>NC_141535.1:157395961-157716923 GCF_021556685.1 Rattus norvegicus
CAAGCAAATGGTAAGAAGAAGCAAGCTGGAGCAGCCATTCTAATATCAAATAAAATCAATTGCCAACTAAAAGTCATCAAAAAAGATAAGGAAGGACACTTCATATTCATCAAAGGAAAAATCCACCAAGATGAACGCTCAATCCTAAATATCTATGCCCCAAATACAAGGGCAACTACATACGTAAAAGAAACCTTACTAAAGCTCAAAGGACACATTGCACCTCACACAATAATAGTGGGAGATTTCAACCCACCACTCTCATCAATGGACAGATCATGGAAACAGAAATTAAACAGTGATGTCGACAGACTAAGAGAAGTCATGAGCCAAATGGACTTAACGGATATTTATAGAACATTCTATCCTAAAGCAAAAGGATATACCTTCTTCTCAGCTCCTCATGGTACTTTCTCCAAAATTGACCATATAATTGGTCAAAAAACGGGCCTCAACAGGTACAGAAAGATAGAAATATTCCCATGCGTGCTATCGGACCACCACGGCCTAAAACTGGTCTTCAATAACAATAGGGGAAGAATGCCCACATATACGTGGAAATTGAAAAATGCTCTACTCAACGATAACCTGGTCAAGGAAGAAATAAAGAAAGAAATTAAAAACTTTTTAGAATTTAATAAAAATGAAGATACAGCATACCCAAACTTATGGGACACAATGAAAGCTGTGCTAAGAGGAAAACTCATAGCGCTGAGTGCCTGCAGAAAGAAACAGGAAAGAGCATATGTCAGCAGCTTGACAGCACACCTAAAAGCTCTAGAACAAAAAGAAGCAAATACACCCAGGAGGAGTAGAAGGCAGGAAATAATCAAACTCAGAGCTGAAATCAACCAAGTAGAAACAAAAAGGACCATAGAAAGAATCAATAGAACCAAAAGTTGGTTCTTTGAGAAAATCAACAAGATAGATAAACCCTTAGCCAGACTAACGAGAGGACACAGAGAGTGCGTCCAAATTAACAGAATCAGAAATGAAAAGGGAGACATAACTAAAGATTCAGAGGAAATTCAAAAAATCATCAGATCTTACTATAAAAACCTATATTCAACAAAACTTGAAAATCTTCAGGAAATGGACAATTTCCTAGACAGATACCAGGTATCGAAGTTAAATCAGGAACAGGTAAACCAGTTAAACAACCCCATAACTCCTAAGGAAATAGAAGCAGTCATTAAAGGTCTCCCAACCAAAAAGAGCCCCGGTCCAGAGAGGTTTAGTGCAGAATTCTATCAAACCTTCAAAGAAGACCTCATACCAATATTATCCAAATAATTCAACAAAATTGAAACAGATGGAGCACTACCGAATTCCTTCTATGAAGCCACAATTACTCTTATACCTAAACCACACAAAGACACAACAAAGAAAGAGAACATCAGACCAATTTCCCTTATGAATATCGATGCAAAAATACTCAATAAAATTCTGGCAAACCGAATTCAAGAGCACATCAAAACAATCATCCACCATGATCAAGTAGGCTTCATCCCATGCATGCAGGGATGGTTTAATATACGGAAAACCATCAACGTGATCCATTATATAAACAAACTGAAAGAACAGAACCACATGATCATTTCATTAGATGCTGAGAAAGCATTTGACAAAATTCAACACCCCTTCATGATAAAAGTCCTGGAAAGAATAGGAATTCAAGGCCCATACCTAAACATAGTAAAAGTCATATACAGCAAACCAGTTGCTAACATTAAACTAAATGGGGAGAAACTTGAAGCAATCCCACTAAAATCAGGGACTAGACAAGGCTGCCCACTCTCTCCCTACTTATTCAATATAGTTCTTGAAGTTCTAGCCAGAGCAATCAGACAACAAAAGGAGATCAAGGGGATACAGATCAGAAAAGAAGAGGTCAAAATATCACTATTTGCAGATGATATGATAGTATATTTAAGTGATCCCAAAAGTTCCACCAGAGAACTACTAAAGCTGATAAACAACTTCAGCAAAGTGGCTGGGTATAAAATTAACTCAAATAAATCAGTTGCCTTCCTCTATACAAAAGAGAAACAAGCCGAGAAAGAAATTAGGGAAACGACACCCTTCATAATAGACCCAAATAATATAAAGTACCTCGGTGTGACTTTAACCAAGCAAGTAAAAGATCTGTACAATAAGAACTTCAAGACACTGAGGAAAGAAATTGAAGAAGACCTCAGAAGATGGAAAGATCTCCCATGCTCATGGATTGGCAGGATAAATATAGTAAAAATGGCCATTTTACCAAAAGCAATCTACAGATTCAATGTAATCCCCATCAAAATACCAATCCAATTCTTCAAAGAGTTAGACAGAACAATTTGCAAATTCATCTGGAATAACAAAAAACCCAGGATAGCTAAAGCTATCCTCAACAATAAAAGGACTTCAGGGGGAATCACTATCCCTGAACTCAAGCAGTATTACAGAGCAATAGTGATAAAAACTGCATGGTATTGGTACAGAGACAGACAGATAGACCAATGGAATAGAATTGAAGACCCAGAAATGAACCCACACACCTATGGTCACTTGATTTTTGACAAAGGAGCCAAAACCATCCAATGGAAAAAAGATAGCATTTTCAGCAAATGGTGCTGGTTCAACTGGAGGGCAACATGTAGAAGAATGCAGATCGATCCATGCTTATCACCCTGTACAAAGCTTAAGTCCAAGTGGATCAAGGACCTCCACATCAAACCAGACACACTCAAACTAATAGAAGAAAAACTAGGGAAGCATCTGGAACACATGGGCACTAGAAAAAATTTCCTGAACAAAACACCAATGGCTTATGCTCTAAGATCAAGAATCGACAAATGGGATCTCATAAATCTGCAAAGCTTCTGTAAGGCAAAGGACACTGTGGTTAGGACAAAACGGCAACCAACAGATTGGGAAAAGATCTTTACCAATCCTACAACAGGTAGAGGTCTTATATCCAAAATATACAAAGAACTCAAGAAGTTAGACCGCAGGGAAACAAATAACCCTATTAAAAAATGGGGTTCAGAGCTAAACAAAGAATTCACAGCTGAGGAATGCCGAATGGCTGAGAAACACCTAAAGAAATGTTCAACATCTTTAGTCATAAGGGAAATGCAAATCAAAACAACCCTGAGATTTCACCTCACACCAGTACGATTGGCTAAGATCAAAAACTCAGGTGACAGCAGATGCTGGCGAGGATGTGGAGAAAGAGGAACACTCCTCCATTGTTGGTGGGATTGCAGACTGGTAAAACCATTCTGGAAATCAGTCTGGAGGTTCCTCAGAAAATTGGACTTTGAATTGCCTGAGGATCCAGTTATACCTCTCTTGGGCATATACCCAAAAGATGCCTCAACGTATAAAAGAGACACGTGCTCCACAATGTTCATCGCAGCCTTATTTATAATAGCCAGAAAATGGAAAGAACCCAGATGCCCTTCAACAGAGGAATGGATACAGAAAATGTGGTACATCTACAAAATGGAATATTACTCAGCTATCAAAAACAACGAGTTTATGAAATTCGTAGGCAAATGGTTGGAACTGGAAAATATCATCCTGAGTGAGCTAACCCAATCACAGAAAGACATACATGGTATGCACTCATTGATAAGTGGCTATTAGCCCAAATGCTTGAATTACCCTAGATCCCTAGAACAAACGAAACTCAAGATGGATGATCAAAATGTGAATGCTTCACTCCTTCTTTAAATGAGGAAAAAGAATACCCTTGACTGGGAAGGGAGAGGCAAAGATTAAAACAGAGACTGAAGGAACACCCATTCAGAGCCTGCCCCACAGGTGGCCCATACATATACAGCCACCCAATTGGACAAGATGGATGAAGCAAAGAAGTGCAGACCGACAGGAGCCGGATGTAGATCGCTCCTGAGAGACACAGCCAGAATACAGCAAATACAGAGGCGAATGCAAACCACTGAACTGAGAATAGGTCCCCCGTTGAAGGAATCAGAGAAAGAACTGGAAGAGCCGAAGGGGCTCGAGACCCCAAAAGTACAACAATGTCAAGCAACCAGAGCTTCCAGGGACTAAGCCACTACCTAAATACTATACATGGACTGACCCTGGACTCTGACCCCATAGGTAGCAATGAATATCCTAGTAAGAGCACCAGTGGAAGGGGAAGCCCTGGGTCCTGCTAAGACTGAACCCCCAGTGAACTAGACTATGGGGGGAGGGCGGCAATGGGGGGAGGGTTTGGAGTGGGACACCCATAAGGAAGGGGAGGGGGGAGGGGGATGTTTGCCCGGAAACCGGGAAAGGGAATAACAGTTGAAATGTATATAAGAAATACTCAAGTTAATAAAATAAAAAAATAAAAAAGAAAGAATAACTATAATGTATTCCAGTCTATAAACAAATTAAAAACAAACAAAAAACACACACGATCAACTCAATAGATACTGTGAAAGCATTTGACAAAATTCAATACCCCTTCATGCTAAGAGTCTTCTAAATATCAAAAATTAAAAGCCAATCCCTAAACATAGTAAAAACAATATACAGAAAACCATAGCCAACATGAAGCAGAATGGAGAGAAACTTGAAGCAATCCCACTAAAATGAGGGACTAGACAAGGCTGCTCTCCCTACCTATTCAATATAGTATTTGAAGTCATTTCCAGAGCAGGCCGATAACAAAAGTAGGTCAAAGGGATACACATTGGAAAGGGAGAAGTTAAATTATCACTATTTGCAGATGATATGATAGTATACTCAAGTGACTCCAAAAGATCCACCAGAGAATTCCTAGAGCTGATAAACAACTTTAACATAGTGGCTGTATATAAAATTAATGCAAACAAATCAGTAGCCTTCCTCAACTCAAAGGATAAACAGGCTGAGAAAGAAAGTAGGGAAAGGGCACCCTTTACCCACAAATACCATAAAATACCTCAGTGTGACTCTAATCAAGAAACTTAAGGATCTGTATGACAAAAAGTTCAAGTCTCTGAAGAAAAAAATTTAAGAACATCTCAGAAGATGTAAAGATAGAGCTCCCATGCTTATGGATTGGTAAGATTAATGTTGAAAAAATATGGCCATCTTGTCATAAGCAATCTGTAGATACAATGAAATCCCCATCAAAATTACAACTCAATTCTTCCTAGAGTCAGAAAGAGCAATTGCAAATTCATTTGGTATAACAAAAATCCGAGGATAGCAAAAACTATCCTCAACAATAAAATAACATCTGGGGGAATCGCCATCCCCAACCTCAAGCTCTATCATAGAGCAATAATGATAAAGACAGAGGCAGTCAGGAAGATCAATGTAATAGTTGAAGACGTGGAAATGAACTCACACACCTATGGTCACTTGATCTTTGACAAAGGAGCTAAAACCATTCAGTTGAAAAAAGAGATAGCATTTTCAACAAATGGTGCTAATTCAACAGGAGGTCAGCATGTAGAAGAATGCAAATCTATGCATTCTTATCTCCCTGTACAAAGCTCAAGTCCAAATGGATCAAGGACCTCCACATAAAACCAGATACACTGGAACTAATAGAAGAAAGAGCGGGGAAGAGTATCAATCACATGGGCACTGGGGAAAATTTCATGAAGAGAAAAATAGTCGTGCATGCATGCTCTAAGATCAAGAATCGACAAATGGGACTTCATAAAATTGCAAAACTTCTGTAAGGCAAAGTAAATTGTCATTAAAACAAAATGGCAAGCAACAGATTGGGAAAAGATCTTTGCCAATCCTACATCCATTAGACAACTAATATACAATATAAACAATGAACTCCAGAAGTTAGACTCCGGAGAATTAAATAAACCTATTTAAAAACAGGGTAGAGAGCTAAACAAAGAATTCGCAGCTGAGAAATATTGAATGGCAGAGAAGTACCTAAAGAAATGTTCAAAATCCTTAGTCATCAGAGAAATGCAAATCAAAACAACCCTGAGATTCCACCTCACACCAGTGAGAATGGCTAAGATCAAAACCTGAGGTAAGAGAAGATGCTGGCAAGGTGGTGGAGAAAGAGGAACACTCCCCCATTCTTGGTGTGGTTGCAAGACAGTACATCTACTCTGGAAATCAGTATGGAGGTTCCTCAAAACATTGGACTTAGTATAACCTGAGGACCCAGTTATACCACTCCTGAACATATACTCAAAAGATGCTCCAACATATAACAAGAACACATGCTCTATTATGTTTTTAGCTCCCTTATTTTTTACAGCCAGAAACTGGAATGGACCCAGATGTCCCTGAACAGAGGAATGGATACAGAAAATGGAAATTTACACAATGGAGTTCTATTCAGCTATTAAAAGCAATGACTTCATGAAATATATAGGCAAATGGATACAACTAGAAAATATCATCCTGTGTGAGGTAACCTAATCATAAAAAAACACACATGGTATGAACTCACTGATATGTGGATAGTAGTCCAAAAGCTCTGAATGTCCAATGATACAATCTACAGACCACATGAAACTCAATAAATAGGAAGACCAAAGTGTGTATGCTTCAGTCTTTCTTAGAAGAGGGAACAATAATATTCATAAGAGGAGATATGGAGATAAAATTTGGAGCAGAGCCTGAAGGAATGACCTTTCATAGACTGTCCCACCTGGGGATCCAGGCTATATACATACAGCCATGAAACCCAGACAATATTGCTGATGACATGTGCATGGTGACAGGAACCTGATTTAGCTGTCTTCTGGAAGCCTCTGCCAGAGCATGACAAATACAGAGCCGGATGCTAGCAGCCATCCATTGAACTGAGAATGGGTTTTCCATTGGAGGCGTTAGAGAAAGGATTGAACGAACTGAAGGGGTTTGCAGTCCCATAAGAACAACAATACCAACCAACCAGAGGACGAAACCACCATCCAACGGGCACACATGGAGTGACCCATGGCTCCAGGTGCATATGTAGCAGAGGATGAACTTGTTGAGCACCGATGGGAGAAGAACCCCTGGTTCTACCAAGGTTCAACCTGCCAGTGTAAGGGAATATCAGGGTGGGGAAGCAGGAATAGGTGGGTCTATGGGTAGGGAATCACCCTCATAGACAAAGGTGGAGAGGGGATGGACGGGAAAATGTAAAAGGGGGATAACCTTTGAAATATAAATAAAAAATATCAAATAAAAGAATAACCACAACCAAAAGCTACAGGTCACATCCATTATCTAATGATTAATTTCAAACTAGCATTTGGTTAATCAAAATGGATTTTGCTCTATCACCTAACCCTAATAATCAAATATTATAAAATTCCTTCCTCATACTTTATAAACCATTAAATTCTTTATCATAGCGACTATTCTTCCTTGCTAATTCTCAAGTTTATGCCTTCTCACATATATTTAAGTTTCATTTTTGCCACAAAACTGTAACAAAAATTTCACATTAGAAATCTTTGTCTGGGGTTTGGGGATTTAGCTCAGTGGTAGAGAACTTGCCTAGCAAGCGCAAGGCCCTGGGTTCGGTCCCCAGCTCTGGAAAGAAAAAAAAGAAATCTTTTGTCTGCTTTATGGCAGAAATGTTATAATGGAATAAGTATTGTCATGAAATAAAAAGAAGTTGACTTATCATCCATTTCTAAATGTCACTAAAGAAGTCAGCTAATACTATACAAAGAGAAAATGTGAAGGGAACAGAACTCTTCAGGGTAAATATTACTGTATTAATCATGTATCCAGGAAAACAGGTATTTGGCAGACATAGGAAGCATTTTGAAGCAAAAAATGATTATAAAAATTCAGACAATCAAGCTGATTATCTGAATGATGGAGGAAAATTGTTAAGAAAATGAAATTATGTCCTGTAAATAAAGAAGTTTATACCTATCTAGTAAAATTGCATGGGAAAAACTCACTTTTCATTTCCCGATTAAGCACCATAAAAATGAATTATAAACTAGGGTCTGGAGAATATAAATTGCTGGAAAATGTTAGAGAAATCTTGAGAGGAATCCTGATAGATTTCCATTGATGTAAAGCACTTGAAAGGTGTGTGTTTAGTCAAAATTACTTGAGCTTTGAGATGAAGAACATCCTGGGAAACCACAGACATAGTTTGTTTGCCTCTGCTTCCAGCTATGCTCAGAAGAAATAAACAGAGTAACTTCAAGAACACATATTTTCTTAATAACCACCATGCACACCGTCCTGTGGGATGGAATTTGGTGGGAAGAGAGTGGGGATGGATATATTGGTTCAGAATATATGCCTCTTCCTGAGGGAAATAAAACATACTACAAACAGCAGGAGGTATTCATAAAATGTAGCTCCTGAAAGGATGGTGGCTTGAAGTTATCATCAGGAATTCAGTCTCTTCCTGTGTTTTGCTCATTCACCCTTCAGAGTTCAATATCTAATCACATTATTTGGTGTTTGGTGTGATGTAGTCATTCACAAGACAACAGAAAGAGGAACTGAGGGAAAATAAGAAATGGCTATTCTCTGAAAATAAGATACTACTTCTATAACTGCCTTCAGAGTATATCCCTTTGGTTATAATCACACTTAAAAGCATCACATATTTTGCATTCACCTGCGACCATATATAAATTTGAATATATGGCTATGATAAAACACAATGTAGTGACAACGTACTGTATTAGTCATGATAGCAAGAAACAAGCTCCACAAAAAGACGGAATAATTGATAAAAGAATATGTACACTCACTCTGAAAAGGGATAATGAAGAAAAGATCGGTCTGGCAGTTCCTCAGAGAATTTGACATAGTGCTACATGAGGACCCAGCTATATCACTCCTGGGCATATACCCAAATGATGCCCCAACATATAACAAGGACACATACTCCATTATGTTCATAGCCAGAAGCTGGAAAGAACCCACATGTCCTTCAACAGATGAATGGATACATAAAATGTAGTATATTTACACAGTGGAGTACTACTCAGCTACTTAAAAAATGACTTCATGAAATTTTTATTCAATTGGATGGAACTAGCAAATATCATTCTGAATGAGGTAACACAATCACAAAAGAACACACATGATATGTACTCACTGATAAGTGGATATTAGCCCAAAAGCTCAGAATACTCATGATACAATTTACAGACCACATGAGGCTCAGGAAGAAGGAAGACCAAAATATGGATGTTTCACACTTTAGAAGGTAGAACAAAATACTCACAGGAGAAAATCTTGAGATAAAGTTTGGAGCAGAGACTGAAGGAAAGGCCATGCAGAGACTACCACACATAGGGATCCATTCCACATGCAGTCACCAAACCCAGTCAGTAATGGGGATGTCAAGAGGTGCTTGCTGACAGGAGCCTGACACAGCTGTCTTCTGAGAAGCTTTGCCAAAGCCTGACAAATAGAGAGGTGGAGGCTCACAGCCAACCATTGGACCGAGAACAGAGTCCCCAATGGAGAAGTAAGAGAAACGATTGAGGTAGCTGAAGAGGTCTTCAAACCCATGGAAAGAACAATATCAAGCAATCAGACACCCCAGAGGTCCCAAGGACTAAACCACTAATGAAAGGGTACACACTGAGCAATGCAGTGCTCCAGCCACATATTTAACAGAGGATGGCATTGTCAGGCATCAATGGGAGGAGAGGTCCTTGATGCTATGAAGGCTTGATTCCCCAGTGTAGGGGAATATCAGGGTGGGGAGGGGGAAGTGGATGTTTTTGGAGAGGGAACACTCTTATAGAAGAAGGGGAGGGGAATAGGATAGGGGACTTATGGCCAGGAAACTTGGAAAGAGAATAACATTTGAAATGTAAATAAAGAAAATATCCAATAAAAATAAAAGAAAAAGAAATTGAATTGTTTCCTTTAGTAAATTATAAGTAAAAGAACATGACTCTCTAGAGAAACAGGGCAGTCACTGATGAAGGTGCCTTCCGAGTAGAATGTAGGAACATGCAGACCAAGGGAAGGATAAGTTCCGTTGTCACTTGCGACAGTGTGCCATTGATTAATCTGTTATTTGACATTAATTTTGCTTCCAGTTCCAATCACATATATTAAGAATAAAAAGGTCAAATATCTCTTTCACATCTCTAATAGAATATAAATATCTACAGACAGCTTTAAGGTATGTGAAGAGCTTGAAACAGAAGAGAAGAATTGGCCTACAGGGAGGACTTGGAATGAAAAATGCACTCTAGTGTGTGAGTACCCTGAAAGTCTGTTTGACACACATTTCCTCCACTAACACCAGTGTAGTGATTTTGCATTAGTTAGGGCAATTTGACTGCCCATAAGGTCATCCAGGTTAAGTGTGTTCATCGTAAACTGCACTTCTATTTAACATATTTTTCTTTTATCTTTTATCACAATTAAAACTGAGACCCTCGTATGGTTATATTTCCTGGATAGTAGTTAGTGCTTTAGTCTTTGGGCATTAGAGTGATAAAGTAAAACAATAAACATTTCCTACTGCTGTACAGTAAAGACTTGTCATGCTGTTCTTTAAAGTTTGAGAGTATTCTCATTAGTGGAATTAAATAAAAGAAATATCTTGGGTAACTCTTTGTCACTGTTCTTTCCGGTTTATTTATACTTATTGAAAATTTTATGTGAATATAGTCATAAAGTACACAGCTTAATTTCCTCTTTCCAGTTGCTAGTAAGTGCTCTTTGTCATGTTCTAAGAGTGTTTTAGTTGTTTGGAAACCACATGCAAATTGTCCTAAGTTGTGGCTGATAATTTTTGCTGGGAAAATACATTTAGAATTTCAAATTTAAAAATAAATTAAAAAACAGAGAGATGTTATGCCAGGGTGGCCCAATAGGAATCGGACAAAATTTCATATTGAGAGTATAGAGTATAACCCATAACCTAAGTGTTAACATTTGATGGACACATGTTTCAGACTAGAATTGATCTCCATAAACAGACTATACCCCCTCCCAAAGCATCTACAATATGTGGTACCCAGATACAGTGAAGTTACTATTCAAATCCAAACTACCAGAAGAATGGAGATCTTTACTTCTGCCTTTATAAATTTCATTGTTAACATGAATTTCACCCAAGAACTCAAGGCAGGTTCAGATCCCAAATATTCTCTCAAGTGCTCTCTCTACCAAATCGTTGCATGCACTTTTCTAGGATGCATCCAGAAAAACCCCGTGTGTCTGTTCCCACGGGTCTGCTTCATCTAAAACATCCTTTCATGAGACAGTTTCCAGAAATATTTCATATGAAACAACTGAGTCTCCAAATAAACCAGAAATATCAACTTCAGTTTAAAGAATATGATTCAGTTAAAAAGTTAGTGTATACTCAGTACTTGCTAAAGTACAAATTTTGTTCCTCATCTTAGAAAGAATGCCTTCATTTTACTACTTCAAAAATATTGATTCATGAGAGATAAATAAAACCAATTTATTTTCTGAATATGCTATGAATTCCCAGGGTAATGCTGATATTCTAAGTGAAGAATGTGACAGAACCAACAGAACATGGACAGAGATGTGTGAAATTGAATGTTAATCAAATTTTGCCAAGCTTCTTTTGCATAATTGAACTAGTTTTCTCGGATTCAATAGTTTACATAGCTCTTTTAAATTATATCTGATTTTTATTTTTGGCTGTCTCATTGCCCAATAACATTTTAATAAATATGTTGCAAATAATTTTAATATAATCTTAAAATACTGAGCTTTTAAAGTATCACAAATAGACTATATGCAATGTCATCGATATTATGCAGAACAGAAGAAGAATTGGCTCAGGGGGTTGTATTAGAGCAAAAATTTCTCTACATAGAATACACATAACAAACATATCAGACATAGCTGTCACTTGTAATCCCAGTATTTGGAGAAAATGTAAAAGCAAGCTAGATAATCTAGATGACCAAAAATCTCTGGATAACATGAGATACTCTTCCTCCATAATAAAGTGTATAGTGAACAATGAAGTCACAGGCTGTTAATTTCAGGCATCCACATACATAGACACAAATGACTATGTAAATCCATAAGTATTCATGTATTTACACAAACAAACACCTACATAAATACACAAACACACATACATACACCCAAACTACTTACAAATGAAATAGAGTACCAATGAAATTCAGAAAATTTATTTTATCTAAATGGAAAAAAAATTAATACTATCAGTAAAGGGAAAATATGTACCTCTCCTTTTGATTCTTTGAAAGAAATAGACAGTTCTATCTGTTTTGGAGCAAAATACATAGCTCAAGGCTAATAATGATGTTTCAAGTCACATATGTTGCAAAGGATGGCCTTGGCGAGTATCAGTGGGAAGAGGCCCTTGGTCCTATGAAGGTTTGAAGCCATAGTATAGGGGAATTCCAAAGCAGGGAGGCAGGAGGGAATGAGTGGATGGGTGGGAGCGTACCCTCATGGAGACAGGGGGTAGGGGTATGGGATAGGGAATTTCTTGAGGGAATACCAGGAAGAGGGATAATATTTGAAACATAGATAAAGAATATATCCAATAAAAAGCAGGGAAAAAGTCAGAAAACAATCCCAAACTGAAACAACAGACATTAAAGGTGCTGAGCAAGATAAACAACAATTAAGGAAACCTTTCAAAGAGGCAAGGTAAGCGGGGGTCCTTCTACACCAGACATAGCCTAACAAACAAACAAAAATCAACAACAGAACAAGGAAAACAGAAAAAAAAAACTCTAAAATCTGGTACAGGTAACTGCTACAAAGCCTAATGAATAAAGTAATGTACTTCAGGATGAAGCGTGTGTCAATGCTACTTTTACCAAATATAACAACACCTACATTATTAATGGAATGGTGTGAGCTTTGTGGATACATTTACAGAGTGTTAAGGAGCAATTATATATGCTATGACTTGTTGAAACTCAGCAGATTTTGTGAAGTTTCTACATTTTTTGAATGATTATTGCAAACATAACTGTGGAGCTCATCAAAATAAAAATAAACTGTATGTCTTGAGAATCTAAAATGTCTTAACAATTGAAGTTCAACATTTCAGGCTGAATTATTTATTTTCTTATTAAAGTAAGTACCTAGTACGTTTAAAGAGATGCATGGCAAGTTTATTTACATAATACCTAGACAGTCACTGTCTCATTCAAGATTTTACACATTGAATCTCTGATATGTCTCTAAGAGTATCATTTTTTTAAAAATTGTGAAACTTAATCATACTAAAATATTGAAATTATCTATAAGAAGGGGAGAATGAAAAATAGGGTTTCAGTCAATTACAACATGATGATTACTGTTTATATATATTAAAATATATCTTGGGTTTTTATTGGAAAAAATAAAGGGCATGTGGACTAATACAGTGTCAACAGAGAATTAACATCAATCTCATTTTCCAAAATAAAAAAGCTTAACTGAGGTTTTTTGAAAACAGAGTCTATATTTGAAGGAGGGAGGGAGTGAGGGAGGGAGGGAGGGAGAGAGAGAATGTGTGGTGTGTGGTATGTGGTATGTGGTGTGTGTGTGTGTGTGTGTGTGTGTGTGTGTGTGTGTGTGTGCGGTGTATGGTGTGTTTGTCTATGTGTGTTTCTTTGAGACAAAATTTAGTTATATGACACATGATGGATTCTAATACACATTCCTTCTGCCTCAGCATCTCAAGGGCTAGGATATTTTTATCTAGATACTTTTTGCATTTTTATATATCACCACCATGTCAATCAGCAACCATTAATATCATATAACTAAGAAGCAAAGCTAGTCTGAAAAAAAATCTGCACTTAAGTTAGAGAATCAATCCTGTTAGAAGTAGAGAGCAATGATTATAAGGAATGATTATATTAAGAAATAATATGCAGGGACAGAAAATAAAGATAAAGACAGAAAAAGAGAGGCACCCCTGATATGGTGACCTTCATGGGAACTCTGAACCTGTCAGACATTAACATAAGTAGATGTTTATTGTAGAGTTCAATGATAAAAGTAGAGCCATATTTCTTTTCGGTTGACAATCATGAGTCTAGCCTAATATTGAGGAACTCTTATGAGTAATCACAGGCAGAAGATCAGATATTTTCTATCTAATGTGATTTCAAGATACTCTTTTAGGATTTCTGTTTTGTTGTTTGTTAGTATTTGTTTTTGAAGTTGAGGTACCTTATGTTTGATCATGTGTTTATAACTTGGAATGTCTTTCTGAGACCAGTGTGGTTTAACATATCTGTCAATGTTCTTCTGGCTATCAAAGGAACTAAGTTAGGAGTATGTTTATTTTGTCATATATGAAACTCTTGATTTGAAATTCAAACAAGAAATAAAACCATGCATTCATGCCACACTTGATATTTGACAAAGAAACCAGAAAGTACAATGCAAAAAAGGAAGCATTTTGAATAAATGGTGCTACTCTAACTGGCTGTATGTATGTAGAAAAATAAAAATTGAGCCATATTTATCACCATGCATAACACTCAAGTCCAAGTGGATCAAGGCCCTCAACATAGAAGAAGATACACTGAATCTAATAGAATAGAAAGTGGGAAATGAAAATGAAGACACAACATTCCCAAACTTAAGGGACACAATGAAAGCAGTGCTAAGAGGAAAACTCATAGCTCTGAGTAACTGCAGAAAGAAACAGGAGAGAGCATATGTCAGCACCTTGACAGCACACCTAAAAGTGAAAGATCTGTAGGACAAGAACTTTAAATCTCTGAAGAAAGAAATTAAGGAAGATCTCAGAAGATGGAAAGATCTTCCATGCTCATGGATTGGCAGAATTGATATAGCAAAGATGGCCACTTTGCCAAAAGCAATCTACAGATTCAATGCAATCCTCATTAAAATTCCTATTCAATTCTTTATAGAGATAGAAAGAGCAATTTGCAAACTCATTTGGAAAAAAACCCAGGATAGCGGAAACTATACTCAACAATAAAAGAACTTCTGGGACAATCAACATCCCTGACTTCAAGCAGTATTACAGAGCAATAATCATAAAAACTGTATTGTATTGGTACAGACACAGGCAGGTAGATCAGTGGAACAGAATTAAAGACCCAGAAATGAACACATACACCTTAGTCACTTGATCTTTGACAAAGGAGCCAAAACCAACCAATGGAAGAAAAATAGCATTTTCAACAAATGGTGTTGGTTCATCTGGAGGTCAGCATGTAGAAGAATGTAAATTGATCCATTCTTATCACAAAGCTAAAGTCCAAGTGGATCAAGAACCTCCACATCAAACCAGATCCACTCAAACTAATAGAAGAAAAAGAAGTGGAGAGGAGTCTCGATCACATAGGCACTGGGGAATATTTCCTGAACAGGACACCAATGGCTTATGCTGTAAGATGAAGAATCAAAAATCGGGACATCATAAAAATGCAAAACTTCTATTAGGCAAAAGACACTGTCATTAGGGCAAAATGCCAACCAACAGATTGAGAAAAGATCTTTATCAATCCTACATCTGATAGAGGGCTAATATCCAAAATGTACAAAGAACTCAAGAAGTTAGACTCCAGAAAGCCAAATAACCCTATTAAAAATTGGGGTACAGAACTAAACAAAACATTCTCAGCTGAGGATTATCAAATGGACAAAAAAAAACCTAAAGAAATGTTCAACATCCTTAGTAATCAGGGAAAAGCAAATCAAAACAACCTGAGATCCCACCTCACACCAGTCAGAATGGCTAAGATAAAAAACTCAAGTGACAGCAGATGCTGGTGAGGATGTGGAGAAAAAGGAACACTCCTCAGTTGTTGGTGGGATTGAAAACTGGTACAACCACCCTTGAAATCAGTCTGGAGGTTCCTCAGAAAACTGGACATTCCACTACCTGAGGACCCAGCTATACCTATCCTTGACATATACCCAATAGATGCTCCAACATACAACAGAGACACATGCTCCACTATGTTCATAGCAGCCTTATTTATAATAGCCAGCTGGAAATAGCCCAGATGCCCTTCAACAGAAGAATGGATTAAAAAAAGGAGGTACATCTACACAACGGAGTTCTACTCAGCTATCAAAAACAATGACTTCATGAAATTCATAGACAGATGGAATGAACTAGAAAATATTATCATGAGTGAGGTAACTCAATCACAGAAAAACACACTTGGTATGCACTCATTAATAAGTGGATATTAGCCCTAAAGTTGGAACTACCCAAGATGCATTCCACAGACCACAGGAAGCTCAAGGAGAAGGATGACCAAAAATGCAGATTCTCCCACTTCTTCTTAAAGTGGGAAAATATAAATATCCGTAGGAGGGGATATGGAAGCAAAGTTTAGAGCAGCGACTCAAGGAATGGCCATTCAGAGCCTGCCCCACATGTGGCCCATATATATAAAGCCACCAAAACTAGGTAAGATTGATGAAGCTAAACAATGCATGGTGAAAGGGACTGGATATAGATCTCTCCTGAGAGACACATCCAGAGCATGTCCAAGACAGAGGTCAATGCTAACAGCAAACCACTGAACTGAGAACAGTACCCCCTTGGGGAGAATTAGAGGAAGGATTAAAGAGTTGAAGGAGCTTGCAACCCCAAAAGAAAAACAATGCCAACTAACTAGAGCTTCCAGGGACTAAACCACTATGGAAAGACTATACATGGACTGACCCAGGGCTCCAACTGCATATGTAACAGAGAATAGCCTTGCTGGGACACCAGTAGAAGGGGAAGCCTTTGGTCCTGCCAAGTTTGGACCCACATTGCAGGGGAATATGGCGGGGTGTGGTAAAGAGGATGTATGGGGGGGGGAATATCCTTACAGGGGAGAGGGAAGTGATGGGGGCTTATGGACAGAAAACAGAGAAAGGGAATAACATTTGAAATATAAGTAAAGAAATATATTTAATAAAGAAAATTAAAAAAGAAAAAAGAAACAAATGAACAAGCAAAAAAGTGGGAAAGAACCTTAAACTCATTGGCACAGAGGGAAATTTCCTAAACAGAACCCTAATGGCTAATGAGACCTCATGAAACTAGAAAGCTTCTGTAAGGCAAAGGACATAGTCAATAAGTCAAATCTGTAATCTACAGATTGAGAAAATATCTTAACTGAACCCACATCTGATAGAAGACTAATATCCAAAATATACAAAGAACTCAAGAAGCTAACCACCAAAGGAAAAAACAAATAACCCAATCAGAAACTGGGGTATAGAACTAAACCAAGAATTCATATCAGAGTAATATTGAATGGCTGAGAAGAACCTAAAGAAATGTTCAAAGTCCTAATTGATCAGGGAAATGCAAATCAAATTGACCCTGAGATTCTACCTTACATCAGTCAGAATGGCTAAGATCAAAACCTCAGATGACAACACATGTTGGAAAGAATGTGGAGAAAGAGGAACACTCCTCTATTGCTGATGGGATTGCAAACTGGTACAACCACACTGCAAATCAATCTGGAGGTTCGTCAGATAATTGACTTTCGTTAAAAGTCAGAAATGACAGTTTTGGGAATATACCCAAAAGATGACACACCATGCCACAGGGGGTCATGTTCCACAATGTTCATACTGGCCTTGTTTGTGGTAGCCAGAAGCTGAAAAGACTCCAGAGATCCCATGACAGAAGAATGAATACAGAAAATGTGGCTTATTTACATAATAGAATACTATTCAGCTAGTAAGAACAAGAACATCCTGAGTTTTGCAGGCAAATGGATGGAACTAGAAAACAACATCGTGAGTGAGGTAACTCAGACCCAAAAGGACATGCACTGTATGTACTCACCAATAAGTGGAGATTAGTTTTTTTAAAAAGTACAGAATTCCCAAGATGCAATCCACAGAACTCAAAAAGATCAACTGGCTGAAGGGCCCAAGTGAGGATGCCTCAGTTCCACTAGGAGGTAGAAGAAAGCAACAAAAAGCGGGAGGGATGCTGGGACCTGGAAGGAAAGTAGACAGGGTGGGGTTGTGGATAGGGGTACATGGTATGGTATTGGGTGGAGAAAATGACTGGAATCCTGAGGGCCAGCATGACTAGAAACAGACCACATAGGGAGTTAGAAAGTTGGAAGGACCCTCTAAAATGTACCAGAGCCTTGGGAGGTTACAGACTCTTAGGAATTAAAGGGCAGGGGACCCTAGATGAAATGCCCTACAGTGGGGAGAGGGAACTGGTAGAGTTCACCTCCAGGAGAAAGACAGTGCATCAAGTGAGGGATGAGGTTGCTATCCCACAGTCAAAACTCTGACCCTCAATTGTTCCTGTCTGAAAGAACTGCAGGGATGGAAATGGAGAAGGACCTGAGGAAAAGAAGATCAAGTGACAAGTCAAAAGTGGATCCAGCTCAAGGAGAGGCCCCAAGACCCAAACACTATTACTTAAGATATGGAGTGTTCCCAAAAAGGGACCTATTATTTCTTCTCTCCAAAAGACCCAACAAGCAGTTGAAAGAGTCAGATGTAGATATTTGTACCCAACCAATGAACAGAAACTGCTGACCCCTGTGGTTGAATTAGGGAAAAGCTGGAAGAAGCTGGGGAGGAGGCGACCCTACAGGATGAACAGCAGTCTCAATTACCCGGGAACCCTGAGATTTCTCAGACACTGGATCACCAAACAGGCAGCATATACCAGCTGAGATGATTACCCCAACAAATATAAATCAGAGTACTGCCAGATCTGGGTTCACTCAGAGAAGATGCACCTAACCCTCAAGAGACTGGAGGCCCCAGGGAGTTTAGAGATCTGGTGGGTTGAGGGATGCAGGGGTGGGGACATTCCATGGAGACAAGAGGAGCTGGGAGGAGGTATGGGAGGTGGAACAGTGGGAAGTTGAACTGGGTGGGAAATAAAATCTGGAGTGTAAAATGATAATGATGTTGAAGGAGGAGGAGGAGGAGGAAGAATTTAAACAAAAATTTTGATGAAATCATGGTATAGATTTTGTCTTTAAACCAAAATAAAAGAGCCGTATATTCACTTTGCCAGTTTTCCTTGACTGCACAAGAATGGCCATAGTTATTTACTATCTATTCATGTTTAAAAATAATTTAGATAGAAGAGTGTTAAGTATTCAAAATGTTCCAGGGTGAGTGTAGAGATTGTAATCTAGTCAGGCCATGAAAATATACCTTCTAGCAAAAAGAAAACTCTAGATCTATGTTAGGGAGTATTTCAGAGCAAAGGCTTTGCATTAAATGTGTTGTCAGAGGAGTTAGCAAAGGCAAATGACTCAATGAAAATTAAATCTTAGCAAGGACTAAAAACTATTCAAAGATCCTAATATTTTATTAAGTTTTGTTCTCTTTGAATATACATGATGTTGCAATATATTTGAAACATTTTAAGAACTTGCGAACGTTTAGAATACTGTGGCATAAGATAGTAGACCTGGCAAATTTCCTGAATCAGTGTATCATTAGAGATTCAAACACTAAATTCACAAAACAAAGAAAGAATACTAAAAACAGTAAGGGATAAAGGTCAAGTAACATGGGGTTGGGGATTTAGCTCAGTGGTAGAGCGCTTGCCTAGGAAGCGCAAGGCCCTGGGTTCGGTCCCCAGCTCCGAAAAAAAGAAAAAGAAAAAAAAAAAAAAAGGTCAAGTAACATATAAAGGCAGACCTATAGAAATTACACCAGACTTCTCACCAGAGACTATAAAAGCCAGAAGATCTGGGCAGATGTCATACAGACCCTAAGAGAACACAAATGCCAGCCCAGGTTACTGTATCCAGCAAAACTCTCAATTAAAGTAGACGGAGAAACCATGATATTCCATGACAAAACCAAATTTCCACAATATCTTTCTACAAGTCCAGCCCTACCAAGGATAATAGAGATTCAGCAGTCAGGACAGCAGCATTGTGGGAGCCATGTTATTGATATTGCTCCATGAGAGTGACTGGCTGCACCTACTGAAGAATATCATGTGTTCTAGATTATTTTTTTTATTTTGAACTTTATCAATGAACTGCTGAGGCAGCTGAATAAGAGCACAGGCAATTTTGAATATTAATCTCTCAGCAGTCTCTGGAATACCAAATATGTTTTTAATAAAAAAGGAGATAGAAGTTTTCAACATTAACTTAATTTAGGTACTACTCTCTACTTATGAGATGTAAATTTTAATATGTGAATTCCTTCTTTATTACTTTTTCTGGGATAAATGTAATTTGATAAACTCCTGAGTTGCTATAGGGGGAAAGAATTAAAAAGAAAAGCAAACAACTTCCTCTATAAGTACACCAGTATACTTTGCAGATGTGCCATGAAAGAATTTCTATACCTGACAATTTTGATAGAAAACCTGCACAAACTAAGTCCAAGAATTGGTAACTTCCATGAATATATGACACAGAAAAGGGGAACAATGACTAAAATATATTTTAATGATATTTTTCAAGGAATCAATTATCTGTTGAAAAACAAAGACAATAAATGTCTACCATGAACTAGAAAAATAAATAACTGGGTTGTTTAAAAAGTATAAAACCTCCAGCAGATGTGGCTGTATGGGTCATGTTATTAGTAATAATTAACTTTTCACATCTGTCAGATTTAAATATTTATCTCTACTGGAGCGCAAGGAACTAGAATTAACCTTCTAAGTAGCAAAATAAAGTTACTTTTTATTCTGCAGTGTTTATTGAAACTAATAACAAGTTAGTTATAGCTCAAATGATAAAAGTACAAAATTAATGCCCAGTTGTAATAATTATAAGTGATTTCCTTACAAGTAAATATAACAGTTCTTTGTTTACTGTTCAGATGTTGCAGTATTGCACAAGGATTAGAACATTCTCCATTCAATTTGCTAATATACTGAAGTGAAATTTTCTGATTGTGTCATGTGATGCATACTTACATGGTGATTTTCTGAGGTAAGACACATGGGAGGACATGTGATTTTTGGAGAGAGTGTAAGTGGGACTCAATGGACTGTGAGGGAGAGCATGCTTACATAGCTAGCCTTGCAACACTTCCTTGGCCTCGAATCTTCACTGTTTTGAGGGAGGCAAGGCATGAAATTTCTCCAGGCATTCCAGCTCATCCTGGCTATTCCCACTGACTTATGCGAATTGTGAGAGGCATGGCTGTTTCTGCTGGATCATTGGATCATGCCTTTGCATGCTGCCATTGCTGATATGTGTTTGAAGACACTACTGAATTGGATTATTCCTATTCTGACAATGGAGATAGTAGTTGCCCCAAAGAACTACTTCTAAACAGGTTCACATGCCCTTGTCTTATTTAATATCATTTTCTGCCTACCTCTGGACAGTGGGGCAGAAAGGGGGTTGAGATGTTTGGGAACCCTTATTAAAGTAGATTTTGAATAAGCTAAGCTGTGTGTGTGTCTGCTGCAGATCTGTATAAAATGTCATGGGGATCACTCAAATTTAGGTGTTTTTTTTCTCAGTAATATATCCCACTGAATATAAAGGTACATAATTAAGACAATGAAATGATATTATTTATGTTAATTTTTACTGGCCTGTTACTTCACTTGGGTAGACAAAATCTGGTTTGTATAAACTCACTCTTACATTGCATATTATTGTTGAGATAATTTCTTTTTTATTTAATTTTTATTAAATTGAGTATTTCTTATTTACATTTCAAATGTTATCCCATTTCCCGAATTCTTGTCCATCAGCCCCCTAACTCTTCCCCCTTCCCTTTTGTATGGTTATTACCCTCACCATCCTTACCCCATTACCACCTGCCAACAATCCCCTAAACTGGGGGTCCAACCTTGACAGGACCAAGGACTTCCCCTTCCACTGGTGTCCCAGTAAGTCTATTCACTGCTACCTATGTAGTTGGAGCCTAGGGTCAATCCATGTTCTGTCTTTGGGTAGTGGTTTAGTCCTTGGAAGCTCTGGTTGATTGGCACTGTTGTTCTTATGGGGTACCAAGCCCCTTTTGTTCCTTCAGAACTTTCTCTAATTCCTCTATCGGGAGTCCCATTCTCTGTCCAGTGGTTTGCTCCTGGCATTCATCTCTGTATTTGACATGTTCTGGCTACGTCTCTGTTGCTCCTGGCATTCATCTCTGTATTTGACATGTTCTGGCTACGTCTCTGATCTATATCTGGTTCTTGTCAGCATGCACTTCTTAGCTTCATCCATCTTATCTAGTTTTGGTGGCTGTATATATATATATATATATATATATATATATATATATATATATATATATATATATATATATATGGGCCAAATGTGGGCTCTGAGTGGCCATTCCTTCAGTCTCTGCTCCAAACTTTGCCTCCCTATCTCCTTCTATGGGTATTTTTGTTCCACATTTTGGTCATCCTTCTTGAGTTTCATGTGGTCTGTGCATCTTGGGTAACTCGAAAATTTGGGCTAATATCAACTTATCAACGAGTGCATACCATGTGTATTTTTCTGTGATTAAGGTTACCTCACTCCGGATGATAGTTCTAGGTCCATCCATTTGCCTATGAATTTCATGAAGTCATTGTTTATGATAGCTGACTAGTATTCCATTATGTAGATGTACCACATTTTCTGTATCTATTCCTCTGTTGAAGAGCTTCTGGATTCTTTACAGCTTCTGGCTATTATAAATATGGCTGGGGTTGGGGATTTAGCTCAGTGGTAGAGCGCTTGCCTAGCAAACGCAAGGCCCTGGATTCAGTCCCCAGCTCCGAAACAAAACAAAACAAAACAAAACAAAAACAATAAATATGGCTGCTATGAACATAGTGGAGCATGTGTCTTTGTTGTATGTTGGAGCATCTTTGGGGTATATGCCCAGGAGAGGTATAGTTGGGTCCTCAGGTCCTGGAATGTCCAGTTTTCTGAGGAACCTCCAGACTGATTACCAGAGTGGTTGTACCAGTTTTCAATCCCACCAACAATGGAGGAGTGTTGCTCTTTTCTCCATACCTCACCAGCATCTGCTGTCCTCTGAGTTTTTGATCTTAGCCATTCTGACTGGTGTGAGGTGAAATCTTAGAGTTATTTTGATGTTCATTTCCCTGATAACTAAGGATGGTGAACATTTCTTTAGGTTCTCCTCAGTCATTCGATATTTCTTAGCTGTGAATTCTTTGTTTAGTTCTGTACCCCATTTTAAAAAGGTTATTAGGCTCTCTGGAGTCTAACTCCATGAGTTCTTTGTATATTTTGGATATTAACCCTCTATCAGATGTAGATTTGGTGAAGACCTTTTCCCAATCTTTTGTTTGCTGTTTTGTCCTAATGACATTGTCCTTTGCCTTTCAGAAGCTTTGCACCTTATAAATATGTAACTTTGACACTAGGAAACATGCTTTTTCTTATAGCAGCATTTATGTTTTTTTTAATTCTTAGTGTTGTCACAAAGTGCTTACATATTTTATCACATATACAAAGCAGAGGAAGCAAGCTAGAAAAGACACAAGTCTCTAAACTCTCAAAGTCACACTCTGTAACATACTTCTTCCTACAAGCATACCTATGCAGTCTCCTCAAATAATGCAACAAACTGGAGACTAAATATTAAAATGTTTATAAAGATAAATATAAAAAATACATGCAGACATGGACATAGACACAGATCCAGACACATACATCATTTACATATATAATGAAAGATTTTTGACTTTGAATAAAGTCAGATATTCTTTGGATCTATAATTATTTAAAATAACCCACGTAATTCTATTAAATTCATTAGATTTTTAATAATAATTTTAGAAATTTGAAAAAAATCATTATTTAAAAATTATAAGATATTATAAGAATAAAATATTTGACTGATAATTGTCATGGTTAACATTAGTTTTGTTATTTAGTACCTGGTTCTTGGCTTCGATGATACTTACATGCCCTTTTGTAAACAGTAATAACTAATTTTGGAGCTAAGCAATGATATAAGATGTCTAAATATGTGCTTCTTATTCTCTGGAGGTTTGACATTTTATTTTAAAATTATTGTAGACTTAAAGACTTGTCTCAACCCTAGTATATCCAACCACAATGATCATAATGATTCAAAAGAAAGTCTGTGTGTACACTAGAAAAACTCACAGAACAAGTCTCTAGGACAGTCATTATTAGACTTTGCAATATAGCAAGGTCAAGATTGTAGGAGTTAACTCTGTTACACTATTTACAACTTTGAAATAAAATTATGTAATAGACACTACCTGTAAATGTAAAATTTATTCTCCAGATGAAAATGTCACGTCTGAGATTTACTGCTGAATAAATCCCCCCTTTCCCCTCTTTTTTTTTTTTTTTCTGAACTCTGGCTGCTTGGTTCAACTCAGCTGTTCTGGACCAAACTCCTCTTCAAGCAGGCTGATTCAGTATGGCTTCTCTCAGCTTCTTACTGAAGCCAAGTTTGCTCTGCTTGGCCTCAAATTAACTCTGACAATTTGTTCTAATCTTCTGACTCCTTCTTACTTTCTGGCTTGAAATCACTTTGCTGACCTTCACTGAACTGTATGAATTCAACTGGACTGGACTGACTGTCAAATCATTCAATTGCCAACTGACTAACTGACTAACTGTCTAACATATCCTATCTGAATAATTCTGTTTAGTCTTTTCCTATTTTCCACGTTGCCTGCCTCTTAATTTGATATTATCTGTTTCAGATTAAAGGTATGTATCAAGGTCATGTCTGCATTCCAGTGGAATAACATAGGCCTAGAAGATCTTCGGATATGAACAGAGCAGTCATATTGCTGGACTAAAATTCCTCCACAATTACCTTTTTGTTAGCTGTTTTCTGCTGTACCCAATATAAATGACTCACTGATCATAAAATTGGACATCATCATTAATTATAGAAAAAGTTCTAACTTCTTACCCTTCATTACTATTTTTTTGTTTAACTATTTGAACAGTTATAGTTCAGAAACCTTGAGATAAAGTTAGTGGTATTCATTAGGGTGTCTTTTCTTCAACATAAATTTGATCCATTTTTTGACATTTTTTTTGTTCTGTCTGTAACTTTATTATTTAATTTTTTTTATTAACTTGAGTATTTCTTATATACATTTCGAGTGTTATTCCCTTTCCCGGTTTCCGGGCAAACATCCCCCTCCCCCTCCCCTTCCTTATGGGTGTTCCCCTCCCAACCCTCCCCCCATTGCCGCCCTCCCCCCATAGACTAGTTCACTGGGGGTTCAGTCTTAGCAGGACCCAGGGCTTCCCCTTCCACTGGTGCTCTTACTAGGATATTCATTGCTACCTATGGAGTCAGAGTCCAGGGTCAGTCCATGTATAGTCTTTAGGTAGTGGCTTAGTCCCTGGAAGCTCTGGTTGCTTGGCATTGTTGTACTTTTGGGGACTCGAGCCCCTTCAAGCTCTTCCAGTTCTTTCTCTGATTCCTTCAATAGGGGACCTATTCTCAGTTCAGTGGTTTGCTGCTGGCATTCGCCTCTGTATTTGCTGTATTCTGGCTGTGTCTCTCAGGAGCGATCTACATCCGGCTCCTGTCGGTCTGCACTTCTTTGCTTCATCCATCTTGTCCAATTGGGTGGCTGTATATGTATGGGCCACCTGTGGGGCAGGCTCTGAATGGGTGTTCCTTCAGTCTCTGTTTTAATCTTTGCCTCTCCCTTCCCAGTCAAGGGTATTCTTTTTCCTCATTTAAAGAAGGAGTGAAGCATTCACATTTTGATCATCCATCTTGAGTTTCGTTTGTTCTAGGGATCTAGGGTAATTCAAGCATTTGGGCTAATAGCCACTTATCAATGAGTGCATACCATGTATGTCTTTCTGTGATTGGGTTAGCTCACTCAGGATGATATTTTCCAGTTCCAACCATTTGCCTACGAATTTCATAAACTCGTTGTTTTTGATAGCTGAGTAATATTCCATTGTGTAGATGTACCACATTTTCTGTATCCATTCCTCTGTTGAAGGGCATTTGGGTTCTTTCCATTTTCTGGCTATTATAAATAAGGCTGCGATGAACATAGTGGAGCACGTGTCTCTTTTATATGTTGAGGCATCTTTTGGGTATATGCCCAAGAGAGGTATAGCTGGATCCTCAGGCAGTTCAATGTCCAATTTTCTGAGGAACCTCCAGACTGATTTCCAGAATGGTTTTACCAGTCTGCAATCCCACCAACAATGGAGGAGTGTTCCTCTTTCTCCACATCCTCGCCAGCATCTGCTGTCACCTGAGTTTTTGATCTTAGCCATTCTCACTGGTGTGAGGTGAAATCTCAGGGTTGTTTTGATTTGCATTTCCCTTATGACTAAAGATGTAGAACATTTCTTTAGGTGTTTCTCAGCCATTCGGCATTCCTCAGCTGTGAATTCTTTGTTTAGCTCTGAACCCCATTTTTTAATAGGGTTATTTGTTTCCCTGCGGTCTAACTTCTTGAGTTCTTTGTATATTTTGGATATAAGGCCTCTATCTGTTGTAGGATTGGTAAAGATTTTTTCCCAATCTGTTGGTTGCCGTTTTGTCCTAACCACAGTGTCCTTTGCCTTACAGAAGCTTTGCAGTTTTATGAGATCCCATTTGTCGATTCTTGATCTTAGAGCATAAGCCATTGGTGTTTTGTTCAGGAAATTTTTTCCAGTGCCCATGTGTTCCAGATGCTTCCCTAGTTTTTCTTCTATTAGTTTGAGTGTGCCTGGTTTGATGTGGAGGTCCTTGATCCACTTGGACTTAAGCTTTGTACAGGGTGATAAGCATGGATCGATCTGCATTCTTCTACATGTTGACCTCCAGTTGAACCAGCACCATTTGCTGAAAATGCTATCTTTTTTCCATTGGATAGTTTTGGCTCCTTTGTCAAAAATCAAGTGACCATAGGTTTGTGGGTTCATTTCTGGGTCTTCAATTCTATTCCATTGGTCTATCTGTCTGTCTCTGTACCAATACCATGCAGTTTTTATCACTATTGCTCTGTAATACTGCTTGAGTTCAGGGATAGTGATTCCCCCTGAAGTCCTTTTATTGTCGAGGATAGCTTTAGCTATCCTGGGTTTTTTGTTATTCCAGATGAATTTGCAAATTGTTCTGTCTAACTCTTTGAAGAATTGGATTGGTATTTTGATGGGGATTGCATTGAATCTGTAGATTGCTTTTGGTAAAATGGCCATTTTTACTATATTAATCCTGCCAATCCATGAGCATTGGAGATCTTTCCATCTTCTGAGGTCTTCTTCAATTTCTTTCCTCAGTGTCTTGTAGTTCTTATTGTACAGATCTTTTACTTGCTTGGTTAAAGTCACACCGAGGTACTTTATATTATTTGGGTCTATTATGAAGGGTGTCGTTTCCCTAATTTCTTTCTCGGCTTGTTTCTCTTTTGTATAGAGGAAGGCAACTGATTTGTTTGAGTTAATTTTATACCCAGCCACTTTGCTGAAGTTGTTTATCAGCTTTAGTAGTTCTCTGGTGGAACTTTTGGGATCACTTAAATATACTATCATGTCATCTGCAAATAGTGATATTTTGACCTCTTCTTTTCCGATCTGTATCCCTTTGATCTCCTTTTGTTGTCTGATTGCTCTGGCTAGAACTTCAAGAACTATATTGAATAAGTAGGGAGAGAGTGGGCAGCCTTGTCTAGTCCCTGATTTTAGTGGGATTGCTTCAAGTTTCTCTCCATTTAGTTTAATGTTAGCAACTGGTTTGCTGTATATGGCTTTTACTATGTTTAGGTATGGGCCTTGAATTCCTATTCTTTCCAGGACTTTTATCATGAAGGGGTGTTGAATTTTGTCAAATGCTTTCTCAGCATCTAATGAAATGATCATGTGGTTCTGTTCTTTCAGTTTGTTTATATAATGGATCACGTTGATGGTTTTCCGTATATTAAACCATCCCTGCATGCCTGGGATGAAGCCTACTTGATCATGGTGGATGATTGTTTTGATGTGCTGTTGAATTCGGTTTGCCAGAATTTTATTGAGTATTTTTGCGTCGATATTCATAAGGGAAATTGGTCTGAAGTTCTCTTTCTTTGTTGTGTCTTTGTGTGGTTTAGGTATAAGAGTAATTGTGGCTTCGTAGAAGGAATTCGGTAGGGCTCCATCTCTTTCAATTTTGTGGAATAGTTTGGATAATATTGGTATGAGGTCTTCTATGAAGGTTTGATAGAATTCTGCACTAAACCCGTCTGGACCTGGGCTCTTTTTGGGTGGGAGACCTTTAATGACTGCTTCTGTTTCCTTAGGAGTTATGGGGTTGTTTAACTGGTTTATCTGTTCCTGATTTAACTTCGATACCTGGTATCTGTCTAGGAAATTGTCCATTTCCTGAAGATTTTCAAGTTTTGTTGAATATAGGCTTTTGTAGTAGAATCTGATGATTTTTTGAATTTCCTCTGAATCTGTAGTTATGTCTCCCTTTTCATTTCTGATTTTGTTAATTTGGACGCACTCTCTGTGTCCTCTCGTTAGTCTGGCTAAGGGTTTATCTATCTTGTTGATTTTCTCAAAGAACCAACTTTTGGTTCTGTTGATTCTTTCTATGGTCCTTTTTGTTTCTACTTGGTTGATTTCAGCTCTGAGTTTGATTATTTCCTGCCTTCTACTCCTCCTGGGTGTATTTGCTTCTTTTTGTTCTAGAGCTTTTAGGTGTGCTGTCAAGCTGCTGACATATGCTCTTTCCTGTTTCTTTCTGCAGGCACTCAGCGCTATGAGTTTTCCTCTTAGCACAGCTTTCATTGTGTCCCATAAGTTTGGGTATGTTGTATCTTCATTTTCATTAAATTCTAAAAAGTTTTTAATTTCTTTCTTTATTTCTTCCTTGACCAGCTTATCATTGAGTAGAGCATTTTTCAATTTCCACGTATATGTGGGCATTCTTCCCTTATTGTTATTGAGGACCAGTTTTAGGCCGTGGTGGTCCGATAGCACGCATGGGATTATTTCTATCTTTCTGTACCTGTTGAGGCCCATTTTTTGACCAATTGTATGGTCAATTTTGGAGAAAGTACCATGAGGAGCTGAGAAGAAGGTATATCCGTTTGCTTTAGGATAGAATGTTCTATAAATATCTGTTAAGTCCATTTGTCTCATGACTTCTCTTAGTCTGTCGACATCACTGTTTAATTTCTGTTTCCATGATCTGTCCATTGATAAGAGTGGGGTGTTGAAATCTCCCACTATTATTGTGTGAGGTGCAATGTGTGTTTTGAGCTTTAGTAAGGTTTCTTTTATGTATGTAGGTGGCCTTGTATTTGGGGCATAGATATTTAGGATTGAGAGTTCATCTTGGTCGATTTTTCCTTTGATGAATATGAAGTGTCCTTCCTTATCTTTTTTGATGACTTTTAGTTGGAAATTGATTTTATTTGATATTAGAATGGCTACTCCAGCTTGCTTCTTCTGACCATTTGCTTGGAAAGTTGTTTTCCAGCCTTTCACTCTGAGGTAGTGTCTGTCTTTGTCTCTGAGGTGTGTTTCCTGTAGGCAGCAGAATGCAGGGTCCTCGTTGTGTATCCAGTTTGTTAATCTATGTTTTTTTATTGGGGAGTTGAGGCCATTGATATTGAGAGATATTAAGGAATAGTGATTATTGTTTCCCTTTATATTCGTATTTGGATGTGAGGTTATGTTTGTGTGCTTTCATTCTCTTTGTTTTGTTGCCAAGACGATTAGTTTCTTGCTTCTTCTAGGGTATAGCTTGCCTCCTTATGTTGGGCTTTACCATTTATTATCCTTTGTAGTGCTGGATTTGTAGAAAGATATTGTGTAAATTTGGTTTTGTCATGGAATATCTTGGTTTCTCCATCAATGTTTATTGAGAGTTTTGCTGGATATTGTAACCTGGGCTGGCATTTATGTTCTCTTAGGGTCTGTATGACGTCAGTCCAGGATCTTCTGGCCTTCATAGTTTCTGGCGAGAAGTCTGGTGTGATTCTGATAGGTCTCCCTTTATATGTTACTTGACCTTTTTCCCTTACTGCTTTTAATATTCTTTCTTTATTTTGTGCGTTTGGTGTTTTGACAATTATGGGACGGGAGGTGTTTCTTTTCTGGTCCAATCTATTTGGAGTTCTGTAGGCTTCTTGTATGTCTATGGGTATCTCTTTTTTTAGGTTAGGGAAGTTTTCTTCTATGATTTTGTTGAAGATATTTACTGGTCCTTTGAGCTGGGAGTCTTCACTCTCTTCTATACCTATTATCCTTAGGTTTGATCTTCTCATTGAGTCCTGGATTTCCTGTATGCTTTGGGCCAGTAGCTTTTTCCGCTTTACATTATCTTTGACAGTTGAGTCAATGATTTCTATGGAATCTTCTGCTCCTGAGATTCTCTCTTCCATATCTTGTATTCTGTTGGTGAAGCTTGTATCTACAGCTCCTTGTCTCTTCTTTTGGTTTTCTATATCCAGGGTTGTCTCCATGTGTTCTTTCTTGATTGCTTCTATTTCCATTTTTAATTCCTTCAACTGTTTGCTTGTGTTTTCCTGGAATTCTTTCAGGGATTTTTGCGATTCCTCTCTGTAGGCTTCTACTTGTTTATTAATGTTTTCCTGTGTTTCCCTAAGTATGTTCATGTCTTTCTTGAAGTCCTCCAGCATCATGATCAAATATGATTTTGAAACTAGATCTTGCTTTTCTGGTGTGTTTGGATATTCCATGTTTGTTTTGGTGGGAGAATTGGGCTCCGATGGTGCCATGTAGTCTTGGTTTCTGTTGCTTGGGTTCCTGCGCTTGCCTCTCGCCATCAGATTATCTCTAGTGTTACTTTGTTCTGCTATTTCTGACAGTGGCTAGACTGTCCTATAAGCCTGTGTGTCAGGAGTGCTGTAGACCTGTTTTCCTCTCTTTCAGTCAGTTATGGGGACAGTGTGTTCTGCTTTCGGGCGTATAGTTTTTCCTCTCTACAGGTCTTCAGCTGTTCCTGTGGGCCTGTATCTTGAGTTCACCAGGCAGCTTTCTTGCAGCAGAAAATTTGGTCTTACCTGTGGTCCCGAGGCTCAGGTTCGCTCGTGGGGTGCTGCCCAGGGGCTCTCTGCAGCGGCAGCAACCAGGAAGACCTGTGCCGCCCCTTCTGGGAGCTTCAGTGCACCAGGGTTCCAGATGGTCTTTGGCTTTTTCCTCTGGCGTCCGAGATGTGTGTGCAGGGAGCAGTCTCTTCTGGTTTCCCAGGCTTGTCTGCCTCTCTGAAGGTTTAGCTCTCCCTCCCACGGGATTTGGGTGCAGAGAACTGCTTATCAGGTCTGTTTCTTTCAGGTTCCGGAGGTGTCCCAGGCAGGTGTCCTGCCACTCCTGGGCCCTCCCCCACGGGAGCCCAGAGGCCTTATACAGTTTCCTCTTGGGCCAGGGATGTGGGCAGGGGTGAGCAGTGTTGGTGGTCTCTTCCGCTCTGCAGCCTCAGGAGTGCCCACCTGACCAGGCGGTTGGGTCTCTCTCTCACCGGGTCTGGGAGCAGAGAGCTGCTGCGTGCCGGGATCCGCGGGTGTGGGACTTCCGGTAAACACAGAACATGTCCGGTCCTAGAGAAATTCTGCTTCCCTGTGTCCCAAGCTCACCAGGCAGCTTTCTTGCAGCAGAAAATTTGGTCTTACCTGTGGACCCGAGGCTCAGGTTCGCTCGTGGGGTGCTGCCCAGGGGCTCTCTGCAGAGGCAGCAACCAGGAAGACCTGTGCCGCCCCTTCCGGGAGCTTCAGTGCACCAGGGTTCCAGATGGTCTTTGGCTTTTTCCTCTGGCGTCTGAGATGTGTGTGCAGGGAGCAGTCTCTTCTGGTTTCCCAGGCTTGTCTGCCTCTCTGAGGGTTTAGCTCTCCCTCCCACGGGATTTGGGTGCAGAGAACTGTTTATCCGGTCTGTTTCTTTCAGCTTCTGGAGGTGTCTCAGGCAGGTGTCCTGCTGCTCCTGGGCCCTCCCCCACGGGAGCCCAGAGGCCTTATACAGTTTCCTCTTGGGCCAGGGATGTGGGCAGGGGTGAGCAGTGTTGGTGGTCTCTTCTGCTCTGCAGCCTCAGGAGTGCCCACCTGACCAGGCGGTTGGGTCTCTCTCTCACAGGGTCTGGGAGCAGAGAGCTGCTGCAGGCTGGGATCCGCGGGTCCATTTTTTGACATTTTTAATCATGTAGAGAAACATATTTACCAATAATTAACAAAGTGATAGTATCTAGGCCATTTTGATTTATAAGAGAGTTTATTTAGTTAATAAAATTATCAATAAATTATAAATTCTCAAGTGGTCACTCTTAGCCAAATAATTCTTCTTTCTATATAAAGATAGCAAACATCTTTATCATAGCATATTTTATGGAGCCATTTGCTTACACTCATTTATTTTTTTATCTTTATTAACTTGAGTATTTCTTATTTACATTTCGATTGTTATTCCTCTTCCTGGTTTCCGTGCCAAAATCCCCCGAACCCCTCCCCCTCTCCTTCTATATGGGCTTCCCCTCCCCATCCTCCACCCATTGCCACCCTCCTCCCAAAAATCACGTTCACTGGGGGTTCAGTCCTGTCAGGACCAAGGGCTTCCCCTTCCACTGGTGCTCTTACTACACTCATTTCTTATCCCTCTGCATTCTTATATAAGCTTATGTTTTTTCCTTACTCTGAAATGTCATTGCCTCTGTATTGACTGGTATACCTTACAATATTCTTCCTAATTTACTATCAGTTTAAATATTTCCTGTTATTAAATTGTAGTATATTTAAACTAATTATATTTTTTTTCTCTAAATAATTAAACTTTCAGGGGAGAAAAGAAAAACAGGTAGACAGAGATAGAGACTAACACACACACATACACAGACACACAGAGAGAGAGAGAGAGAGAGAGAGAGAGAGAGAGAGAGAGAGAGAGAGAGAGACGGAGACAGAGAGACAGAGACAGAGAGAGATATTTAGGCATTTTTGTATCTTTAGAGCATGACATGAGCTTTGAAACATGTAAGAAGTGCGAATGTTGGAGATTTTCATTTAAGAAAGAGATACATTAGTGAATGGGACTTTATAACTAAGATAAAAGACAATTGTGATTGCTCAGATATATTTGTTGGGAAGTAGAGCAGGGAAAACATTCACATATCCATTATTAGCTATGTGCTTAAAAGATATTTTAACAAAGACTTGCAAAATGTAGAGGTCACACCTGGAATGAGTATTTATTTTTTCCCGAAGAATTTAATATTGCTTTTGTTGATGTGTTCTGTAATATTGCATAGATTAGACAGTGCAAATGATGGTTTGTCATTTCTTGACAAGAGCAAACTATGGTTCATGCTGGAAAAGGGCTTATTATAGACAGTTCTGATGTTATTTGTTGTGATTGTGATTTCTGTTGTTAAGATATAGATGCAGCTATGACATAAGATAAAATTACCCTTATTCTCCAGCTTCGTAATTTTCTCCCCTTTAGGAATTAAGAAAAAGTAAGCTAAGAATAGGGTGGGGTTCTTTGGAAAAGCACAATAGACTTGCTATTTTTGAATGAGTGCTGAAGGATCTTTGGATTGGTTACTGTATGCTTTATGCTAGTTTCCCATAATTCATAGATCTATGCATTCATTGTTAGCTTCTGATTTCTAAGCTTAATTCTCTGTTTTAATGGTGTCATTAATAGAAATAACATCAATAAGTTTTGATTCATATATGTAAGTGAACGGCAGATGTGCAAAGATTGTAGTTCTAATTGACTTTGCATCCAAATTTTTCATAACTGCTCTCTTTACGGCGCATACTCAGTCTTTGAGAATTTAGATTGTGCCACACTGTGTCTGACTGAGACTGAGTAATATGTCAAATTACAGTCATGTGAGAGACATGTACAGTCACAGTCAGAGTGTTAGAGTCCTATTATTTCTTCAATATGTCCTTTTATGGGATCTTTCTGGAGAAGAATTAGATAAGTAAAATAATGCTTCCAATAGATGTGTGACAGCATTTAATTATTGAGGCAAAATTAAATTGTAAATGGCCAAGAACTTAATATGATATTGTACAGTTTTTAAATATTCACTTTTTAAAATAAATTTCTCAAATATTTCACAACTGTTACTCAGTTTTCTTCCTTTTTCTTTTTCTTTTTCTTTTTCTTTTTCTTTTTCTTTTCCTTGTCATTCTCACTACTGGCAAGATAAGTCACTTGAAGTTAAACCAGTGCCTCTCTAAGCTAAAGAGATTTCTGGCATTAGTATTGTGAATTCTGCATTAAGATAATGCAAGTTGGGCAGTTGTGACAGCAACATTTTATAATGTTTGCTTTCTCATAGCTCACTGTCACGCTGAGTCTTCTTTTCCAATGACTGGAGGATATTTCAGCACTATGCAGACCTCCTACAGAAATGCTAATTTTCTTAGCATCTGAAGAACAGAACATCTGCTTATAGTGATCCTTGAGTTGGAAAACAACAAGAAAACTTTTACTTTTCTTTCTGCCCTGATAATATGATTGTAATACCCTACTGCATATTGATGAGACTTGAGATTCAGACTTGTTTGAATCTGAATGGTCAGATATAAAATGAAGCAGCATTGAGTTATAAAACAGAATCTACCATATTTGCCAAATACTTTCTTCCAAATGAAAACATATACATATGGTATAAAAGTGAAATGAAGGAGATATTTTAAAGGGAAGTTCTTGTTTATAATCTTCTCTCCCTAGTAACATGCAAGCTAATGTAGTATTCATGGTCAAATTTAACTTCTGAGACCATCTGCTCTTTCTGAGATGTCATGGAAATAAAAGCTGTTTTGAAATGAAAAGAGAACAAAATCTTATTCAGAGAACACCTCCCAGCTGCGATAGAAGTTACTGTGTAATCATCTTTCATTTTGCATGCTGTATGGGGGACAGAGGGTGATTAGAATGCAAACCTGATTCTGAATTTTTATATAAGCAAGGTATTTCGGTTTAGATTCCAATGGAATACTTTAAAATTATATTCTCAGTCATTCAGTGTTAAAGTAGATCATTCTAACAATACATAGGAATCCCTCCAGTCAGAATAAATCCTTAAATTTGCAGAATATGAGTTATTAGGTGGTCTATGATGAAAGCAGTCAGGAAAATTCACTCTTCACCTTTATTGTATGTCTCCCTTCTCAGATTATTGATGCTACTTTGCACTGTAGCTACTTAGGAAATCTTTCCTCTTCCACTACAACTTAAGCCTTATCATCATTTCCAGTGATGCTTTTTGTCTGGCACCCTAGAACATGAGTTCAACATATAGTTAGGTGATACAATATGTATTAATCAGGAATGTGTTATAGGCAAAGTTTTGCACATCATTTTTGCCAAACTATTTAATAATATACAAGAATAGGTGTACCTCATGGATTTCAGTTGTACCCCAGACTAGTTAATGAGGGCTGATTTAATGTAATGGTATGTGGCTCAGAGACAATTTTTGCCCACATTTAAGACTTGATTTCCACCTGCAGCACAGCAAACAGAGATGACTCATTTTTGTAATTAAACTTGTGATATAAATATGGACATATTCTCTTCGGTGAGGTGGGACTTGATGAGTGGGTGGAGGAGCACCCTCATAGGAGCAGGAGGAGGAGTATGGGATAGGGGTTTGCAGAGGGGACACCAAGAAAGGGGATAACATTTGAAATGTAAATAAATAAAATATCCAATAAAATATTAATATTCTAATAGAACATGCAATTGTCTGGCTGTATTCCTTTCATAGTGATAAGAAACCTGTCTCCTTTATTTGTAGTGCTTCATTTATGTTTCCTTTTCAATATGTCTCATGCTCTGATTTAATGCTTTTCCTTCCTTCACCAGTAAAAACGGCATTTGTATTCTACCAAATGCTCTCAAAGAACAAAAGCAATGGCAATTTCCTATATTGTCTATCAATTTCAAGTTAAAATATACACTTTAAGTTTTAGATTGATTATAGGACATTGCAAGACACTGGCATAAAGGCAAGCTGCCCAAGTAGTTTATAAGATGTATGGTTTTTAAAAATATAAAACCATGGTTTTGCTTGTGAATTCCATACACACATACAATGTTTTGGTTGAAGTTCTGCTTCCTAATTTCTTTCCTCCAATTCTTTACCTAATGCTCCCAGGATATTTCCCTCTCAAGTTCATGTGCTTGTTTTATAAACCCACTGGGTCCACTTAATACAATTTATTATCTGTCCATGTTTGCAGGACATTTACTACAGTATAGGTAGCCTCTTAGTGATTAAGCCTCTGAATAAACCTGGTTAGATTATTCCTCTCTAATCAACAATCACTTGCCAATAGCACCTCAGTTAGCAGTAGGACTTCATGTGCTTCTTCCTAGAGTTAAACTAGCTTGATGCTGTGCAGCTCTTATGCGTTTAATTACAGCCCCCGTAGTTCCTGTGTATATGGTCTTGTCATGATGTCCTTCCTGGTGAATACTGTTTCAGTATAGATTTCCAATACTTCTGCCTCTTACAACCTCTCTGACCTTGCTTCCACAACGGGACAAATTAGTAAACTGCATCGTAAGTTTTTATTATTATACACATAGATTATTACATCTCTTAATCTTCACCAGAAGAACTTCTTTTTGCAGTAGGTGGCTAGTAATACTGAGATACATAACTGTCTAATTCTCACAGAATAAGGGAATGTGGAGTGCTAAACTCCAAAGGGTTAGCTCTACAAAACCCTGCAGGGGTCAGAAGAGATAGTGACCATTTCTTCACTTGGGCTTCCTCATAATCAGAGTTCATGGACTGAACATTCTTTCAGGGTTGTGAACTGCATTTAAATTGCATTCTCCCTAAAATTAATTAGCTATTTTTGACTAAAAAGAACACATTGCTATATGAAACAAAAGATAAAATATATATCTATTGTTTCTTCATGTCCATAGAGTTTAAATGTCTTTCATACAGAATGTTTTAAAGGAATAGGAAATTATTTATAATACTTCTATTCATGTGAGTTGATTGAGACAAATACAAGATATGTCGCTTGTTGGTGTATATTTTTCTTCTGCCAGTGACGTAGCAACCTTATCTACCTTTTTGTTTTTTTTCCTTTTTTTAATTGGGTATTTTATTTATTTACATTTCAAATGTTATCCCCTTTTCCGGTTTCCCCTCCAGAAACCCCCATTCCGTACTCCTTCCCTCTGTATTTATGAGGTTGCACTCCCACCCACCCAACCACCCGCCCACCCACTCCTACCTCCCTGCCCTGGTATTCTCCTACACTGGGGCATCAAGCAACCTTCTTTCCATCCACCCACTGAACATACTAACTTCTGTTTTGTATTTCTGTATTAGTACAAAGTGTTTAAGTGTTTAGACAAAGGATGGCTTTTCTTTAAAGTAAAAGTACAATTCACATGTAAAAGTTAATAATGTCCAAGTGATGGAAATTGTAACCAGAATAATGAATATAGATTGTGTGTTGATCTTGAGTTGATTGTTGAATAGGAAGAATTAAGTCATAATTTTTAATCTGATGTACAATAACTGAATAGGATTTAGTTCACAAAGCAGATTCATGGGAGATAAGAAGCACTGGTCAGTTCTAACAAATGACATCTTCATAGTGAAGAAGTCACTTTTATAAATGGAAACAATGTTAGTGACCTACAGCACAGATGCACCAAAAAGGTTTTCCTCAACCCTCCTCCTCCTTCTCCTGCTCCTCTTCCTCCTCTCCCTCTCCCTTTTCTTGCTCCTTTTCTTCCTCATCCTCACCCTCCTCTCTCTGTCTCTTTTCATTTCTGTCTTCCTGCTTTTTTTACTTTCTATCCCCCATCTAATTTTCTCCTGTAGTTGCTATGTTAAGTTTCTTATCTGACTATTTTAAAGAGTAAGTACATTGTCACAAATAGTCTAAGTACACATTTTTAAAGACAAATTGAAAATATTACCTTTTAAAAATTAATAGACACATTTAATTCACATATCTACTCATAAGCATTGTTAGGTTTAAAAATATAAATTTTTAGACAAATTTTAAAAAAACTAGAATGGACATATTATTACATAAATGTATAAACAGAACTGATATTATTTTGAAGGTGTTTTATTAATTCTAATTTTGCCATTCATTCCATATCTCTAAATATTTCATCAGTTACGTACTCATCAATGTATACACAAGAGGCTTGCCACATTAAATTTTCTAAAGTCTACTTTGTTCCATTATTATAATTCATTCAATAAAAATGATTAATCTAATTATGATTGAAGCTTATCAAGTACAGAGAAAAGAAAATTTAATCTCTGACTTGCTTTCTCTTAGAGTCAATATTTATCAAAATTTACAAATAAATAATGCACACACACAGAATAAAGCTTACTAGTATGATATTTGAATTGTTACAAGAAAGTAATTTCAAATGAGTAAAACTCATATGAAAAAATCTCTCCCGAGAGACACAGCCAGAATACAGCAAACACACAGGCGTATACCAGCAGCAAACCACTGAACTGAGAATAGGACCCCCGTTGAAGGAATCAGAGAAAGAACTGGAAGAGCTTGAAGGGGCTCGAGACCCCATAGGTACAACAATGCCAAGCAACCAGAGCTTCCAGGGACTAAGCCACTACCTAAAGACTATACATGGACTGACCCTGGACTCTGACCTCATAGGTATCAATAAATATCCTAGTAAGAGCACCAGTGGAAGGGGAAGCCCTTGGTCCTGCTAAGACTGAACCCCCAGTGAACTAGATTGTTGGGGGGAGGGCGGCAAGGGGGGAGGATGGGGAGGGGAACGCCCATAAACAAGGGGAGGGGGGATGTTTGCCCGGAAACCGGGAAAGGGAATAACACTTGAAATGTATATAAGAAATACTCAAGTTAATAAAAAAAATCCACATCTTGAAATGTTGTAAATAAAAACTATTCATATATTGAACCTTAACACAAATCAAACATCATGAGAATTGCAGAAGAAAACCAGAAAATCACTAGACAGTTAAGAACTAACATGTTGATAGATGAATAACCGATATAAAACAATGAGAAAATTTATGAAACTCTGCTGATTAAGCTGTGAATGTCCTAAGCAGGGAATTTATTATATAGTTGAATTTCAAGTGCATTTTATTAAGGTCAAGAGGAAACAAAATATGATTAAAATTGTGTGACCATGAAATTCTTAATCTGTGCATGGAATACAGCAATGACTTAAAAATGCAAAGCAAAATAAAAGCAAGGGAAAATTTTTCTACTCTTCTGTTCAACTGCTTTTAGTATTTTCGTTTCATACAATGAGCCTACTATTATGGTATTTTCATTGTTTATAGCTCCCTTTTGTCTACCTACACCATCTTGTTTAATAGAGCATCTGTGAGTGGGGAAGCAGCTTCTTTTTATCCAATATTGCTGCTTCTTTTTTTTTATTAACTTGAGTATTTCTTATTTACATTTCAAATGTTATTCCCTTTTCCAGTTTCTGGGCAAACATCCCCTAATCCTTCCCCCTCCCCTTCTTTATGGGTGTTCCCCTCCCCACCCTCCCCCTTCTTAATTACTGTCTTCCTTTTTTTTTCTAAAATCACATTTTCTTAAATGGAAATCAGTGTTGTTATACTGTAATTTCTTGGTTCCTTTCCTGCCTACATTGCCTGAAGTTCTGAGGTATCACTGTGTACAGAAATGCCACCCATCCCTACTCTTGCTTCTTCTGTCCATTCTTCTCCAAGATATTTTTTGTGTGAGGTTGTTTTGTATTGGCTCTTAGGTAATGATGTCATCATTGGCTAAAAGATTTCCACACTGTCCATTTCTCACTTCATTCTGCAACTAGTGTTATGATATCCAATATCTACACTTTTAAAGTTAACCATAACAAAACTCCATTTTGTATATCATCTTTCACACTCTTGAAACCTCACTCTCATCATAACTCTAGAGGGTAATCAGTATATGTACATTCATGTCTGCACACATTCTTCGCACGAAGGAAACTTTATACTCAGTCTGCCTACTGTACATTTTCATTCTACATAGGTTCAGAAAGAAGAGACCTCTCTAGAGCCTTGGCCTTCAGAGAACCACTATTTTCAAATCCTAAATTTAATATGGCCCTCATGCTATGTTTAAACTAAAATCTATTTTGTAAACCATTTGTCTCTGTCAGATAGATTTTCCCCTACACAATCATGCTTCTGGTCTGTCTTAGAGATTCATTGGTGTGAAGAGACACAAAGACCAAGGCAACTCTTACTAAGAAAACATTTAATTGGGGGGGGGTGCTTAAAGTTTCAAGTATTATTATCATGGTGAGGATGATGGCTGTGTCCAGGCAGACATGGTGCTGGAGGACCTGAAAGTTCTATATCTTGATCCAAAGTCAGCCAGGTGGAGACTGGATTTGATTCACACTGACGAGGCTTCAGCATTTAAAACCTCAAAGCCCTGCCTCCAAACTGACAAAAACTCTCTCTAACAAGGCCAAACATCCTAGTAGTGCCACTCCCTGTGGACCATGCTTTCAAATACTTCAGGCTATGGGGCTACTGAAACGACCATATGATCTTAACTCTTTTCCTCACTTTACTCTCAGAATTTTCTGTAGACACAGCAATGTAAGAATAATATCATGCATATATGTATATGCATATATGCACATATATATGAATATTACTATACTTCTAGCCTCCTCCATGCAAGATTGATATTCAAGATTGATAACACAAACAGTGGATTACATGGCATGATTTTACCTTTAAGTTCTCAAGATCTCCTTTTCTACACATTTCCATTTTCAGTATTGATGTTTTCTAGTATTCAAACTTTCCCATATACTCTTCCTAATTTCTTTAGATTCATGGCCTCTTTTTTCACTAATTGTTCTTGCATGTACATATTAATTTTTATATACATTTATACTCTTAAATACAACTTTTTTGATCCATATAAAATAACTACTATGTGTGATTTTTAGGTCTTACTATTTATCATTGGACATGTTTTAGAAAATAATATTGAAAAATATTTTTGGTGTAAACATGTTATTCCAACTAAGATCTTGTTTTTCTATTAAAGGGAAAATGTTCTGGCCTACTACTTGCTGTTTGTGTTTTTTTCATTTCTTCATGAATTTTATTTTATTTCTATCTTTGAATTCATGAACTGAAACAAATTTTTGTCCCGATCACATTTGAGCATTTAGGGTTGATTAGATGACTTATAAAGTGAAGATGCTTGCTACTAAACTTGATAACCTGAGTTCAATCCCCAGAGAAGACATAACAGAAGTAGAAAAAAGCTACATGTTGTTCTCTGGTTTCCATATGTAACATGTTTAAAAGCAAGAAAATGATTGCAAATCTTGTTTGTTTTTCATTACCTCTAAGTGCCATGTGACAACCTTGGTTGTTTTGATGTACAATGTGTTATAAGGTTTCACCAGTATATCCATTTGCAGTCATACAATCTGATTCTCCTTCTCTATCTCTTTTATTGATCAAGAAAAGCCTGAATATTTATTATGGGGATACAATATATTGGCATTCATTTTAGTCAAATTAATTTCTAAATCTCTTGGGTGACTCTGTCCTATTCTTGAGTTCTAACCTTGCACATCTCTATTCAGATTTACCTTATTATTTTTGAATTTTATCTTTTTTTTACACTCCAGATTTTATCCCCCTCCTGATCACCCTCTGACTCTTCCACATCCCATAACTCCCCACTCCTCCCTGTCTCCACAAGGATGTCCCTACCCACCAGACCTCCCCGCTCCCTGAGGTCTCCAGTCTCTTGATGTTTAGGTGAATCTTCTCTGACTGAACCCAGACCTGGCAGTCCTCTGCTGTATATGTGTTGGTGATCTCATAGCAGCTGGTGTATGCTGCCTGTTAGGTAGTCAAGTATCTGAGAGATCTCCAGGGTCCAGGTTAATTGAGACTGCTGGTCATCCTATAGGGTCGTCCTCCTCTTCAGCTTCTTCCAGTTTTTCCCTAACTCAACCACAGGGGTCACCAGATTCTGTCTATTGATTGGGTGAAAATAATCTGCATCTGATTCTTTCAGCTGCTTGCTGGGGCTTTTGGAGGGCAGTCAGATGTACTTTATAGAAGCAAATGATCTCTTCCTTATACACGAAGAAGACAAAGTATGCACCACAACTGAGAATTTGTGATATTGTAATGTGTACATTATAAAATTCTGGCTGGAGATAGATCTTCACATACAAATAAATCTCATTTGTCTATGGAAAAACCTTTCCAAATATACTCTCATTTGCCTGTTGCTGATCTGCCATGCAGAAGATCAAAAGCAAATCATGATTCTGAGTTCTATAGTTAATCACACAGCCTTCAGCATATTTGCTTTCTTTCAAGCTTTTGAAAACAATATTATACCTTCAATATCCAGGAAATCAGCATTTCTGTTATCCTCATAAGAGAAAGAAACTTAAAAAAAAGTAAGTATATTCATGCCATCATATAATTATTCCTTAGCTCAGTTCCTGTTGTTGCAAATGCTTGGGATGCATTCATTTCTGTGTCTAACCAATACTCCTTTGAGTATATCCACTGTGTGTTCCTCCCTTGAGCACCAGTTGATGAACTTTTAAAAGATTTCGATTTCTGGAGTACTTTGAATAGTGTTGCGTTTATATGGAAGGGCAGGTGTTTCCCCAATATACTGATTTCCTTGGATATATATCCAGCAGCAAAGTTGTTAGATAATGGAGTAGTTACACTTCTCATTTTTGAGGAACCTCCATATGGTTGTCTGTAATGAGTTTACTAATTTACATTCCCCCTAACAGTATGCTCGAGTTCCTGTATCCATGCTTCACCATACATATATTTTTCAATTTTTTGGTTTTTTCTTTTTGTTATTATTTTATATGTATACTATGTTTCATTTTACAGCCAGTACAACCTCACACACCTGGTCCTCTCTCTCAGTTTCGTAACTGCTGAGACAGCAGGTGTGCTGTGTAGCGTGCAGCTACCTTTCCCTTTGTGGTAATAGCATCCTTGTGTGCTTTCTAGGAGGAACACAATCGCCCATGGTTGTTGCTTGAGTCCTATTTGTGATTAATGATACTTTCTCCAGGTGTACCTGATACAGATTTCAATGCCAATGCCAACAACAATTAATACAAAAGGAGGCCATTAATTTGAAAGACAGCAAGAAGGACTACATGAAGGGGTTAGAAGGAGAAAACATAAGAATAAATTTTGCAATTATATTTTCATTTCAAAATAGAGTAATGAATTTTAAACAGTTTTAAAGCTGTAGTATCGATAAATAGAAAAAAGTCTGTGTAGATATACTGTCAGTTGAAAAATTACAGTTTCTAATCTCAATTATTATTTATCATTTAAAATACCTTTATAGCACCATATCTAAACAATCTTCTTCATGAATAATAGCTTACATATATATTAGTATTTTCTATAAGTCGTGATTTCACTTTTGTGATTATCCCTTTTTGTGTGCAAGGCAATTTTTACCTTGATATATTCCTACACAGAATCTTTTAAACTTTGGATTCCTCTGCTTTTTTTTTCTTTCTTTCCCATAAATCCAATTTACTGAAACTTTGACTCTGCTTGCCATATAAACTCAGGTAACATTTAAGACTTTAGGCCATTTTTATTCCTTATAACTGATGCAAAATGATAACTTGGATTTACTTCTTCAAGCAAGTACTCCATTTTTACCAGCACTTTTATTTGAAAAGTTTATCACACCTCTAATGTCTTTTAGGAAATGTATATTTGTCGTGCAAATACTTGTTATATATACACATACAGACACACACAGAGAGAGAAACATACGTGTGTGTTTGTGTAATTATTATGCTGTTTGGATTAATACAATTTAGAATTATACCTTAAGATGGTGGTTCACAATGCATCTTTTATCTTTTTGTGCAATTGTTTTGATGATGTTTCTTGATTTTTTTTATTTTTTTAATTACTGTTCCATATTCATGGTAGGAATTTGTCTAGTTCTGTGAAGAAAGTCATTGAGAAGACAGACATTTGTGTAGAACCAGCTGACTGCTTTGTATATTATGACCCTTTAATAATATGGGGTCTTCCATTCTAGGAACATAGGATATTCTCCCACTTCTATCGTTGACTTGTTTTCATCAATATTTCTGTTTACACTGTAGAACTTTCAGTATATTAGTGAGATCTATTCCTTTCAATTATTATGCCAATTAATTTCTTGTCTCAAATAAATAACTATTGGCTCAAATCTGTCTAAGTGTTGTTTTATTGTTTAATTTTGATACTTTATGTACCAATATGTTCAAATTTTCTAGTGGAAAATTTGGGGCGTACATAAAATAAATGTGTATATTATTACTGTTGTTATAAACTATATTTGTACTTCTGTACATTCATATCATATATACCCATGTGTACCATATGAAAAAATCATAATTCAATGATTTCCATTCAATTTGCTTTGTTTATTTTTTTCTGGTATACATTTTATCCTTGATAAACTAGAACACTGCTAAAGTTATGTTCTAAAACTGAGAACCCTGTTTTCTTCTAGTAGTCAGTGTGAAAACTGTCAGAACTCGTTGATATGTCAGTACTGAACCAATTTTGTACTCTTTGAATGGATATTAGTCCATTTCCCAGGAATATTTGAAGGTGCTGTTGTACTTGGTTGCCTGATCTTTTTTGAAAACTTTACATTAGCTATTACTGACACAGACATGAGCGTTATGGAGTTGTCTCACTTCTCTATTTATAATAAGTAGGAGTCAAATAATTCTGGCCTGGTAGAATATATTTTGTTGTTGTTATATTTTTATAATTCTTCTTGACTATTCAAGCATCTGGAGGTTAATTCCTAGACAAAAATATTTTATTATCAACACAAACTTTTTACTGGTGTACTTTCCTGGGTCTGTGAGTGGCAGCTGTCACCTTTGACTCAGTCATGTTATTGTTAATGATTCATTAATACCTGGTCTACAAAGTCTTTCTACATTTTATTACCATGAAGCTGCTCTTAGGTTCACTTAAGATGATTGCAACGATTTTTCCAACAAAATATTTTTATTGATATTGGGGGAATTTTACATTATGCACTCTGAGTGCTTGCTTTTCAAGTCCTTCCAAGTTTGCCCACTCCTAACTCTTGTGACCTCCCCTTCAAAAATGAAGAACAAAACAACAACCCCCATTTGTGTTGCCCATATACTCATTGGATCATGGTCAAAATCCCAGTAGCCAGCCCCTTAAAAAAATCTAGTCTTTTCCCACTGGCTACACTGCCCACCTCAGAAACGATCACTTGTGGATAGCTACACTTTATGATCCTTATCATAATTTCAAGAGCTCTCTTCAATGGCTTTCTGTGTAGGCTTATTTTTGTTGTGGAGTGAGGTGGGTGTAGAAATTGTCACAGAAACCTTCTATGCCCCTCTTCTCAACTGAAAGACTAAGTATGTCTTTTATTAATCATGTATATTTCATTTCCAAATATTCTTAACTTAAAAAGTGGATAAAAATCATTATACCAAAACCACTGGGGTTTAGTCTCATGAAATTCAGGCAAATAAACTTCCAAAGTCCCACAAATGTCTCCATTCCTGTCCCACTAGATTTATTTCTCTGTTCATTCTTGGTGATCTCTGCCTCCTACACCATACTGCTGTCTTTCCGTCAACAGGCCAAGCACTGCTGAGATTTTTGTCTCTGTTTATGTACAGTGTGAAACACCAAAAAAATAAACTGAATAAAATGTGATACATTAATTGTATTTTTCAACGAAATGCAGTGAATATGTGTGTATTTTAAAGTTTATATGACTATTGACTTGATAAACAGGATGCATATGGTAAGATTTCTCTGATTCCTTCTCAATGCATCACAGATGAAAACACTCCTCTGGCTTCTTTCTTCCCATGATCCTTTAGAGATGCCCATAAGAAATTTAGAAACTATAATATAGATGATATTATGGCTAGCTGATACCCTCCTGGCTTTGAGACATTTCCCTACCACTACCACCACCAGGGTTAAATATTCTGTTAATTTTTAAATTGAAGCTTTATCAGCAAAGTTGAGTCTAGGATTTTAAATAATTTGTCAGACTGTAGAAACATGTGAGACCATAGTCTGTCTGTAGACTGTCACTTCCAGCTCCTTTGCTCATAAGCAGGATCAGTCAGCAGCACAAGCTAACATGGCGAGGCCAAAAACTGATGACAATTTTATGTTTCCTTGATGATATGGAGAAATTTGAAACTTTTCTTGCTTCTATTTATTTTTGGTTGCTATATTATTTCATGATGATGGTGATGGATGATGAAGATGATCATGGTACAGGTATGTATTTATGATCTGTATGTACATTTTTATTCCTGGTGCTTCTGTGGTCGACAGAGGACACTTTTATGACTCAATCTTTTTTGTTTCACCTTTCATGCATTCCAGGGACAGAATACAGACGATTAAAAAAACACCTTTACCCACTGAACGGTCTTTAGGTCTTCCTCTAAGCACCTTCCTAATTTGTGATTTTTCTCTTCTTAGTTTCATTTTCTTCCATTATGAATAAGTATCAATGTCTGTTTCAGTTCTCCAGGTGAACCCACAAGAGGGAGAGGGGGGGACTGGATCTAGAGAGAGTCTGAGACACAGCTGAATGTTATGTACAATCTTATCCTGTCAACGACTGCATACCACTTCAGTCTTAATTTGTTGTTATTGCACTGACAGTGTCAATAAATGCTGTTCGCACATACTAGATGCTCAGTAAGTTGTTACTGCAAAGTAAAGTAAAATAAAGGACATTTTAAAAATTGATATATTTATTCACTTTACATCCAAATATCAGCTACCCCTCTCCTTCCAGTACCTGCTTATGCAGATCCTATCTCCATTCCACTACCATGACTGTGAGAAAGGTGAGCCCCCTTCTGTGCATAATTCTTGCCCCCACATCAGTTGCTATAGGACTAGATGCATCCTTTCCCACGACAGCCAGAAAAGGCAACCAATTTAAAGGAATGGGACCCACAGGAAAGGAACAGATTCAGGGACAGCCCGTGCTCCAGTTGTTGGGGGACCCACATGAAAACCAAGAAGCATATCTGCTACTTATATGAGTGATAGAATATTTTCTTCGATTAAATTTAATTAACTATTACCTGGTCGTATTTAAATATGCCAGAAAATAATGAAAGAGTTTGCTTCTGATAATAGAGTACTTTTCAAAAGCACTCAACCAAAATGAAAAAAAAATTTATAGAATTAAATCCCTCAATACTGATGTGATCTCCAATCTTTAATACAGGACATATATTCACCTACAATTATAACTTTTATGGAGTTGCTATAAAGAGAAATGATGACATGAACTCAAATTTTGCACAATTTATTATGGGTGAAACATTTATACAAGTATATGCACACCAATAACATCCACAGAGCACTGACTTACTTTGGAAAGTATTGATATATGAGCATGTGCGATGGAGCTGACCATGTTGTCTGTCCAACAGCTACATTTGTAGTCCTCATATGGAAGGACAGACAGAATAAGCCTGTAGGATGATTAGTAGCCATATTCATGACAAATGCACTGGCCACAGATCTTCATGGCTTTGTCTTCCCAACAGACAAGTCATATCTCACTGAAACTGTAATTATCTGGTATACCTAAGACATAGATCTCTACGCAAGGAACAGACTCACATCCCTAAGTATGAAGAAAAGCCATAATCTAGCTTCAATGAAAAGTTCAAAGAAAATGTTTTCCTGTCGTAGTTGGGAATAATCACACTTAGACATATACTCAAGTGAAATATAGCCCAAATGGAGTTAATATTTTATATTTATCCTGGCCTGTCACCATGTTAGCTGTGTGTGTGTGTGTGTGTGTGTGTGTGTGAGAGAGAGAGAGAGAGAGAGAGAGAGAGAGAGAGAGAGAGAGAGAGAGTTATTGAGAGTTATTTCCTTGTTTAGAAATCAAAGCTGAAACAGCTGCTGGTTTCACCTGCATGTGGGAATCTTCCAGCTTGTACTTTATTGTTAACAAGGCTGAACACTTTGCAACACACTTCTCTAGTCACCCAACCTGTAAATTAAATACATCAGCAATGCAATTACTGCGTGGTGCTTCTGTCACAGGTGCAAGTCACATATAAAGGAGTTGTAAGGTGGAGAATTGGAACACTGCATTTTATGTCTTACTGTTCTGCCTGAAACTTCAGTGTGAAAGAACCTGTGCTGTTGAAAATGTAAATGATTTCTCATGGCTATTACTCTAAGATGCGTATAGGAAAAGAAGGAAAGAATACACATAGCAATAGCATTTTAAGGTCCTCGATAATTTGCATTTTTTGGCAATTTAAACATCCTTTTTATTGGTGATTTTACATTAAATATGATACTAACTTACATTTCAAATGTTATTCCCCTTCCCAGTTTCCCCTCCTCAAATCCCCATTCCATCCCCTCTCCCACCTGCATCTATGAAGGTGCTCCTACACCAACCCACCCACTCCAGCCCCATCATCCTAGAATGCCCCTATGCTGGGGCATTGAGCCTCCATAGGACAACGGGACTCCCTTCCCATAGACGCCAGATAAGGCCATCCTCTGTTACACATGCATCTTGAACCATGGATCCTGTAATTTTTGGTTGGTGGTTTAATTCCTGGGATCTCTGCGGTGTCTGTTTGGTTGATATTGTTGTTCATCCTATGGGGTTGCAAACCTCTTCAGCTCTTTCAGTCCTTCCCCTAACTCCTCCACTGGGGTCTGCTTGCTCAGGCTGTGAGCATCAACTTGAATATTGGTTGGGCTCTGGCAGAGCATCTCAGCAGACAGCTGTGCCATTCTCCTGTCAGCAAGCACTTCTTGGTATAAGCAATATTGTCTGCGTTTGCTGTTTGCAGATGGGATGGATCCCTAGGTGGAAGCAGTCTCTGGATGGCCTTTCCTTCAGTCTCTGCTCCACTCTTTGTCCCTGCATTTCCTTTAGACAGAAACAATTCTGGGTTAATATTTTTGAGATGTGTGCATGGGCCCATTCCTCAACTGGGGGCCTGTTCCTAACCTCTGGATATGACTCTACAGGTTCTCTCTCCACTTTGTTGGGTATCTCAGCAAATATTATCCCTGTTGGGTCCTGGAAGTATCTTGATTCTTGGTATTTTGGACTTTCTAGTGGTTACCCCCATTTCCCTATCCGCCACTGCTATAAACATTTTTTTCACTTTCCTGAACCTCATTAATTCTCTCCTGTCCCCTTCCACACCTGTTCCTGCCCCACCCCCCATTACCTTCCACTATTCTTTCCCTCCTTGGTCCCTCCTTCCCTCTACCTACTGGTGATTATTTTGTTCCCCTAAGTAGGACTGAAGCACCCACACTTTGGCACTTTGGTCTTCCTTTTTCTTGAGATTTATATGTTCTAAAAATTGTACAGTGAGTATTCTGAGCTTTTTTTGCCTAATATCAACTTATCAGCAAGTGCATACCATGTGTGTTCTTTTGTGACTGGATTACCCCACTTAGAATGACATTTTCCTGTTCCATCCATTTGTCTGTGAGTTTCATGAAGTCATTTTTTAATAGCTGAGTAGTACTCCATGGTGTAAATGAACCACATTATCTGTATCCATTCTCCTGTTGAGGGACATCTGGGTTGTTTCCATCTCCTGCCTATTATAAAAAAGAATGCCAAATATATCACAGCAGCTAAAAAAATATCTCATTAGAATAGTCTTACCATTGTGAGTGACTTAAAATTTTGGAGTACAGGGTTGTTCTTTTTGTTGTTGTGTTGTTGTTAATTGGGGAAAAAAGGCATGAAAACAATAATGAATTCTAAAAATATCACCCAAAAGAGTCAAGGTTTCTGTACATAAGGTACAATTTTATGTATTACCTCTTATATTCAAACAAACTTGTAAAAGACAAAATATCCAAGTGGAATAACAATCTTTTTTTTTTTTTTATTAACTTGAGTATTTCTTATATACATTTCGAGTATTATTCCCTTTCCCAGTTTCCGGGCAAACATTCCCCTCCCCCCTCCCCTTTCTTATCGGTGTTCCCCTCCCCACCCTCCCCCCATTGTCCCCCTCCCCCCAACAGTCTAGTTCACTGGGGGTTCAGTCTTAGCAGGACCCAGGGCTTCCCCTTCCACTGGTGCTCTTACTAGGATATTCATTGCTACCTATGAGGTCAGAGTCCAGGGTCAGTCCATGTATAGTATTTAGGTAGTGGCTTAGTCCCTGGAAGCTCTGGTTGCTTGGCATTGTTGTACATATGGGGTCTCGAGCCCCTTCAAGCTCTTCCAGTTCTTTCTCTGATTCCTTCAACGGGGGTCCTATTCTCAGTTCAGTGGTTTGCTGCTGGTATTCGCCTCTGTATTTGCTGTATTCTGGCTGTGTCTCTCAGGAGGGATCTACATCCGGCTCCTGTCGGTCTGCACTTCTTTGCTTCATCCATCTTGTCTAATTGGATGGCTGTATATGCATGGGCAATATGTGGGGCAGACTCTGAATGGGTGTTCCTTCAGTCTCTGTTTTAATCTTTGCCTCTCTCTTCCCTGCCAAGGGTATTCTTGTTCCCCTTTTAAAGAAGGAGTGAACCATTCACATTTTGATCATCTGTCTTGAGTTTCATTTGTTCTAGGCATTTAGGGTAATTCAAGCATTTGGGCAAATAGCCACTTATCAGTGAGTGCATACCATGTATGTCTTTCTGTGTTTGGGTTAGCTCACTCAGGATGATATTTTCCAGTTCCAGCCATTTGCCTACGAATGTCATAAACTCGTTGTTTTTGATAGCTGAGTAATATTCCATTGTGTAGATGTACCACATTTTCTGTATCCATTGCTCTGTTGAAGGGCATCTGGGTTCTTTCCAGCTTCTGGCTATTATAAATAAGGCTGCAATGAACATAGTGGAGCACGTGTCTTTTTTATATGTTGGGGCATCTTTTGGGTATATGCCCAAGAGAGGTATAGCTGGATCGTCAGGCAGTTCAATGTCCATTTTTCTGAGGATCCTCCAGACTGATTTCCAGAATGGTTTTACCAGTCTGCAATCCCACCAACAATGGAGGAGTGTTCCTCTTTCTCCACATCCTCGCCAGCATCTGTTGTCCCCTGAGTTTTTGATCTTAGCCATTCTCACTGGTGTGAGGTAAAATCTCAGGGTTGTTTTGATTTGCATTTCCCTTATGACTAAAGATGTTGAACATTTCTTTAGGTGTTTCTCCGCCATTCGGCATTCCTCAGCTTTGAATTCTTTGTTTAGCTCTGAGCCCCATTTTTTAATAGGGTTATTTGTTTCCCTGTGGTCTAACTTCTTTGTTATTTGTATATTTTGGATATAAGGCCTCTATCTGTTGTAGGATTGGTAAGGATCTTTTCCCAATCTGTTGGTTGCCGTTTTGTCCTAACCACAGTGTCCTTTGCCTTACAGAAGCTTTGCAGTTTTATGAGATCCCATTTGTCAATTCTTGATCTTAGAGCGTAAGCCATTGGTGTTTTGTTCAGAAAATTTTTTCCAGTGCCCATGTGTTCCAGATGCTTCCCTAGTTTTTCTTCTATTAGTTTGAGTGTGTCTGCTTTGATGTGGAGGTCCTTGATCCACTTGGACTTAAGCTTTGTACAGGGTGATAAGCATGGATCGATCTGCATTCTTCTACATGTTGACCTCCAGTTGAACCATTTGCTGAAAATGCTATCTTTTTTCCATTGGATGGCTTTGGCTCCTTTGTCAAAAATCAAGTGACCATAGGTGTGTGGGTTCATTTCTGGGTCTTCAGTTCTATTCCATTGGTCTATCTGTCTGTCTCTGTACCAATACCATGCAGTTTTTATCACTATTGCTCTGTAATACTGCTTGAGTTCAGGGATAGTGATTCCCCCTGAAGTCCTTTCATTGTTGAGGATAGCTTTAGCTATCCTGGGATTTTTGTTATTCCAGATGAATTTGCAAATTGTTCTGTCTAACTCTTTGAAGTATTGGGTTGGTATTTTGATGGGGATTGCATTGAATCTGTAGATTGCTTTTGGTAAAATGGCCATTTTTACTATATTAATCCTGCCAATCCATGAGCATGGGAGATCTTTCCATCTTCTGAGGTCTTCTTCAATTTCCTTCTTCAGTGTCTTGAAGTTCTTATTGTACAGATCTTTTACTTGCTTTGTTAAAGTCACTCCGAGGTACTTTATATTATTTGGGTCTATTATGAAGGGTGTCGTTTCCCTACTTTCTTTCTCTGCTTGTTTCTCTTTTGTATAGAGGAAGGCAACTGATTTATTTGAGTTAATTTTATACCCAGCCACTTTGCTGAAGTTGTTTATCAGCTTTAGTAGTTCTCTGGTGGAACTTTTGGGATCACTTAAATATACTATCATATCATCTGCAAATAGTGATATTTTGACTTCTTCTTTTCCGATCTGTATCCCCTTGACATCCTTTTGTTGTCTGATTGCTCTGGCTAGAACTTCAAGAACAATCTTTTTTTAAACAAGCAATCAAAACTGAGTCTTGCATTTTGAAATGTAAACTACATTGCCAACTATGCTAACGTGTCTGTGGAAGGTATTTCATGTGAATTCATGAGAACTCTCTAATTAGCATACAAATGAATGGAAAAATCATGGGTGGGTGAATATGTTTCTGTACATATGTACATATTCACATATGCAGATATATAGGAATACAAATTAAATAATAATTATGTTCCAGGATTTAGGAATATCACTGGGAATAATGTGAAACTTTGGATTTTTGTGTGCTGTAACACATGAGCAGTTCTCACATGATCAGTAATAAATTAGAACCCTCTGACTTAATAACATGCATTACTGACCAAACTGTTCTTTTAGAGAAAACAGCTTATATTCTTTCACAAACGAAACAACAAATCACCCAGACACCTTATGATTTCAGAAGAAACTATGCCTGCCACAAGAATTCTAGGCCAAAACAAAACCAACAACAACAAAAAAGATACTCTTTCGACAACTGCAATATTAATTAAGAACTATCCATCTAAATAAAAACCTATCCAAAAGTTAATCGTGGATTATTTTGTCAAGCAGCAGAGTAGTAAGTAAATAGTTACGTTTGTCAAGTGCTTTGAAGAGTCTGAAATATGAATCCAGTGTAAGCTAGCTTTCCTAGTACAATACAGCAAAACCTGACTTCAGAACCCAACAAAGATCATGAAGAGTAGAGGGGAATGGTAGAGATCTTGCACGTGAACCTGGAATGAAAGAAAATTCAAAAATGTCATATTAAAGGTCACACAACTGTGGCTAAGGTTCAATATGAGAAGATTTAGAGACACATAAATAAGAATTATCGCTCTGAGAACCTAGAAAAGAAGCATATATTGTTTTGGACCACTACAGACTAAAGTTGGTCTTCAGTACCAACAAAAACAACAGAAAGCCCACATACATGTGGAAGCTGAACTAGAATCTATTCAATGATAACTTGTTCTGGGAAGAAATAAAGAAATAAACATTTTTTTTTAAAATTCAATGAAAATGAAGGTAGACCATATCAAAACTTATGGGATACAATGAAAGCAGTGCTAAGAGAAAAACTCACACCCTCCATAAAGTAATTGGAGAGATCATACACAATATTGTAACAGCTCATCTGAAAGCTCTAAATCAAAAAGAAAATACAGACAAGATGTATACTGCTGAAGTCAATCAGGTAGAAAGAAAGAGAACTATACAAAGATTCAAAAAATTAGAAGCTGGTTCTTTGAGAAAATCAACAAGATAGATAAACCCTTAGGCAGACTAACCAGAGGGCACAGAGACAGTATCCATACGAACAAAACCAGGAACAAAGAGGGAGACATAATAACAGAATCTGAGGAAATTAAAAAAAAAAAATCCTACTATAAAAGTCTATACTCAACAAAACTGGAAAACCTGGATGAAATGGATGATTTTCTAGACAGATACTAAGTACGAAAGTGAAATCAAAATCAGATAAACCAAATAACAGCCCCATAATACACAAGGAAATAGAAGCAGTCTTTAGAAGTCTACCAACCAATAAAAGCCCAGAGCCAGGTGGTTTCAGGGCAGAGTCTTACCAGATTCTCAAAGAATATCTAATTCCAATACTTCTCAAACTATTTAATAGAAGGAACATTACCAAATTCTCTCTATGAAGTTACAGTTACACTGATACCTAAACCACACAAAGACACAACAAAGAGAACAACCAACCAATTTCACTTATGAATATTGATGCAAATGTACTCAATAAAATTCTCACAAACAGAATTCAAGAACACATCAAAATAATCATCCACCATGATTAAGTAGGCCTCATCCCAGGAATTCAGGTCAGGTTCAATGTATGGATATCTATCAATATAATCTACCATATAAACAAACTCAAGAAAAAAATACCATATGATCATCTCACTAGAAGCTAAAAAAGCCTTTGACAAAATACAACATCCAATCATGCTAAAAGTATTGGACAGATCAGGAATTCAAGGTTCATACTTAAATATAATAAAAAGAATATAGAAAAGCAATCTACAGGGGTTGGGGATTTAGCTCAGTGGTAGAGCGCTTGCCTAGGAAGCGCAAGGCCCTGGGTTCGGTCCCCAGCTCCGGAAAAAAAAAAAGAACCAAGAAAAGCAATCTACAGCAAGTCAATACCCAACATCAAACTAAATGGAGAGAAACTCAAAACAATCCCATTAACATCAGTGACAAAACCAGTATCTCCCTACCTATTCAATATAGTGCTCAGGTTCTTGCCAGAGCAATTCGATGACGATGATGATGATGACGACGACGACGACGACGATGACGACGACAACAACAACAACAACAACAACAACAACAACAAAAAGATCAAAGGAATATGAATTAGGAGAGTGGAAATCAAAATATCACTATTTGCAGATTATATGATAATATTCATAAGTGGCTCCAAAAATTCTAACAGTGAGGTACTACAGCTAATAATCAATATCAACAAAGTGACTGGATATAAAACTAACCCTAACAAAGCAGGAGCCTTCCTCTGCTCAAGGGATAAATGGGCTGAAAAAGAAATTAGGGGAAAACACCCTTAAAAATAGTCACAAATTGTATAAAATATCTTGGTGTGACTCCAACCAAGCAAGTGAACGATCTGTATGACAAGAACTTCAAATCCCTGGAGAAATAAATAGAAGAAGACCTCAAAAGATGGAAAGATCTCCCACGTTCATGGATTGGCAAGATTAATATAGTAAAAATGGCCATCTTACTGAAATCAACCTACAGATCAATGCACTCACTCCCCATCAAAATTCCAATCATAGAGTTAGAAAAAGCAATACTCAAATTCATTTAGAATAACAAAAAAGACCGTGAAAATTATTTTCAGCAAAAATAAAACTTCTGGGGGAATCACCATCCCTGACCTTAAGCTATGCTGTAGAGCAGTAGTGATAAAAACTGTATGGTATTTGTACAGAGACAGGCATTTAGAACAATGGAATAGAATTGAAGACCCAAAAATGATCCTATACAACCATGGTCACTTAATCTTTGACAAAGAAGCTAAAACCATCCACTGGAAAAAAGAAAGCATTTTCAACAAATGGTGCTGGTTCAAGTGGTGGTCTGGATATTGAAGAATGCAAATTGATTCATAATTATCACCTTGTACAAAGCTCGTGTCCAAGTAGGTCAAGGACATTCACACACACACACACACACACACACACACACACACACACACACACACACCACCACCACCACCAACACCAACACCACCACCGCCACCACCACCACTACTACCACCAACACTAACACCAACAAAAACAAAACCAGATATGCTGAAATGGGGAAGAATGTCAAATACTTGAGTACAGGGGAAAGTTTCCTGAACAGAACACCAATCAGTGGTTTGTGCTCTAATATCACCAGTGGACAAATGGGACCTCATAAAATTGAAAAGCTTCTGTACAACAAAGGACACTGCCAAGAGGGCAAAACAGCAACCCTCAGATTGGAAAAAGATCTCTACTAACCCTATATACAGTATAGGGCTAATATCCAAAATATACAAAGAATTCAAGAAGTTAGACTTCAGAGGACCAAAAGTCCTATTAAAAATAGGATACAGAGCTAAAAAAGAATTATAAACTGAGGAATGTTGAATGACTGAGAATCTCCTAAAAGTGTTCAACATCCTTAGTCATCAGGGAAATGCAAATCAAAACCCTGAGATTCCACCTCACAAAAGTCAGAATTGCTAATATCAAAAACTCAGGTGACAGCAGATGCTGGTGAGGATGTGGAGAAAAAGGAGCATTCCTTCATTGTTGGTGGGTTTGCAATCTGGTAAAACCTCTCTAGAAATCATTCTGTCAGTTCCTCAGAAAATTGGCTATAGAACTCCCTGAGCACCTAGCTATACCACTCCTGGGAATATACCCAAAAGATGCTCCAACATATAACAAGGACACATGGTCCAGTATATTCATAGCAGCTTTATTTATAATAACCACAAGCTGGAAACATTCCAGATGTACCTCAAAAGAAGAAACAGAGAAATGGATACAGGAAATATGGTACATTTGCACAATGGAGTACTATTCAGCCATTAAAAACAATGACTTCATGAAATTCACAGAAAAAATGGAAGGAACTAGACAATATCATCCTATCTAACAAAGGCACAAAAGAACACACTTATGTACTCACTGATAAGTGGATATTAGAAAAAAAGCTTGGAATACCCATGGTACAACTTATAGACCATATGAAGGTCAAGAAAAAGGAAAACCTTAGTGTGGATGCTTCAGTCCTACTTAGAAGGGGAAACAAAATACTCACAGGAGGTAGAGGGTGGGAGGGACTTGGGAGGAAGATGGGAGGAAGAGGGGTAAAAGGTGGGGTCCAATCAGGTATGAGAGGAGACTGGGAAAATGTAGCGGGTCAGGAAATTGAGCAGAGGTGTGTAGTAATGGTGGATGGGGAACTGAGTGTAGCCCCTAGAAAGTCCCAGATGCTAGAAAAGCAAGAGCCTCCCAGGAGCCAACGGGGATGCCATTAGTTGAAATACTTAACATAGGGGAGAGAGAAGCTATAGACAATTTCCAGAGTTTAGGCATTGCCCCTGTTTGAGGGATAGAGCCACCCGCCCTTTACAAAATTTTAAGAATTGCTCCGGTCTAAAGGAAATATAGGGAAAAAGATTAGAGCAGAAACTGAAGGAAAGGCCACCCAGAAATTGTCCCACCTGGGGATCCATCCCATATGCAGCCATGAAACCCAGACACTTGCTGATAACAAGGAGTGCTTGCTAATAGGAGCCTGATATGCATGCACCCTGAGAAGCTCTGTCAGAGCCTTACAAATATGGATGCTTGCAGCCAACCATCAGACTGAGCATGGGGAGCACAGTGAAGGAGTTAGGGGAAGGACTGAAGGAGCTGAAGGGGTTACCAACCCCATAGGAAGAACAACAATATTATTCAACCAGACCCTCCAGAACTCCCAGTGACCAAATCACCAACCAAAGAATACAGATGGAGGGACCAATGGCTCTATCTGCATACGCAGTAGGGGATGGGAGAGGAATCCATCTGGCATCAATGGGAGAGGAAGCCCTTGGTTCTGTGAAGGATTGATGCTTCAATGTAGGGGAATGGTAGGGCGGTGTGGCAGGCATGGGTTGAGGAGCACCCTTGTGGAGGCTTGGGAAAGGGGGTTGGAATTATGAGTTTTCAGAGGGGAAACTGGGAAGGGAATAACATTTGAAATGCAAATGAAATAACTAATAAAAAAAGCCAACAAAAATTTAAAACAATATATTATTGAAATATACCTTCTTCCTTTTTTTTTTGCATGTGCATAAGTACTATTGTAAGACTCTGTGACTCCTGAAGAAGGGTACCCCAGTCTTAAATGGTATGTAACAGCAAAGAGCATGCAGGGATTCAGAGTCTATTAGGATGGAAATGAGAGGGGTGCACCTTGAAGGGCTAATTTTAAGCCTGCTAGGGTAGGGGTGGATGACTTTTACCTTTCTTTCCCTTAATTAGTTGGCTCTGTCTCCAGGGGTATCAGTAACTTTGTGATTCCTTTATTCGCTGGGGAAGCTGGGGAACTTTTGCTGCTTTACTATATTTGGCACATATTAGGTTATAGGACAGCATCTACAGCTCCTGAATGGCTGCCTGTGAAGGGTGGCTTTTCCTTGAAATGACGTGTTTTGGATTTTTCCAGTTATGGGAAATAGAAACTGAGGCCTTGCCTCCAAAACTGCCAGTTTGCAGCTGGTAAGGAAATTAGCATGGCTCTGGCTAATTCTGTTCTCTCAGGACCAGAACCAGACACCTTTGTCTTTCATAGGGAGTTTTTCTTCCTGAAATATCAGTACTTGTGGACAAACATAGTTCTAAATACAGAACTCATGAAATTTAAAAATCTTTCTGGAATGATTTCTGTCCACAATTCCTAGCTGTCCTTGTTTATATGAACTATGCATATATATACACATATATATATATATTATTAATGTTCTGAGGCTACTTGATTGGGAAGCATTCAGTAGTGAAGCATTTTATCATATTGTTTGTTCTGACACTAATGTAATTGCATTCAGTTATTTTATCAAACACTAATTCTGGGGTTGAATGAAGTTAGTAGCTCACAATAACTTGTAACACCAGCTCAAGAGGAATTCAAAGCCTCTGGTATTTGTGTAATCATGAATGATCATACATATACACATGTGCCTTCATATGCATGACTGATAATAACAAAACAAATTTAAAAATACTGTGTAACATGAACATAGGTCTTAATGACATAGATTCTAAGGAAATATTACTGCAGAGCCATGTATAAAATATGAAGAACACACGTATAATTGAGAGCTGCTCACAGATTCAGTCATCTACTGACGGTGCCAGACTTATCCTCTGTGAATAACTGAGAAACTACTGTTCCCAGTACCCATTTTCTTTGCTACAAGCCATTGTCCTGTAACAGTCCAATGTAATACATAGTCCGATTGTACTATTATTTATTCTTCATTTTGTATTTTAATATAGACAATATCTACAGAGAACAGGTAGATATGTTTAAAATACTATGTTTAAAATATATTGTTGCTATTACAGGGCAATAGTGAGATGGCTTCAGTAACTGCATATGTCTAGAATTTCTCATTACATGTGAAATAAATTAATCACGTTTAAGATAGTTTACAGTTCCTACTATTCACAAACAGAATCATGTTTCAGGATTATGGTTTCCTAATGATTATTTCATAACCAAATCTGGTCTAAGTTACAATGCAAGAAGACTTGATAAACCCAATCATCTCTTATCTAAACACTTGATACTATTTATGCCATTACAAATACAGCAAGTATAAGTGAAATTTTGATGTTTGAAAGAAAATTCACAACACGATTCTTTCAAAAGTGATGTATTTATCTTTGTTTGCTCTACTTCCTAGAAAGTAGAGATTGTAATCTAACTTAATTTGAAGGATAATGTTTTAACTTGTGATTCTTTTGCATTTTAAAAATATGTAATGATTGAATGGCTAATTTAATTTCTCTGAAATTACTATTTTTGATTACTAATGATTTGTGTATTAAAAATGTTACCCTAGTCATATTGTACTAATCAAAATATATTAGATTTTTAAAAGTAGTAAGTGTGAGTTAAGTTCTTGGTGTCATATCGTTAAAATATAAACACTGTTTAGATACTTTCCTTAAGGTGCGAATGTGTCATGATGCACACAAAGCTAGACTGATTTTTTTCTTTTCATATCTTTACATTGATGTACTCCCATGAGGCACAATGGCTAGACATTACTTTCACTGATCATGTCAACAAGTATTAGGAATTTTTTCTCTCTGATAAAATGGCTGATAATTAGAAATACAAGGGAAAGCAATGAAGGAGTTGAAGGAGTTTGCAACATAGTAGGAAGAACAACAATATCAACCAAACAGATCCCTCAAGAGCTCCCAGGGACCAAACCACCAAGCAATGAGTACACATGGATGGACCCATGGCTTCAGCTTCATATGTAGCAAGGGATAGCATTGTCCAGCATCAATAGGAGGAAAAGCCCTTGGCACTGTGATGGATCATATTCCTAGTGTAGTGGAATGCCAGGGCATTGAGGTAGGAGTGGGTAGATAGAAGTGGGAGAATCCTCATAGAAGCAGGGGAAGTAGGTATGGGACAGGGGGGAAAAGGGGATAACATTTGAAATGTAAATACATAAATATCCAAGAAATATAAAATAAAGAAATATAAAAGTTCATGTTTTCTCTCAATATTAAAAGTGTTAAGAGAAATTTGAATATATATTAAATAAATGATTGTTAATAATTTTAATATACCCAAAAGAAACTAAAAGAATAATCTTTATTTATTTTTAAAAATGCATTCACTCAGAAAGTAAACAAATGTTTATTTTGGAATTAGCCAACAGTTCAGTAAACTCACTTAGAAAAATATTTACTTTGAAATATTATGAGGTCTATATAAAATATTTTTGCTATATTCAGTAATTTTATTTTAACTCAGAGTGCTGATGTTAATTTTAGGTTCCATAAACTAAATTATCCTCTTAATTTCAAGTTTTTAATCTTTTTGCTAGATATTTGGATAAGCATAAAAGAATTTACTATGAGCAAAATTAATCTTTATGTCTTTCTGTAAATAGATAGCAATAATACCATAAAATAACAATTTTATAGCCCATTTAATTGTATGATATTACTTAATATATTTCTTTAAATTTTTCCTTAAATTTGAGTTTTTAATCTTTTTTTGATATTATAATGGATGGAGTTCTGCTGATATTGAATATATTTAAAGACTTGTAAGATAAATTTTTCATGTTTCCCATGGATAGCTACATACAACAAGACCAACTGATACTATCAGGAATAATAAATACTACAGTTGGCACATATGTTTAAGAGTTAATCAGCCTGTCAGATCTAATCATTTTCAAATAGAAAGACTTATCTAAATTTTAGCCCTTGAAAAATAGCAGCTATTTTCGTGACTATGTGATCTAAATGCTGATGTCCACTATGATCAGGTGTTGTCATCTGCCTGTACTCCTTATCTAGTCATGATAATTGTTGGCCAATATGTTGGTTATATTGTTAGAATTTAAATAAGATGCTGTTATTATGAAGGTGTATTCAGAAGGTGTCACTACTGAATGCTTGAGAGGAAACATTTGCTGCCTAGGAATGCAGGGACATTTCTGTCCAGACAAAGAATAAACAAGTCAGCAAGTTGGAAGCAGACAGCAGCTCTGATCAGACAAAGAATTTATCAGTCATTTCCTTCAGCACAGAATCTGCACACTCCAGAAACATAAGAATTGACTTCCTACTATTTGCAAATTACCAGTCTGTGACATTTTGCTATAGCAATAAAAATTAACTAACAGGCAAGGTAAGGGGCATTGCATTCTTACCATTGCACAAATTAGAAAATAAACTACAAATTAATTGGTTATATTGCCTGTTAAGTTTCTGTTCTTTGCAGTGTGAAAGAGGTTTGGGCATTCCCCAACCAACTGAAGTAAGACATTCTAGTCACACTTCAATCCTTTCCATGAGCAGTTCAAAAGCCAAGATATTATAGCTGCTGAAACAAAGTTAAATCTGTAAAAATTACTAGCAGTTAACAAACCAGAACAACACTTCCTTCACCTGTTTAGTTACCACTTATAATATGTCAAATCATTTTCTCAAGGTTATTAATATTTTTCCTTCAGTAGGCAGTATCCTATTAATTATATATTGAAGGTTACTGAATCATTGACAGTTCTGCGTATCACAATCAAAGCAATATTTTTGCAAAATTCCTAGTCTATCAGAGATCAGTGGCTCATTGAAAACTTTTAAGATAAAAGTTTTGGATGGTAGTTGTTTTTAATGAAAGCAATTTGGGCATATTATACTAAAATATCCTCCAATTCTCCATGGTCATTATGTTCTGCTAAGAACCTCTTCTCCACTGTTTGGTTCAAACTCTCTGTGCTCAATCAGCAGATTTTGTTTCTTAATTATCTAATGTTGATTTCCTTTGGTACAATACAATATTTTCTTTATTCAAAAATGGACCTTTAGTACCTTGAAAGGAAGTGAAACCAATACCCGCATAATAGGCATTTGTTGTCTGATTTTGATGTCTTGATTACAAAGGTGAAGATTTTCTTTGAGAAAGCAAATATAGAGATTCTGAGTCAGTGGGAAACAGTTAAAATTTTAATATAGTTAGCAAATTATTGAAACAAAACATAATAAAGATTATAAAATGTGCTTTGTAAACAAGATGTATATAATCATGGTATTATTTCTCCTTTGTTTTCCTTAAATAGAAGGAAATATGGAAGACAGAAAGACCAGATGTCAAGGTAATTATAGAAATGGCTTCAATGCCAAAAAACACACAAAAATCTCAATAGATAAAGAAAAGCACTTTAATATAATTCAGCGTGCCTGTATGATAAAAGTCTCAGAGGGCATATGAGTGGAGAGCATGTCTTAATATAATAGAGGATAGATGTGAGAAAACCACATCCAAAGTAGAGAAATTCTCAAAACATTATCACTAAAATTACAAACAATAAAGAATTGTTCACCATTACCACTTCTTTTCAGTATAGTGATGGAAGGAGTACCTAGAGACATCAAGCAAGAGTGAAGAATTCAAGGGTTAAAATAAGAAAAGGCAAAGTGAAATTATCTTCATTGAAGATAATATTATATATAAGACATCCCAATATCCAAATGTTGAATTCTAGATACATTATCAATTTCAGCTAAATGGCAAGATACAAATTTAACTTTAAAAAGTTGCATTTATTTACACCAACCATACTGAGAAATAAAGAGCACACAGAAGGAAAGCCAACCTTACTGCCAAAACTTTAATGTCACATATTTCTGTTGCATCTCTTAGCAACTACCAGAAATTTAAATAAAAATTTCTAACACATTTTGAAGATTTGACAGTAGGAATGTTTCATAGGAAAAATTGTAGTAATAGGTGAAACTTTACAGAATAATATTTTGATCACATAGTGATTTGGTTTTTACAAAATATTGAAAATTGGAAGGCATATAAAATTCCCAGTTTTCACACAGGTTGTTCTATCATTTTCCTATCTGTATTATCTTAAATTTTATCTTTGTTTTATTTTGAGTATAATCAGTGATCTTGACAGGGGAAGATTCAGTTGATTCAGTATAAGATTTAACCACAATTAAAATGTTTTACTGTTAGATAATTTTGCATAGCTTTAAATTTCAAATTTTAGTTAAATTTTTAAAAGTTTATTTTATATTGTATTATGTTTATATATGGGTCTTGTTTTGGTATATGAAGGTGTAAGTGTAGGTACCTGTCTTAGTTAGAGTTCATTGCTGTGAAGAGAAACCATGATAAACTCATCTCTTTTAAAGGCAAACATTTAATTGTGGCTGGTTTAGAGTCTCAGATGTTCAGTCCATCATGGCAGGAAGCATCAATGAAGACATACTTATGGAGAAAGAACAGAGAGTTCTACATTTTGATCAAAAGGTAACCAGGAGAAACTGATTTCTGTTCTGGGATGGGCTAAAGCATAGGAACTCAAAGCCTACCCCCATGATGACATACTTCCTCCAAAAAGGTCACATATGCATATGCTTTGACCAAGCTACGCCTTCTACTAGTGCCACCTCCTGTGACCATGACTTACAAACCATCACAGAACCTATGGAGTACAAAAGAAGATGTCTGATCTGGTGGAGGTAAAATTGGAGGTGGTTGTTATAATCCTTATGAGTTGTTGGCAACCAAACTTACATCCTCTGTCAAAGCACTAGCTTCTCTAGTCACAGGTCCATCTTTTCAGTTTCTAGAGTTAATTTTCAAACAAAATTATATTCTATAAATTCTAATATAGTGGTATCTTTTCTTCCTGTCTGATCCAGTATCCTGAGTAGACTTTGGGTATTGTCTCTGCACCCACTTCTACAATATACAGAGGAAGTCCAACTGCCAGGTGCTCTGAAACACCCAGGACTACAGCATAACAGGATCACAGGATCACAAGATCACAGGGGAAGTTTGACTCTCAGGAGATCAAACACATCAAGGAGCACTAGATCTCTGACACACTCAAGATCACATTTAATGTCACAATATCTTACCCAACACCCGAAATAACTAGGATGCCCAAGGGGTCAGGAAAATCCAAACCCCACCAACCAGAGGCACAGGTTCCTTCCAGCTTGCACCTGTGCCTGGAGCAAACCCAGGGTTCTGGCTCCTCATCTACAAATGCAATAACCTGAGAAAGCTTGAGTCCAGGGAACTCTTATACAACAGACTCTCAGAAGCTTGGTCAAACCAGCAGTTAGGATCCCAGAGGAAGCTAGACTCCTAAGACCTCTGACACATACAGCATACCAGGGTCATAGGATCCCAGAATCATAGGATCACAGAGATAGCTGGACTCTGAGGACTTATGACACAACCATTATCACAGGAGGGACGGGCTTCAGTCAGAGATACCAAGGGCAAGTAGCACTAGAGATAACCAGATGGCAAGAGGCAAGCACAGGAACATAAGCAAAAAAAAAACAAAAAAAAAAAACCAAAAAAAAAAAAATACAAAAAAAAACAAAAAAACCAAAAAAACAAAAAAAACCAAAACAAAACAGAAAAACAACAACAAAAAAAAAAACAAAACAAAACAAAAAACAAAGGTACTTGGCATCAAAAGAACCCAGTTCTCCCACAACAGCAAATACTAGATGGAAAATTACACTGGAAAAAACAAGATGAATCCTCCTGTCACATAATAGTCAAAACACCAAATGCACAAAATAAAGAAAGAATATTAAAAGCAGTAAGGCAAAAAGGTCAAGTAACATATAAAGGCAGACCTATCAGAATGACACCAGACTTCTGACCAGAGACTATGAAAGCCAGAAGATCCTGGACAGATGTCATACAGACCCTAAGAGAACACAAATGCCAGCCCAGTTTTCTGTATCCTGCAAAACTCTCAATTAACATAGATGGAGAAACCAAGATATTCCATGACAAAATCAAATTTACACAATATCTTTCTACAAATCCAGCCCTACAAAGGATAATAAATGGTAAAGCCCAACACAAGGAGGCAAGCTACACCCTAGAAAAGGCAAGAAACTAATCATCTTGGCAACAAAACAAAGAGACGAAAAGCACACAAATATAGTCTCACATCCAAATATGAATATAACAAGAAGCAATAATCACTATTCCTTAATATCTCTCAACATCAGTGGTCTCAACTCTCCAATAAAAAGATATATATTAACAAACTGGATATGCAATGAGGACCTTGCATTCTGCTGCCTAGAGGAAACCCACCTCAGAGACAAAGACAGATACTACCTCAGAGTGAAAGGCTGGAAAACAACTTTCCAAGCAAATGGTCTGAAGAAGCAAGCTGGAGTAGCCATTCTAATATCGAATAAAATCGATTTTCAAATAAAAGTCATCAAAAAAGATAAGGAAGGACACTTCATATTCATCAAAGGAAAAATCCACAAAGAGGAACTCTCAATCCTAAATATCTATGCTCCAAATGCAAGGGCACCTACATATGTAAAAGAAACCTTACTAAAGCTCAAAACACACATTGCACCTCACACAATAATAGTAGGAGACTTCAACACCCCACTCTCATCAATGGACAGATCATGGAAACAGAAATTAAACAGAGACATAGACAGACTAAGAGAAGTCATGAACCAAATGGACTTAACGGATATTTATAGAACATTCTATCCTAAAACAAAAGGATACACCTTCTTCTCACCACCTCATGGTACTTTCTCCAAAATTGACTACATAATAGGTCATAAAACAGGCCTCAAGAGATACAGAAAGATAGAAATTATCCCATGCGTCCTATCAGGCCACCACGGGCTAAAGCTGGTCTTCAATAACAATAACGGAAGAATGCCCACATATACATGGAAGTTGAACAATGCTCTACTCAATGATAACCTGGTCAAGGAAGAAATAAAGAAAGAAATTAAAGACTTCTTAGAATTTAATGAAAATGAAGGTACAACATACTCAAACTTATGGGACACAATGAAAGCTGTGCTAAGAGGAAAACTCATAGCGCTGAGTGCCTGCAGAAAAAAACAGGAAAGAGCATATGTCAGCAGCTTGACAGCACACCTAAAAGCTCTAGAACAAAAAGAAGCAAATACACCCAGGAGGAGTAGAAGGCAGGAAATAATCAAACTCAGAGCTGAAATCAACCAAGTAGAAACAAAAAGGATCATAGAAAGAATCAACAGAACCAAAAGTTGGTTCTTTGAGAACGTCAACAAGATAGATAACCCCGTAGCCAGACTAACGAGAGGACACAGAGACTGTGTCCAAATTAACAAAATCAGAAATGAAAAGGGAGACATAACTACAGATTCAGAGGAAATTCAAAAAATCATCGGATTCTACTACAAAAGCCTATATTCAATAAAACTTGAAAATCTCAGGAAATGGACAATTTCCTGGACAGATACCAGGTACCAAAGTTAAATCAGGAACAGATAAACCATTTCCACAAGCCCATAACTACTAATGAAATAGAAGTAGTCATTAAAGGTCTCCCAACCAAAAAGAGCCCACACCCAGACGGGTTCATTGCAGAATTCTATGAGACCTTCATAGAAGACCTCATACCAATACTATCCAAACTATTCCACAAAATTGAAACAGATGGAGCACTACCGAATTCCTTCTATGAAGCCACAATTACTCTTATACCTAAACCACACAAAGACCCAACAAAGAAAGAGAACTTCAGACCAATTTCCCTTATGAATATCGACGCAAAAATACTCAATAAAATTCTGTCAAACCGTATCTAAAAGCACATCAAAACAATCATCCACCATGATCAAGTGACCATCAAAAGTTTCTAAAAGCACTTGTCACTTTTCTCATCTGTTTCCATGTATTTTGCACTTTGTACTAATTTTGAGAAGCTCTGATTTTAGAAATATAATGAAAGGCTGTATTGCAGAAAGTATTGAATTTTCATCCAACTATTGAAATCTATTTGGTAACAAGTACCAAATTAACAATTCTAGGTTCTCTTCTCTCTTTTGAGAAGTTCCTGAGACTTGGACTCTAATAACTCTGAAAAATTTTTATAAGTATTTATTTTTTTTTCTTTTTGCTTTCGGAGCTGGGGACCGAACCCAGGGCCTTGTGCTTGCTAGGCAAGTGCTCTACCGCTCTATTCCCAACCCCATAAGTATTTATTTTCGTTTCTGAGATTTTCATACACATATAATGAAACATGTTCGTATTTTCTTTCTATTTTCCCGAACTCATTCCTTTTTTTTTTTTTATTAACTTGAGTATTTCTTATATACATTTCGAGTGTTATTCCCTTTCCCGGTTTCCGGGCAAACATCCCCCTCCCCCCTCCCCTTCCTTATGGGTGTTCCCCTCCCAACCCTCCACCCATTGCCGCCCTCCCCCCATAGACTAGTTCACTGGGGGTTCAGTCTTAGCAGGACCCAGGGCTTCCCCTTCCACTGGTGCTCTTACTAGGATATTCATTGCTACCTATGGGGTCAGAGTCCAGGGTCAGTCCATGTATAGTCTTTAGGTAGTGGCTTAGTCCCTGGAAGCTCTGGTTGCTTGGCATTGTTGTACTTTTGGGGTCTCGAGCCCCTTCAAGCTCTTCCAGTTCTTTCTCTGATTCCTTCAATAGGGGACCTATTCTCAGTTCAGTGGTTTGCTGCTGGCATTCGCCTCTATATTTGCTGTATTCTGGCTGTGTCTCTCAGGAGCGATCTACATCCGGCTCCTGTCGGTCTGCACTTCTTTGCTTCATCCATCTTGTCTAATTGGGTGGCTGTATATGTATGGGCCAAATGTGGGGCAGGCTCTGAATGGGTGTTCCTTCAGTCTCTGTTTTAATCTTTGCCTCTCCCTTCCCTGCCAAGGGTATTCTTTTGCCTCATTTAAAGAAGGAGTGAAGCATTCACATTTTGATCATCTGTCTTGAGTTTCGTTTGTTCTAGGGATCTAGGGTAATTCAAGCATTTGGGCTAGTAGCCACTTATCAATGAGTGCATACCATGTATGTCTTTCTGTGATTGGGTTAGCTCACTCAGGATGATATTTTCCAGTTCCAACCATTTGCCTACGAATTTCATAAACTCGTTTTTGATAGCTGAGTAATATTCCATTGTGTAGATGTACCACATTTTCTGTATCCATTCCTCTGTTGAAGGGCATCTGGGTTCTTTCCATTTTCTGGCTATTATAAATAAGGCTGCGATGAACATAGTGGAGCACGTGTCTCTTTTATATGTTGAGGCATCTTTTGGGTATATGCCCAAGAGAGGTATAGGTGGATCCTCAGGCAGTTCAATGTCCAATTTTCTGAGGAACCTCCAGACTGATTTCCAGAATGGTTTTACCAGTCTGCAGTCCAACCAACAATGGAGGAGTGTTCCTCTTTCTCCACATCCACGCCCGCATCTGCTGTCACCTGAGTTTTTGATCTTAGCCAATCGCACTGGTGTGAGGTGAAATCTCAGGGTTGTTTTGATTTGCATTTCCCTTATGACTAAAGATGTTGAACTTTTCTTTAGGTGTTTCTCAGCCATTCGGCATTCCTCAGCTGTGAATTCTTTGTTTAGCTCTGAACCCGATTTTTAATAGGGTTATTTGTTTCCCTGCGGTCTAACTTCTTGAGTTCTTTGTATATTTTGGATATAAGGCCTCTATCTGTTGTAGGATTGGTAAAGATCTTTTCCCAATCTGTTGGTTGCCGTTTTGTCCTAACCACAGTGTCCTTTGCCTTACAGAAGCTTTGCAGTTTTATGAGATCCCATTTGTCGATTCTTGATCTTAGAGCATAAGCCATTGGTGTTTTGTTCAGGAAATTTTTTCCAGTGCCCATGTGTTCCAGATGCTTCCCTAGTTTTTCTTCTACTAGTTTGAGTGTGTCTGGTTTGATGTGGAGGTCCTTGATCCACTTGGACTTAAGCTTTGTACAGGGTGATAAGGATGGATCGATCTGCATTCTTCTACATGTTGCCCTCCAGTTGAACCAGCACCATTTGCTGAAAATGCTATCTTTTTTCCATTGGATGGTTTTGGCACCTTTGTCAAAAATCAAGTGACCATAGGTGTGTGGGTTCATTTCTGGGTCTTCAATTCTATTCCATTGGTTTATCTGTCTGTCTCTGTACCAATACCATGCAGTTTTTATCACTATTGCTCTGTAATACTGCTTGAGTTCAGGGATAGTGATTCCCCCTGAAGTCCTTTTATTGTTGAGGATAGCTTTAGCTATCCTGGGTTTTTTGTTATTCCAGATGAATTTGCAAATTGTTCTGTCTAACTCTTTGAAGAATTGGATTGGTATTTTGATGGGGATTGCATTGAATCTGTAGATTGCTTTTGGTAAAATGGCCATTTTTACTATATTAATCCTGCCAAACCATGAGCATGGGAGATCTTTCCATCTTCTGAGGTCTTCTTCGATTTCTTTCCTCAGTGTCTTGAAGTTCTTATTGTACAGATCTTTTGCTTGCTTGGTTAAAGTCACACCGAGGTACTTTATATTATTTGGGTCTATTATGAAGGGTGTCATTTCCCTAATTTCTTTCTCGGCTTGTTTCTCTTTTGTATAGAGGAAGGCAACTGATTTATTTGAGTTAATTTTATACCCAGCCACTTTGCTGAAGTTGTTTATCAGCTTTAGTAGTTCTCTGGTGGAACTTTTGGGATCACTTAAATATACTATCATGTCATCTGCAAATAGTGATATTTTGACCTCTTCTTTTCCAATCTGTATCCCTTTGATCTCCTTTTGTTGTCTGATTTCTCTGGCTAGAACTTCAAGAACTATATTGAATAAGTAGGGAGAGAGTGGGCAGCCTTGTCTAGTCCCTGATTTTAGTGGGATTGCTTCAAGTTTCTCTCCATTTAGTTTAATGTTAGCAACTGGTTTGCTGTATATGGCTTTTACTATGTTTAGGTATGGGCCTTGAAATCCTATTCTTTCCAGGACTTTTATCATGAAGGGGTGTTGAATTTTGTCAAATGCTTTCTCAGCATCTAATGAAATGATCATGTGGTTCTGTTCTTTCAGTTTGTTTATATAATGGATCACGTTGATGGTTTTCCGTATATTAAACCATCCCTGCATGCCTGGGATGAAGCCTACTTGATCATGGTGGATGATTGTTTTGATGTGCTCTTGAATTCGGTTTGCCAGAATTTTATTGAGTATTTTTGCGTCGATATTCAAAAGGGAAATTGGTCTGAAGTTCTCTTTCTTTGTTGTGTCTTTGTGTGGTTTAGGTATAAGAGTAATTGTGGCTTCGTAGAAGGAATTCGGTAGGGCTCCATCTGTTTCAATTTTGTGGAATAGTTTGGATAATATTGGTATGAGGTCTTCTATGAAGGTTTGATAGAATTCTGCACTAAACCCGTCCGGCCCTGGGCTCTTTTTGGTTGGGAGACCTTTAATGTCTGCTTCTATTTCCATAGGAGTTATGGGGTTGTTTAACTGGTTTATCTGTTCCTGATTTAACTTCGATACCTGGTATCTGTCTAGGAAATTGTCCATTTCCTGAAGATTTTCAAATTTTGTTGAATATAGGTTTTTATAGTAAGATCTGATGATTTTTTGAATTTCCTCTGAATCTGTAGTTATGTCTCCCTTTTCATTTCTGATTTTGTTAATTTGGACGCACTCTCTGTGTCCTCTCATTAGTCTGGCTAAGGGTTTATCTATCTTGTTGATTTTCTCAAAAAACCAACTTTTGGTTCTGTTGATTCTTTCTATGGTCCTTTTTGTTTCTACTTGGTTGATTTCAGCTCTGAGTTTGATTATTTCCTGCCTTCTACTCCTCCTGGGTGTATTTGCTTCTTTTTGTTCTAGAGCTTTTAGGTGTGCTGTCAAGCTGCTGACATATGCTCTTTCCTGTTTCTTTCTGCAGGCACTCAGTGCTATGAGATTTCCTCTTAGCACAGCTTTCATTGTGTCCCATGAGTTTGAGTATGTTGTATCTTCATTTTCATTGAATTGTAAAAAGTTTTTAATTTCTTTCTTTATTTCTTCCTTGACCAGGTTATCATTGAGTAGAGCGTTGTTCAATTTCCACGTATATGTGGGCATTCTTCCCTTATTGTTATTGAAGACCAGTTTTAGGCCGTGGTGGTCCGATAGCACATATGGGATTATTTCTATCTTTCTGTACCTGTTGGGGCCTGTTTTTTGACCAATTATATGGTCAATTTTGGAGAAAGTACCATGAGGAGCTGAGAAGAAGGTATATCCTTTTGCTTTAGGATAGAATGTTCTATAAATATCCGTTAAGTCCATTTGGCTCATGACTTCTCTTAGTCTGTCGACATCACTGTTTAATTTCTGTTTCCATGATCTGTCCATTGATGAGAGTGGGGTGTTGAAATCTCCCACTATTATTGTGTGAGGTGCAATGTGTGTTTTGAGCTTTAGTAAGGTTTCTTTTACGTATGTAGGTGCCCTTGTATTTGGGGCATAGATATTTAGGATTGAGAGTTCATCTTGGTGGATTTTTCCTTTGATGAATATGAAGTGTCCTTCCTTATCTTTTTTGATGACTTTTAGTTGAAAATTGATTTTATTTGATATTAGAATGGCTACTCCAGCTTGCTTCTTCTGACCATTTGCTTGGAAAGTTGTTTTCCAGCCTTTCACTCTGAGGTAGTGTCTGTCTTTGTCTCTGAGGTGTGTTTCCTGTAGGCAGCAGAATGCAGGGTCCTCGTTGCGTATCCAGTTTGTTAATCTATGTCTTTTTATTGGGGAGTTGAGGCCATTGACATTGAGAGATATTAAGGAATAGTGATTATTGTTTCCCTTTATATTCATATTTGGATGTGAGGTTATGTTTGTGTGCTTTCATTCTCTTTGTTTTGTTGCCAAGACGATTAGTTTCTTGCTTCTTTTAGGGTATAGCTTGCCTCCTTATGTTGGGCTTTACCATTTATTATCCTTTGTAGTGCTGTATTTGTAGAAAGATATTGTGTAAATTTGGTTTTGTCATGGAATATCTTGGTTTCTCCATCAATGTTAATTGAGAGTTTTGCTGGATACAGTAACCTGGGCTGGCATTTGTGTTCTCTTAGGGTCTGTGTGACATCAGTCCAGTATCTTCTGGCCTTCATAGTTTCTGGCGAGAAGTCTGGTGTGATTCTGATAGGTCTCCCTTTATATGTTACTTGACCTTTTTCCCTTACTGCTTTTAATATTCTTTCTTTAGTTTGTGCGTTTGGTGTTTTGACAATTATGGGACAGGAGGTGTTTCTTTTCTGGTCCAATCTATTTGGAGTTCTGTAGGCTTCTTGTATGTCTATGGGTATCTCTTTTTTTAGGTTAGGGAAGTTTTCTTCTATGATTTTGTTGAAGATATTTACTGGTCCTTTGAGCTGGGAGTCTTCACTCTCTTCTATACCTATTATCCTTAGGTTTGATCTTCTCATTGAGTCCTGGATTTCCTGTATGCTTTGGACCAGTAGCTTTTTCCGCTTTACATTATCTTTGACAGTTGAGTCAATGATTTCTATGGAATCTTCTGCTCCTGAGATTCTCTCTTCCATCTCTTGTATTCTGTTGGTGAAGCTTGTATCTACAGCTCCTTGTCTCTTCTTTTGGTTTTCTATATCCAGGGTTGTTTCCATGTGTTCTTTCTTGATTGCTTCTATATCCATTTTTATTTCCTTCAACTGTTTGATTGTGTTTTCCTGGAATTCTTTCAGAGATTTTTGCGATTCCTCTCTGTAGGCTTCTACTTGTTTATTAATGTTTTCCTGTGTTTCCCTAAGTGTGTTCATGTCTTTCTTGAAGTCCTCCAGCATCATGATCAAATATGATTTTGAAACTAGATCTTGCTTTTCTGGTGTGTTTGGATATTCCATGTTTGTTTTGTTGGGAGAATTGGGCTCTGATGATGGCATGTAGTCTTGGTTTCTGTTGCTTGGGTTCCTGCGCTTGCCTCTCGCCATCAGATTATCTCTAGTGTTACTTTGTTCTGCTATTTCTGACAGTGGCTAGACTGTCCTATAAGCCTGTGTGTCAGGAGTGCTGTAGACCTGTTTTCCTCTCTTTCAGTCAGTTATGGGGACAGAGTGTTCTGTTTTCGGGCGTGTAGTTTTTCCTCTCTACAGGTCTTCAGCTGTTCCTGTGGGCCTGTGTCTTGAGTTCACCAGGCAGCTTTCTTGCAGCAGAAAATTTGGTCTTACCTGTGGTCCCGAGGCTCAGGTTCGCTCGTGGGGTGCTGCCCAGGGGCTCTCTGCAGCGGCAGCAACCAGGAAGACCTGTGCCGCCCCTTCCGGGAGCTTCAGTGCACCAGGGTTCCAGATGGTCTTTGGCTTTTTCCTCTGGCGTCCGAGATGTGTGTGCAGGGAGCAGTCTCTTCTGGTTTCCCAGGCTTGTCTGCCTCTCTGAAGGTTTAGCTCTCCCTCCCACGGGATTTGGGTGCAGAGAACTGTTTATCTGGTCTGTTTCTTTCAGGTTCCGGTGGTGTCTCAGGCAGGTGTCCTGCCGCTCCTGGGCCCTCCCCCACGGGAGCCCAGAGGCCTTATACAGTTTCCTCTTGGGCCAGGGATGTTGGCAGGGGTGAGCAGTGTTGGTGGTCTCTTCTGCTCTGCAGCCTCCTCATTCTTTTTTTATCCCCTAAATCATGTCAGTCTTCCAATTACATGTCTTCAGTTTTAATGTCTTTTGATTTTTTAGTATTTTGAGATTATAATATGATTACTTAATTTCCTGTTTCCCTTTATGATGTCCATTCCCTCCCATATACCTTTCCTTACTCTCCTTCCACTTCCTGACTTCCTTGGTCATTTTCATTGTTGTATGCATATTGGTATACATATAAGCATACATATCCTTAATACAAACATACAGCCTGTTTCTTCAGGGTAATGCCCCTTGTTTTCATGCTTTGAGGGCTGATTCTTCGGTGCTGAATAACCAGTTGATGGTTTATAGAACACTAAATTGTGGTAGTTTGACCTTATATTTTTGAGTGTGAATTCATTCACAAGAGCATAAGAAACCTACAATCTGATATATCTTCAATAAAGAATGAGCTCCTTCCACACTTGGAACTACCTACTACCAATAGTTTCTAAGTAAGAAGTGGTTTCTGGAGACGGACAACTCCATCTATGTTCAAAATTTTGCTTGATGTAGACTATAACAGTGATGGGTAGATATAACAATTGGGGAAGGAATTTTAATACAGTTTTAGTAGATATAAAAATCTTGTGCAGACAATTTGAAAATCAGGCTACAGAGATAAAATACTATAATTACTTGGAAATGAGCCAACTGTATGATACTTAAATTCTCATCAGAACGTATGTCTCATTACAGAGACACTTCCATACCATGTTCATTGCTTCTCAATTTACAATAGGAAACAGTACAGATGTCCATCTACAGGTGAATAAGAAAAATATGACACACATAGATAAGGGAACGATAGTTAATAGTATGAAATATATGCTGTTAGCTTCATACTACCTTTGTCTATATTTCCCTCCATTTTTCATCTTCCACTGATTTGTCCCATTTCCTACTTCCTAGCAACTTGGCCTTACTATCTCTCACTCTAGTGAATTTGTTCAGGCTCAATCAGTCATGATCCTTTTTTTCATTTCTAGTATCTATAGTTAGTCTAAATTTTATACTCACATCTAAAGATTTGAAACATGTATCCACAAATAAAAAAAGTAATGTTTCCCATTTTCCCATTACATCACTCTAGGATACATCACTCAGAACAATGTAGTTCCATTCACTTACCTGAAAATTATATGATTTTATCTTTCTTTATCACTGCATAGATTGTTCTATGTTATTAAAATATATGTATATATATATATATCACATCTTCTCTATACATTAATAAAGTGAAGAATATCATTGTGGTTATTTATATTTCATAGCTATTTTAAATGCCAAAGCAGTGAACATTACTAAGGCAATATGTATTTGGTAGAATGTTAGGCCCTCTGGACAAATGCAAAGCAGTAGTATATCAAGGTTGTAGAATAGGTTTCCAAAGAGCTCAAGTATAATTATACTGCATGCATGATAAACATACATCCCAGAAAACATGAATTACTACCTTAAAATCACAATACAAAGTACAGAATGTTCTCTAGCAGTTATTAATCATGAAGTTCCTGTAGGTCTCAAAAATAACATACATTAAGGTTACCCATCATGACTTCTTGGTAAATCCCTGATGCTTAAGACAGAATATATTTTGATTGCAAGGTACAGAAAAATTGATTTCAAATCAATCTTACCTCCTTGATGGCCAGATTTCACACTGTGTGAACATACTACTTGGCTTCTGTGGGGAAAAAAGCATTCTTACCATGTACTAGACTAGACCCTACATGCTCCAATACTTAACTAGCTGTTACCCAATTAGATATCTTACAACATCTTGACCAGGTCCAAGAGATCCAACAGTCACTCCTGGCTTCTATTGGAATCAGTTCTCATATGTACCTACACAAAACCACATACACTCACATAAATGCACACACACACACAAACACACACGTGTGTGTGTGTTTAAAGTAATGAAATAGATGTACCACATTTTCTGTATCCATTCCTCTGTTGAAGGGCATCTGGGTTCTTTCCATTTTCTGGCTCTTATAAATAAGGCTGCGATGAACATAGTGGAGCACGTGTCTCTTTTATATGTTGAGGCATCTTTTGGGTATATGCCCAAGAGAGGTATAGCTGGATCCTCAGGCAGTTCAATGTCCAATTTTCTGAGGAACCTCCAGACTGATTTCCAGAATGGTTTTACCAGTCTGCAATCCCACCAACAATGGAGGAGTGTTCCTCTTTCTCCACATCCTCGCCAGCATCTGCTGTCACCTGAGTTTTTGATCTTAGCCAATCGCACTGGTGTGAGGTGAAATCTCAGGGTTGTTTTGATTTGCATTTCCCTTATGACTAAAGATGTTGCACATTTCTTTAGAATATTACTCAGCTATCAAAAACACCGAGTTTATGAAATTCGTAGGCAAATGGTTGGAACTGGAAAATATCATCCTGAGTGAGCTAACCCAATCACAGAAAGACATACATGGTATGCACTCATTGATAAGTGGCTATTAGCCCAAATGCTTAAATTACCCTAGATCCCTAGAACAAACGAAACTCAAGACGGATGATCAAAATGTGAATGCTTCACTCCTTCTTTAAATGAGGAAAAAGAATACCCTTGGCAGGGAAGGGAGAGGCAAAGATTAAAACAGAGACTGAAGGAACACCCATTCAGAGCCTGCCCCACATTTGGCCCATACATATACAGCCACCCAATTAGACAAGATGGATGAAGCAAAGAAGTGCAGACCGACAGGAGCCGGATGTAGATCGCTCCTGAGAGACACAGCCAGAATACAGCAAATACAGAGGCGAATGCCAGCAGCAAACCACTGAACTGAGAATAGGTCCCCTATTGAAGGAATCAGAGAAAGAACTGGAAGAGCTTGAAGGGGCTCGAGACCCCAAAAGTACAACAATGCCAAGCAACCAGAGCTTCCAGGGACTAAGCCACTACCTAAAGACTATACATGGACTGACCCTGGACTCTGACCCCATAGGTAGCAATGAATATCATAGTAAGAGCACCAGTGGAAGGGGAAGCCCTGGGTCCTGCTAAGACTGAACCCCCAGTGAACTAGTCTATGGGGGGAGGGCGGCAATGGGGGGAGGGTTGGGAGGGGAACACCCATAAGGAAGGGGAGGGGGGAGGGGGATGTTTGCCCGGAAACCGGGAAGGGGAATAACACTCGAAATGTATATAAGAAATACTCAAGTTAATTAAAAAAAAATAAGGTAATGAAATAAGTCTCTAGAAATAATTAAAGGAATTGCAGGTAGAATGGATACAATATTGCTACAGATGAAAATTACTACTGTTTACAACATTTTATTATTGTTTAATTATTTTAATATATCTGTGAGTATGTATATTAGAAACCATGTGTATCTCTATATAACATCCTATTTCTCTATAAATTGTCATAAATATAATATAAATACATGCATATATGATACATAGTGCATATATTAATAAACTTTTGGTCTTTTTTTAATGGTGTAAAAATTTCATGGTAAAGAAATATAATTTTAAAAATCAAATGTAGGAAATATACTCATTTTTCTTTTATCACATATATTACTTATAATTAGTAGGCCTTTAAATTATGAATCACTGTTTCACCTATGGTTACCCAATTATATATTGGAAGTAAATTTAACACATAACTAACACAAATTTTTCATATTTATGGAAGATAACTTCAATAGCTTCTTCTTATTAATATTAATAGGAGTAATTCTGTACCACATAAAATTTTAACTGTGAAGTAAAATTGTAAGAACTGGCAAAATATTTACATTGATCATAATTCCTTTGTTCTCCATTTATAAGCTAGAGTTTATATTTATATCTTTTGGTGGAGTGATCTGAAGAATGGTAACACTCACATGTAAATACTACTCCAAAAATATTGGAAATGGTGTGGGTCTGGTATATTATCATTTAGAAGATCATATGCATGATTATGCAGTAAAAGTTTTCCTGAAATGTGCATATTTGAATGATCCATCATGACCAGGATTCTGTCTTTAATTTAAAGAGGGCCTAAATTAGTATTCTATCAACAAATTCATAACGGAATATGGACACATAGAAAAGAACCTAAAATCTCCAGTGAGCCCCCCCTGAACAGAATTTGAAGAGTCTAAGTAAGTTAGAACTTACTACGTAAATTAGAACATTGCTTTTGGAAACATGAGGCCAGACCATGGAGGATTGAGACACATAAAGGGGCTCAGAATACACGAAAAGCTATGAGTGATGATCTAGAGGAGACCACATTCTTGTAAGCAGGGATTATCACAATAACTATGCATGTATATGAAAAATAAGACTATAAAAGTTAAGATAAAGGGATTTGAGTTATAAGGACATTTGAATGCATACAGAATAAAACTAACCCACATTTGATACCTTTACAGGGATTAATGACACACATACACATATAAATAGACCTGTAATTATAAACTCAGGAAGATGCAATACAGAAGGAATATTATATGAAGAACATCCAAATTTGGAATATAATATGGATAAAATAGCAGTTACATAAGTTCCGAAAATAAAAGATGAAAATATTGCAAGAATTTTTTTCAAAGAAGCAATAATTTTAGGGTACCGTGGAAGAATCCAATGCTTTACTCACCATATGTAGGACTTTTACTATTATGAGACAGATTTTACAAACATCTTTTTAAATACAAGCCATGAGAAAATACTTAATGATCAATAAAGAGTGTGGTTGAAAATGAAGAAATTGTAAACTCGGTACCTAAAAACTGAACTGTTTGCCACAGGAATATATATGCTGTAACTTAAGTATAAAGGCATGGATTGAAAAAAAAAACTATTGTGTCCTGGCAAGAAACTCACTTACAATGATCATGAGATCAGGAAAATATTCTTTAACACAAAGCAGTCACATTTTTTTTTTTGCTGGTTCATTTAAGTATGGAAACGGCGGTGCAAAAATCACTTTAATGATGACAGATAGACAAATCCCAAGAACAGAAAAGGAGATGAACACTGTACCCGGAGCACGACAATTATCCCTCAGAGACCGAGAAAACTCGATGTCACAAAACAGCAGCTTAGGATCACATGACCATTATGCAGAAATGCTTACTTTTTAAAATTAAAATATGCAAAAAGAAAAGCGGTGAGAGAAATTTCATATGGTAGAATGGAATCAAAAAGTGACATAAACTATATAATATTACATATTTAGGCTATCTTTGTTATAAGGCTTCAATATGGTACTTTATCATTACAAATATGTAATTTCTATAAATGGACAAATATCAAATGTGAAAAATAATTTTATATTATGGTGTTTATTATTAAAATACTCTTTCTTTTTAAATTTTTCAGTGCTATTTAAAAATCTTTTCCTTTTCTTTTTTCTTTTTTTCTTTTTTTAATTTATATTTTTTATTGGATATATTTTAATTACATTTCAAATGTTATTCCTTTTTCTGTTTTCTCAGACATAAGCCCCCATCCCATCCCCTTCCTTTCTTTTATAAGGGTGTTCCCCTCCCCATCTACCCCTACCCTGACATTCCTGTACACTGGTGGTCCAACCTTGGCAGGATAAAGGGCTTCTCCTTCTATTGGTGCCCAACAAGGCCATCCTCTGCTTCATATGCAGCTGAAGCCATGGGTCAGTTCATGTATAGTATTTGGGTAGCGGTTTAGTCCCTGAGAGCTCTGATTGGTTAGCATTTTTGTTCTTATGGGGTTGCAAGACCCTTCAGCTCTTTCAAACCTTTCTCTAACTCTTGCAACAGGATTCCCGTTCTCAGTTCAGTGGTTTGCTGCTAGCATTCGCCTCTGTATTTGACATGCTCTAGCAGTGCCTCTCAGGAGACATCTATATCTGGTTCCTATCATCATGCACTTTTTAGCGTCATCAATCTTACCTAGTTTTGGTGACTGTATATATATATATGGTCCACATGTGGGGCGGCAGGCTGTGAATGCCCATTCCTTAAGTCTCTGCTCCAAACTTTGCTTCCATATCCCCTCCTATGAATATTTTTCTTCCCCCTTTTAAGAAGGAGTGAAGCATTCACACTTTGGTCAAGAAGTTCTTGAATTTCATGTGGTCTGTGGATTGTATCTTGGGTAATCCAAGCTTTTGGGCTAATATCCACTTATTAGTGAGTGCATACCATGTGTGTTTTTCCTTGATTGGGCTACCTCACTCAGAATGATATTTTCTAGTTCATTCCATTTACCCATGAATTTCATGAAGTCATTGTTTTTGATTGCTGAGTAGTATTCATTTCCAGCTGTGCTTTGAAAATGAATCAGTAGTTAAAAAAAACTTACTACTCTTTCAGAAGACTCAAATTCAGGACCCAGTACTCAGTGGCAAATCACAACTGCAGTTAATTTCAGTTCCAGGAAACAAGACAAACCCTCTGGCTTCTGTAGGCACCATATACAAATGGGATACTTACATAAATGCAAGGCATAAAAATATTCAAAATATTTAAACATATATAAAAATAAGTTCAAATCATATGTGATGCTGTTTTGATATACTAGACATTGATGTTTGGTGTTTTTTCTCAACAAACATGGTCTAGTATCACTATAAATGTGGTGCTGTTTTCTAATTTAAAGCCATCAGTTAACAGATTCAGATTAACTTTTTGCAGATAACAAAAATTTAGTTGGTTGAGCTAAAATTCAAATATATTTAAACTGACATCAAAGCAAGGTTTATTTACTATAATGCCCAAATATTAGATTTTTCGCTTTGCTCAGAACTAGAAACAATTGCCCTGCTTCATCCTGACAAGTTGCTGGGATTATAAGTATGCAGCTACAGAAGAAGCTCTAGTTTGGCATTTTTCAAAGGGCAGGAACTGTATTCTTTTATTAAGTTCCATAAAATTTTGCTTAGAGGATGCCTAGGCTTAGCAGTGCTTAGATGATATTAGTTAAAAGAACAGTATCAGAAGTTGTGTCATAAAATAGTGACAGTATATCTTTTATTTTTCTTTATCCTTCAGTCATGTGTTACATCCTTACAGCAGTTTCTATCTCTCCCCCTACCCTAGCTCATACCTCTTTGCTAGACCCACTCCTCCCTTTACTTTCCAGAAACAAGCAGGCCTCCTAGAGCTACCAACCAAACATGACACAGCAACTTTTAACATTTCTAGGCACATGTCCTCGTTCCCAGTTGGATAAGGCAACATTTCAGGAGAAAAAAATTAAAAGGTTCTAGGAACAGGCAAAAGAGTCAGAGACACCTGATACTTCCACTGTTAGGAGTTACACAAGATCACCAAGCTGCACACTGAAAACTTATGTGCAGAGGACCAGACCAATACACAGTCCCCGGCTGTCACCTGAGTCTCCATGAGCCTCTCTGAGTACCAATCAATGGACCCTGTGTCCTTGGGGTTTTTGGCTTCTAAAATTCTACAACAGCCTCCCTCAGTGTTCCTTGAGCACTGCCTTGATATGGTTGTCTGCATCGATTACCATCAGTTGCTGGATGAAACCTCTGATGACTGCTGAGCTGTGTTTTAGTCTATGAGTGTAACAGGATAACATTATGAATCATTTCATTCACCTTTTCCTTTTTTTTCTTCTTTTTGCCAGTCATGTTTGTTCATGTCCCAGGTCTGCGGGTTCTCCAGCATCTTGTTTTTGGTCATTCAATCAGTGTTAGTCATAGCCTGCCTCTCATGATATGGGCCTCAAATTGGGCCAGTTATTGGATGGCCACTCCTACAAGTTCTGCTTCGGCACTAACTCAGACCATGCTTAAGCTAGGACAAATTAGAGGTCAAAGAATTTGAGGGTGGGTTAATATCTCAGTACTACCACTGGGAGCCTTGTATGGTTACATAAAATGACCAATTCAGGCTCTGCATCCCTCATTACTAGGAGTCTTCACTAGGGACACTCTAGTGAATTCCCAGGATTCTCCAATATGCTAGATGTCCAAGTAACCCTGGAAAATCTCCACAATTCCATGAATATCACTTGCCTCAAACTCCAATCTGCATCCCCTGAATAGATCCTCCTGTTTCTGTCCCTATTCCACCAGCAAAATCTATTTTATTTTCTCTTCCCAAGAGAAATCCATGAGTCCCCCCTTGAACTCAACTTTTTACTTAGCATCTCTGGGTCTTTGGATTGTCACATGTTTATCCTCTCCTTAGCAACTGTTTTTATTTATAAGTAATTATAAACCTTTTTTGGTTTTTGTGGTCTGGGTTATGGGTTGATCAATAGAATCAAATGAAAGACCTGGAGATAAATCCACATACCCATGGACACTAGATTTTTGATAAAGAAGCCAGAAATATACAATGGATAAAAGCCAACATTTTTTATGAAATGGTGTTGTTTAAATTGGATGGATGTCTATATGTAGACGGATGCAAATATATCCATATTTATCACCCTACACAAAACTCAAGTACAAGCACATCAAAGACCTCAACATGAAAGCAGATACATTGAAACTGAAAGAAGAAAAAGCGGGGTATTGCCTTGAACATATAGCACAGGAGATAACTTTCTGAACAGGACAATGAAAGGGCAGGTACTCAGAGTGATGATTAATAAACGGGACCCAATGAAACTGAAAAGCTGCTTTAAGGTAAAAATAATAGAACGCAATGGCAAAATTATATATATATATATATATATATGTATATATATATATGTATATATATATATAAATAAACTGTACATTGACAAACCAAAATAATCAAATTGGGTACAGATCTAAATATAGAATGCTCAACAGAGGAATTTCAAGTGACTGAGAAGAGCTGAAATAAATGTTCAGCATTCTTAGCCATAAGGAAATGCAAATCAAAAAGACTTCAGGATTCCATCTTTCACCTGTCAGAATACCTAAGATCAGAAACACAGGTTACAGCTTATGATGACAAGGACGGGGAACAAAGGGAACACGCTTCCATTGCTGATGGACGTACAAACTTTTATAGCCACTTTGAAAATCACTATGATTGCTTCTCAGAAATTTTTAAATTACCTCCAGATCCAGACAGGCCATGAGAAAACTTGCTCAACAATGTTCATAGGAGCTTTATTTATAATAGCCAGAAACATAGCACAGCCCAGATATCCTTCATCTGAAGAATGGATAGAGAAAATGTGCTACATTTACACATTAGATAATTACTGGGCTGTTAATAAAATAAAAAACAACTGACATCTTGAAATACTACAGGCAAATGGATGGAACTAGAAAAAAATCCTGGGTTGGGGGTTTAGCTCAGTGGTAGAGCGCTTGCCTAGCAAGCACAAGGCCCTGGGTTCAGTCCCCAGCTCCGAAAAAAAGAAAAAAAGAAAAAAAGAAAAAAAGAAAAAAATCCTATATGATAGTGAAGTTCTGAATCCTAAATGATGTGTTTCAAATAAGCAGGAATAACAAGAAATGAATGAAGCTAAAGAGGAGGTACGGATCTGAGGGAGTCTGCGTTAGAGTGTGGGATAAATTAGATCAAAAACATTGTTATTAATTTCTCAATGAATTAATAAAATATTATATTACTAAAAATACATGACAGACTCATTTAATACTTCAATTCCCAGGACCTACATTTAAAATTCCAATTCCGACTGATTTCTAAATTTTATTTTGATGTATATTGCTAAGAATCTCCTTGTCTGGAAGGGATTGGAATGAGAGACAGATTTGTACTCAGGTGTGTCTTTGAAGGCTGATGACCTGTGGACATTCTAGGTCTCTAACTATAGGAAATGCTTATTGACAGATTCTATAAACTCCTAAAAACTTTCTTGCTCTTTCTGATACCTAAGCTACTGGTTTAGGTGATTAACAACTGTATCCTATCAGCAGCGGAAAAAACAAAGTAGCCTTTGTTCCATCTCTACAGGACCTGAGTGGCTCTCACTTCCAGTGTGTCAGTTGAAGCCAGAGGAAGAAAAAGAGATATGTTGTAAAAGGAGTTTTAGTATTTATTTCTAAATTCCTAAAAATTTTCTATAAAAGCTCTCTAAGAAAAAGGGGATTGGATCAGCACCAGAGAACAAGGAAGATAAGGATCTCAAAGAGAAAAGGGGATAAGGAAATATAAAAAAAAGCAGGATAAGGAGTGTTAAGAAAAGCAGAATCAGGAGAAAATGCTAAGAAAAGCAGGACAAGGAGAATGCTCTCTATTCTTTTTCCTTATCCCTTATACATCTTTCAAAATACATGATCACATGGTAAAAAGTTCATCAGAACTTTGAATTTTACAGATAAATTCAAATCATAAATCGAATAAAAAGTTTATAACAGAGAACATTTGCATGCATACTTGTTAAAAATGATTATCTGAGTTCCTGCGCTCAGAACTGAACTGAACTGAACTGGTCACACAGCTCAGTTCCCAAATCCCATGGGAGAGAGCTGCATACTGAGAAGTGTCAAAATTCTTGAGAATGCAGAGGAGACAACTACTTTCTGCCCATATCCCTGACCCAAGAGGAAGTCACCTAGTGCCTTCTGTGCCCTTCCTAGGACAAGGGACCTAGGAAAAGTCAGGGAGAGGACCCTTCGGGTTTCTGCCACCCCCAACTCTGTTCCCAGGTCCAGTTGAAAGAAAACAGGTCTACATGGGTGCTGACACAGAGGTCTACAGCATGGTCAAGCCACTCCACTGTCAGACACAGCAAGACAAGCTAACACCAGAGACCACTCGATGGTGAGAGGCAAGCACAAAAACCTAAGCAACAGAAACCAAGACTACTTGGTATCATTAGAGCCCAGTTCTCCCACCAAAGAACAGACTGTATATCCAAACATATTGGAAAAGCAAGATTTAGACTTAAAATCACATTTTATGAAGATGATGGAAGTCTTTCTGAAGGACATAAATAACTCCATTAAAGAAGTGTTGGACAACACAAGTAAACAAGTATATGTCCTTACAGGAAACACAAAAATCCCTTAAAGAATTAAAGGAAAACATAACCAAACAGGTGAAGGAATTGAAAAAAATCATCCAGGATTTAAAAATGGAAATAGAAACAATAAAGAAAGCATAAAGGGAGAAAACTCTGGAGATAGAAAACATAGGGAAGAGATCAGGAATCATGGATGCAAGCATCACCAACAGAATACAAGAGATAGAAGAGAGAATGTCAGGGGCAGAAGATACTGTAGAAAACATCAACACAACCATCAAAGATAATGTAAAACAGAAAAGCTCCTAGCCCAAGACATCCAGGAAATCAAGAACACAAGGAGATCAGACCTAAGGATAATAGGTATAGAAGAGAGTGAAGACTCTCAAAAAAATTATAGGAGAAAACTTCCCTAACATAAAGAAGGGGATGCCCATAAACATACAAGAAGCCTACGGAACTCCAAATAGATTGGCCAGAAAAGAAATTCCTACCATCACATAATGATCAAACACCAAATGTACAAAAGAAAGAATTTTAAAAGCCTTAAGGGGAAATGGTCAAATAACATATAAAGGCAGACCTAACAGAATTACACTAGGCTTCTAACCAGATACTATGAAAACCAGAATTACAGGGCAGATGACATACAGACCCTAAGATAATACAAATGCCAGCCCAGTCTCCTATATCCAGCAAAAATCTCAATTAACATAGATGGAGAAACCAAGGTATTCCATGACAAAAAAAATTTACACAATATCTTTCTACAAATCCAGTCCTACAAAGGATAATAGATGGAAAAGTGCAACACAATGAAGGAAACTACACCCCACGAAAAGCAAGAAAATAATTTCCTTGCTATGAAACCAAAAGATGCAAGACGCTCAAACATCCACCTCTAACAAGAAAAATAACAGTAAGCAACAATCATTATTCTTTAATATCTCTTAACATCAATGGACTCAATTCCCAAAGACATAGACTAATAGACTGGATAGGTAAAGATGACCCAGCATTTTGCTGCATACAGGAAGCACACATCAGGGACAAAGACAGATACTACCTCAGAATAAAAGATTGAAAAATATTCTAAGCAAATGGTCCAAAGAAACAAACTGGAGTAGAACTTCTAATATCAAATAAAATTGACTTTCATCCAAAAGACATAGAAAAAGGTACGGAAGGACACTTCATATTCATTGAAAGGAAAATCCAACAAGATGAAATCTCAATCCTAAATAACTATGCTCCAAATGCAAGGACACCTACATTCATAGAAGAAACCTTTTTAAAGCTCAAATCACACATTTCACCTCACACAATAAAAGTTAGAGATTTCAACACCTCACTCTCATCAATGGACAGATCATGGAAACATAAATTAAACAGAGACACAGAGAAACTAAAAGAAGTTGTTAACCAAATGGATCTAACAGATAGTTATAGAGAATTTCATTTTAAAACACAAGATATACCTTCTTCTCAGCACCTCATGGTACCTTCTCCAAAATTGACTATATTTGGTCACAAAACAGGCCTCAATAGATTCAAGAAGATTGAAATTACCCCATGCAACCTAAAATCACCACAGAATATGGCTGGTCTTCAATAACATCAAAAATGCCAGAAAGCCCAGGTATATGTGTAAGTTGAACAACGCTCTACTCAATGATATCTTGGTCAAGGAAGAAATAAAAAGAAATTAAAGACTTCTTAGAATTTAATGAAAATGAAGGCACAATGTACCTTAATTTATGGGGCACAATGAAAGCTGTGCTAAGAGGAAAACTCTCATAGCTTGGAGTGCCTCCAGAAAGAAACAGGAGAGAGCATACATTAGCATCTTGACAGCACACCTAAAAGCTCTAGAACAAAAAGAAAAAAAAAATACACCCAAGAGGAATAGAAGGCAGGAAATAATCAAACTCAGGGCTGAAGTCAATGAATTAGAAACAAAATGGACTATACAAAAATCAATAAAACCAGGAGCTGGTTATTTGAAATAATCAACAAGATAGATAAACCCTTAGTCAGACTAACTAGAGGTCACAGAGAGTGGATCCAAATTACCAAAATCAGAATTGAAAAGGGAGACATAACAAAAGAATCTGAGGAAATCCAGAAAAGATCATCAGATCCTACTACAAAAGTCTATATTGAACAAAACTAGAAAATCTGGAGGAAATGGACAATTTTCTAGAAAAATACCATGTACCAAAATTAAACCAGGAAGGGATAAACCATCTAAACAACCTTACAACTCCTAAAGAAATAGAAGTAGTTATTAAAAGACTCCCAACTAAAAAGAGCCAAGGACCATATAGGTATAGTGCAGAATTCTATCAGACCTTCATAGAAGACCATGTATCAATACTGTCCAAACTATTCCGGAAAATAGAAACAGACAGTGCACTACCAAATTCCTTCTATTAAGCCACAATTACTCTTATACTGAAAGCACACAAAGACCCAACAAAGACAGAGAACTTCAGTCCAATTTCCTTTATGAATATCAATGCAAAATTACTCAATAAACTTCTTGCAAACTGAATCCTAGAACATATCAAAACAATCATCCATCATGATCAAGTAGGCTTCATTCCAGGGATGCAAGCATGGTACAATAAACAGAACCATCAATGTATCCATCAATGTAATCCACTATATAAACAAAATCAAAGCAAAAAACAACATGATAATTTCATTAGATGCTGAGAAAGCATTTCACAAAATTTCACACCCCTTCATGATAAAAGTCATGGAAAAAATCAGAAATTCAAGGCCCATACAGAAACATAGTAAAAGCAATATACAGCAAACCAGTAGCTAACATTAAACTAAATGGAGAGAAACTTGAAGCAATCATACTGAAATCAGGGACTAGACAAGGCTGCCAGCCCACTCTCCCTACTTATTCAATATAGTACTCAAAGTCCTAGCCAGGGTAATCAGAAAACAAAAGAAGGTCAAAGGGTTATAAATTAGAAAGGAAGAAGTAAAAATATCACTACTTGCGGATGATATGATTGTATACTTAAATGACCCCAAAAGATTCACCAGAGAACTACTAAGCCTGATAAACAACTTCAGCGAAGTGGCTGGATATAAATTTAACTCCACAAATCAGTAGCCTTCCTCTACGCAAAGGATAAACAGGCTGAGAAAGAAATTGGGAATAAGACACCCTTCACAGTAGTCACAAATAATATAAAATACCTCAGTGTGACTCTAACCAATCAAGTGAAATATCTGTATGATAAGAACTAAAGTCTCTAAAAATAGAAATTGAAGATCTCAGATGTGGGAAAGACCTCCCATCCTCATGGATTGGCAGGATTAAATATATTAAATGCAATCCCCACCAAAATTCCAACTCAATTCTTCATAGAGTTAGAAAAAGCAATTTGCAGATTCACTTGGAATAACAAAAAACCCAGGATAGAGAAAACTTTACTCAACAATTCTGGGGGAATCACCATCCCTGACCTCCACTAGTATTACAGAACAATAGTGATAATAACTGTATGGTCTTGGTACAGAGACAGGCATGTAGATCAGTGGAATAGAAATGAAGACCTAGAAATGAACCTACACACATGGGTTCACTTTTTCTTTGACAAAGGAGCTAAAACCATCCATTGATAAAATGATAGCATTTTCAACAAATGGTGCTGGTTCAACTGGAGGTCAGCATGTAGAAAAATGCAAATCGATCCATTCTTATCTTCCTGTACAAAGATTTAGTCCAAGTGGGTCAAGGACCTCCATATCAAACCGGATACACTCAAACGATTAGAAGAAAAAGTGGGGGAGAGTCTCAAAAACACCGGCATTGGGGAAAATTTCCTGAACAAAACACCAATGGCTTATGCTCTAAGATCAAGAATCAACAAATGGGACCTCATAAAACCGCAAAGCTTCTGTAAGGCAAAGGGCACTGATATTAGGACAAAACAGCAACCAACAGATTAGGAAAAGATCTTTACCAATCCTACATCTGATAAAGGGATAGTATCCAAAATATACAAATAACTGAAGAAGTTAGACTCCAGCTAGCCAAATAACCCTATTGAAAAATGGGGTACAGAGATGAAAAAAGAATTATCACTTAAGGAATATTGAATGGCTCTGAAATACCAAATAAATGTTCAACATCTTTAGTCATCAGGGAAATGACAATCAAAACAACCCTGAGATTCTACCTCACACCAGTGAGAATGGCTAAGATAAAAACTCAGGTGACAACAAATGCTGGTGAGGATGTGGAGAAAGAAGAACACTCCTCCATTGTTGGTGGGATTGCAGACTGGTACAATCACTCCGGAAATCAGTCTGGAGGTTCCTCAGAAAATTGGACATTACACTATCTGAGGACCCAGCCATACCTCTCTTGGGCATATACCCAAAAGATGCTCCAACATACAGCACAGAACAGCAATGCCAAGCAACCAGAGCTACCTCAGACTAAATCACTACCCAAAGACTATATATATATGGACTGACCCATGGCTCCAGCTGCATATGTAGCAAAGGATGGCCTTGTTGGGCACCAATGGAGAAAGAGTGCCTTGTTCCTGCCAAGGTTGGACCACCAGTGTACGGGAATGTCAAGGATGTGTGATACAGAGGTGGAGGGGAACATCATTATAGAAGAAGTTGAGGGGGATGGTATAGGGGGCGTATGTTCAGGAAACCTGGGAAGAGAATAACATTTGAAATATAAATAAAGAAATATTCAAAGAAAAAATGAATTAAAAAAAGAAAAAAAAAGAGTAACGTTTATCTAAACATTCACCATCTGTCTGATACTCAACATGTTCACGGAGAGTTATCTAGAAGGCGAGGGGGAGGGGCTAGGGGGATGTTGAAATGGAAACCTGGAAAGGGAATAACAATTGAAATGTAAATAAGAAATACCAATCTAATAAAGATGGAGGAAAAATAACTTTTTGTGACTAAGTTTTAGTTTTGTTTTGTTTTGTATAGCTAAACTGAGTCAATATTTAACGTTCTGTTTTAACACCTATAGTAAATCATTAGGTCCCTTTTTATGACCTTTTGCTATAGGTTTTACAACCTCTTGGAATGTCCTCTGAGAAGTAGATGCCTGCTTACTAACTAATAAGCGAATAACTAATAGACTGGCAGAGTTCTTGTTGCAGTTTTGATTATCGGAAAGTATTGAATAGCAGTCCTATTATAAAAGAACCTAAGAATAAAAATTTACGAATTCTTATAGGATCATCATTGAGACATCTATTTGTCTATATAGCACTAATAGAAGACAGTACATCTCCGTTGTTCTGCAATAATCTGCTCAAGGAATACCTCATGACTGTTACATACGTATTCTTAATAATAACAGAAAAAGCATATTAACTGCAAGAATCTTTCCTAAAATGAAATTATGCTGGGTCTTTCCTACTGGAGCAAATCCATTGTGGATTTGCCGTCAGATGGCAGACTCATCTCAGGAAAATCACTTGACAAGTTATTAATTTTTTGACTCCTGGCAGCATAGAGCACAAAATAAAGTGATAATTGGTAATAGTTTTCACAAGACAATATAATATATGGTCCTTAATTTTATTCTAATACATTCTTTTTAATTGCAGTATGAATGCCTGATACTACCTATGTGCACAGGAGAAATACTGAAGACAATGAATCCTTCCTTGTAGCTGTACTATAAAATATCTTATACAAAAATACTTTTAGTTCTTAAATATTTGTAAAACTAGTTCATCTTAAAAAAACAATATCAAACAAAACAAACTAAAAACAAAATTGTTGTGTAAAAGCCACTTCCCAAGATGTAGGAACCAAAAGTGAGGTTTTCCTTCTATTTTGAACATTAAAGGATGCAAACATTGTTTTCATATCTTCTCTAAAAGCTCACATAAATGCATTTTAAAAAACCTTGTATCTCTATTGTTTTGTTGTTTGTCACACTGACAATAGCTGGTAGGTAAAGTGGATAAATACCTTGGACCTGAGACAGAAGCCGGAAGAATACATCCCTGGGGTTTCTTTATTTACTGACTGCTTCACTGATTATCTGCTATGCTGAAGACATTTCTTAAATAATTGATACTCTTGCAAGGAGTTTGCTCTCTAGTTGTATCATAAATGCAAATAGAACTGAATAGCAAATATTTGTACATCCACTTATGTGGATCACAGTGCCCAGCAGAATATTAGGTACTTAATGAAATCTGTATTTTACAGATCCTTACATAATGCATTCTTTAAAGTTAGTGTACATGTGCCCCGAAACCATAACATCTAACATTTAGTAACTATCTTAGTATACTCAAATTATTACACAGATAGAATTTTCACAACACACACGTGTCCAAATCTTAAAATGTCTATTTTAATTGTACCAGATGAGAGTGTTTTAGAAAACTATATGAACTTGGCCAAAATTATAAAAAGGAAATACTAGCATATGATAAATTGCCAATTTAAAATAAAAATATGAATATAAGGTAGCACACATTAACACAACTTTTTATTAAACACATGCTTTTGATATGTAGGTTATAAAATGACTTAATTTCCTACCATATCGTTTTAAACTCACTTGCTTGAATTCTTTGGAGATAAATTCAAAGACAGTTCTTTAGGTATTACTAAGCCTCAAATACTTCCACTTAATGAGGTAAAATTCTGAGTCAGTATGCAATCAGAACTTTGAACTTCAATTAAATAAAGTGTCTCATCTCTGCTCACTGAATGTTATACTAAGATATGAAGTCTTTATTGGTGAGAAAGTGTCAGCTCGCTGCTTTATTTTTTAAACTTCTTCATTACTCTTTGACTTCCTCTTTTGTTTCTAGACTCTATCCAAATCTATAATTCAACAAGAAGAAAGATGATATAGAATCCTAAATTAAAGCTCTCACTTTGGTCCCATTATACCAATTTAAGGTTGGGGAATCAACAGTGATCAATCATTATGTGTGTGTATCTCACCAAATCTCTCTCCATAGTCAGGAAGCTACAATTGCAAGTACCTAGATATTGGTGTCTTATAACATCACTTTTATTTCCCGAGATGAATTGATGAGATGAGAGCATACCCAAACATTATGAATGCATGGCTTGGGCTGAGCACAGAACATTTCTGCCTTTATTGTAACTTTCTCTAGGCCTATCCCTGGAAACATCTAGCCTCCATAGAAATCTATTCTTGGCTGAGAATGTTTCAGTCTCTGAGACATACTGATGAATAGCTCCCTACTTCTTTCTGACCTTCAGTTAGCTGGTTCAACTTGACTCTTCTAGATCAATACTCCTCTCCAAGCTGACTGATTCAATTGGGTTCTCTTTGCTTCTGACTTGAGTTCTTCTGCCTGGCTTCATATTGACTTTGGCAACACGTTTTAATCTTCTGACTTCTTCTGTTTCTCTGGCTAATTCTGTCTTCACCTGCAACCTGCTGTCTATAAAACCATCGCAGAAAGTCTATTCTCTCTCTCTCTCTATCCTATCTTAAGTTGCTTCTCTTTCTCTTTCCTGCCTGTCCGCAAGAGAGTTAGGTATATTGTATTTCTGACTCATTATGTCAAATCTCTGAGTTGGCACTTTGTCTGTCCCTCATTTCAAACATGGCTGCTTCCTTCAATAAACTAAATTTGTTTGGGATTAAAGGTGTGTGCTAAGGGTATGTCCCTGTTCTAGCCAGTGATTACATGTGTGTTATACCAGCTGGGACACACAGACCCAAATTCTTTGGATGTGATCCATTGTCTGAGCAACCATATTGTTGGATTAAAATTCTTCTGTGCTGTTTCTCTGTGGTTGGATATTATACCCTCCTTTCTTTCTTCAACTCACCTAGGGTTTTTATGGGATAGTCCTATATTCTTAATTCTGTTCATTGGATTAGGCTTCTGCTGACTGGAAATGTATCTAAGTCATTGGAAAATTTTACCATGTTTCAGTCTCCAATTCTATCTCTTCATGCAAAGAATGCTAGTCTTTAAAAGTCATGATGCTCAGACATGTTTCAGGCTAACTTTTGTGTCCTTTTCTTATCTGAATACAGAGTTTTAATGGTGAATTTCATAAACGTATTTAATTTAGTTTATGGTAAGTGTATCGCTAAATTAAACTCCAATTGTAACCAGTAATATTACCTTTACCTCTGTTTCCCTCCATACAATACTCACCCCATCCAAACATTTTAAACAGAAAATGAATCAATAACTGAAATACATTTTATACTTCTCATGAAAGTCCTTGGACTTGGACGCTCATCTTGTAAGAGTGATCTAATTTCTAGAAATAGTTAACTTTCATAGAAGATGGACACAAATGACAACATCAATAGTAATATCACTCCAGCCTTTGCTTCACTACCATCAAGTCTGATGGGCTCCATACATTGCAAACACAAGCAAGGTTACAGAATGCCACTTAAAGGTACACAATTTAATAATAAGCTGTCATTAATTCATTGGATATAATCTAAATTCATCTCTTGAAGTTGTAATTTTCAATGACATTTCGAAATGACTGTCCTACATGATGAGATTGACATTCTCAGCATGAAAGTAAATAAAGAGAAGAATAAAATGGGTTGGCCTGATGCTGCTTGTATTCTAATGCTAAAATTGCCTCTTCAGGAGTGATTGTTTCAGAGATGAGAGAGTTCACACATAGAGGCTATGTAACCTTGCTTGCAAGTTTTTTTTTTTTCTGATTGGTAAATAAAGGTGCCAATGCCTGGTCAGAAGAGACATAGTCAGCATTTAGGATTCCATGGTTAGGGTCAGAGGAAGCCCACAAGGAGGACAAGGTGAAGGAAGAATGGAGGAAAATTTGCCATGGGATAGGTTAGTCAGGAAAATGTGGTCCTGAGGGCTGGCAAACTGGAGATATAAGGAGCAAAAATGAAATATTGCAATTAATGAGTCAGGGTTGTCAATAAGTAAGTAGGTTTTAAAAAATATAGAGGGTAGATATCTGCCCAGCTCTGGTGCTAATCCAGGACTCAATGAGAAGATCAAACCTAAGGATAATAGGTATAGAAGAGAGTGAAGACTCCCAGCTCAAAGGACCAGTAAATATCTTCAACAAAATCATAGAAGAAAACTTCCCTAACCTAAAAAAAAGAGATGTCCATAGGCATACAAGAAGCCTACAAAACTCCAAATAGAGTGGATCAGAAAAGAAACACCTCCCATCACATAATAGTCAAAACACCAAATGCACAAAATAAAGAAAGAATATTAAAAGCAGTAAGGGAAAAAAGGTCAAGTAACTTATAAAGGCAGACCTATCAGAATTACACCAGACTTTTCGCCAGAAACTATGAAAGCCAGAAGATCCTTGACAGATGTCATACAGACACTAAGAAAACAAATATGCCAGCCCAGGTTACTGTATCCTGCAAAACTCTCAATTAACATAGATGGAGAAACCAAGATATTCCATGACAAAACCAAATTTACACAATATCTTTCTACAAATCCAGCACTACAAAGGATAATAAATGGTAAAGCCCAACATAAGGAGGCAAGCTATACCCTAGAAGAAGCAAGAAACTAATCGTCTTGGCAACAAAACAAAGAGAATGAAAGCACACAAACATAACCTCACATCCAAATATGAATATAAAGGGAAACAATAATTACTATTCCTTAATATCTCTCAATATCAATGGCCTCAACTCCCCAATAAAAAGACATAGATTAACAAACTGGATACGCAACGAGGACCCTGCATTCTGCTGCCTACAGGAAACACACCTCAGGGACAAAACAGACACTACCTCAGAGTGAAAGGCTGGAAAACAACTTTCCAAGCAAATGGTCAGAAGAAGCAAGCTGGAGTAGCCATTCTAATATCAAATAAAATCAATTTCCAACTAAAAGTCATCAAAAAAGATAAGGAAGGACACTTCATATTCATCAAAGGAAAAATCCACCAAGATGAACTCTCAATCCTAAATATCTATGCCCCAAATACAAGGGCACCTACATACGTAAAAGAAACCTTACTAAAGCTCAAAACACACATTGCACCTCACACAATAATAGTGGGAGATTTCAACACCCCACTCTCATCAATGGACAGATCATGAAAACAGAAATTAAACAGTGATGTCGACAGACTAAGAGAAGTCATGAGCCAAATGGACTTAACGGATATTTATAGAACATTCTATCCTAAAGCAAAAGGATATACCTTCTTCTCAGCAAATCATGGTACTTTCTCCAAAATTGACCATACAATTGGTCAAAAAACGGGCCTCAACAGGTACAGAAAGATAGAAATAATCCCATGCGTGCTATCGGACCACCACGGCCTAAAACTGGTCTTCAATAACAATAAGGGAAGAATGCCCACATATACGTGGAAATTGAACAATGCTCTACTCAATGATAACCTGGTCAAGGAAGAAATAAAGAAAGAAATTAAAAACTTTTTAGAATTTAATGAAAATGAAGATACAACATACCCAAACCTATGGGACACAATGAAAGCTGTGCTAAGAGGAAAACTCATAGCGCTGAGTGCCTGCAGAAAGAAACAGGAAAGAGCATATGTCAGCAGCTTGACAGCACACCTAAAAGCTCTAGAACAAAAAGAAGCAAATACACCCAGGAGGAGTAGAAGGCAGGAAATAATCAAACTCAGAGCTGAAATCAACCAAGTAGAAACAAAAAGGACCATAGAAAGAATCAACAGAACCAAAAGTTGGTTCTTTGAGAAAATCAACAAGATAGATAAACCCTTAGCCAGACTAACGAGAGGACACAGAGAGTGCGTCCAAATTAACAAAATCAGAAATGAAAAGGGAGACATAACTACAGATTCAGAGGAAATTCAAAAAATCATCAGATCTTACTATAAAAACCTATATTCAACAAAATTTGAAAGTCTTCAGGAAATGGACAATTTCCTAGACAGATGCCAGGTACCGAAGTTAAATCAGGAACAGATAAACCAGTTAAACAACCCCATAACTTCTAAGGAAATAGAAGCAGACATTAAAGGTCTCCCAACCAAAAAGAGCCCAGGTCCAGACAGGTATAGTGCAGAATTCTATTAGACCTTCATAGATGAACTTGTACCAATATTATCCAAACTATTCCAGAAAATTGAAACAGATGGAGCACTACCGAATTCCTTCTATGAAGCCATAATTACTCTTATAACTAAACCACACAAAGACCCAACAAAGAAAGAGAACTTCAGACCAATTTCCCTTATGAATATCGACGCAGAAATACTCAATAAAATTCTGTCAAACCGAATCCAAGAGCACATCAAAACAATCATCCACCATGATCAAGTAGGCTTCATCCCAGGCATGCAGGGATGGTTTAATATACGGAAAACCATCAATGTGATCCATTATATAAAGGAACTGAAAGAACAAAACCACATGATCATTTCATTAGATGCTGAAAAAGCATTTGACAAAATTCAACACCCCTTCGTGATAAAAGTCCTGGAAAGAATTGGAATTCAAGGCCCATACCTAAACATAGTAAAAGACACATACAGCACACCAGTTGCTAACATTAAACTAAATGGAGAGAAACTTGAAGCAATCCCACTAAAATCAGGGACTAGACAAGGCTGCCCACTCTCTCCCTACTTATTCAATATAGTTCTTGAAGTTCTAGCCAGAGCAATCAGAGAACAAATGGAGGTCAAGGGGATACAGATCGGAAAAGAAGAAGTCAAATTATCACTATTTGCAGATGATAGTATATTTAAGCGATCCCAAAAGTTCCACCGGAGAACTACTAAAGCTGATAAACAACTTCAGCAAAGTGGCTGGGTATAAAATTAACTCAAATAAATCAGTAGCCTTCCTGTACACAAAAGAGAAACAAGCCGAGAAAGAAATTAGGGAAACGACTCCCTTCATAATAGACACAAATAATATAAAGTACCTCGGTGTGACTATAACCAAGCAAGTAAAAGATTTGTACAATAAGAACTTCAAGACTCTGAAGAAAGAAATTGAAGAAGTCCTCAGAAGATGGAAAGATCTCCCATGCTCATTGATTGGCAGGATTAATATAGTAAAAATGGCCATTTTACCAAAAGCAATCTACAGATTCAATGCAATCCCCATCACAATACCAATCCAATTCTTCAAATAGTTAGACAGAACAATTTGCAAATTCATCTGGAATAACAAAAAACCCAGGAGAGCTAAAAGTATCCTCAACAATAAAAGGACTTCAGGGGGAATCATTATCCCTGAACTCAAGCAGTATTACAGAGCAATAGTGATAAAAACTGCATGGTCTTGGTACAGAGACAGACAGATAGAACAATGGAACAGAATTGAAGACCCAGAAATGAACCCACACACCTATGGGCACTTGAGTTTTGACAAAGGAGCCAAAACCATCCAATGGAAAAAAGATAGCATTTTCAGCAAATGGTGCTGGTTCAACTGGAGGTCAACATATAGAAGAATGCAGATCGATCCATGCTTATCACCCTGTATAAAGCTTAAGTCCAAGTGGATCAAGGACCTCCACATCAAACCAGATACACTCAAATTAATAGATGAAAAACTAGGGAAGCATCTCAAACACATGGGCACTGGAAAAAATTTCCTGAACAAAACACCAATAGCTTATGCTCTAAGATCAAGAATCGAAAAATGGGATCTCATAAAACTGCAAAGACTCTGTAAGGCAAAGGACACTGTGGTTAGGACAAAACAGCAACCAACAGACTGGGAAAAGATCTTTATCAATCCTACAACAGATTGAGGCCTTATATCCAAAATATAAAAAGAACTCAAGAAGTTAGACCGCAGGGAGCAAATAACCCTATTAAGAAATGGGGTTCAGAGCTAAACAAAGCATTCACAGCTGAGGAGTGCCGAATGGCTGAGAAACACCTAAAGAAATGTTCAACATCTTTACTCATAAGGGAAATGCAAATCAAAACAACCCTGAGATTTCACCTCACACCAGTGAGAATGGCTAAGATCAAAAACTCAGGTGACAGCAGATGCTGGCGAGGATGTGGAGAAAGAGGAACACTCCTCCATTGTTGGTGGGATTGCAGACTGGTACAACCATTCTGGAAATCAGTCTGGAGGTTCCTTAGAAAAATGGACATTGAACTGCCTGAGGATCCAGCTATACCTCTCTTGGGCATATACCCAAAAGATGCCCCAACATATAAAAAAGACACGTGCTCCATTATGTTCATCGCAGCCTTATTTATAATAGCCAGAAGCTGGAAAGAACCCAGATGCCCTTCAACAGAGGAATGGATACAGAAAATGTGGTGCATCTACACAATGGAATATTACTCACCTATCAAAAACAATGACTTTATGAAATGTGTAGGCAAATGGTCGGATTTCGAAAATATCATCCTGAGTGAGGTAACCCAATCACAGAAAAACACACATGGTATGCACTCATTGATAAGTGGCTATTAGCCCAAATGCTTGAATTACCCTAGATGCCTAGAACAAATGAAACTCAAGACAGATGATCAAAATGTGAATGCTTCTCTCCTTCTTTAAAAAGGGAACAAGAATACCCTTTGCAGGGAATAGAGAGGCAAAGATTAAAACAGACACAGAATGAACACCCATTCAGAGCCTGCCCCACATGTGGCCCATACATATACAGTCATCCAATTAGACAAGATGGATGAAGCAATAAGTGCAGGCCGACAGGAGCCGGATGTAGATCTCTCCCGAGAGACACAGCCAGAATACAGCAAACACAGAGGCGTATGCCAGCAGCAAACCACTGAATTGAGAATAGTACCCCCATCGAAGGAATCAGAGAACGAACTGGAAGAGCTTGAAGGGGCTCGAGACCCCATATGTACAACAATGCCAAGCAACCAGAGCTTCCAGGGACTAAGCCACTACCTAAAGACTATAGATGGACTGACTCTGGACTCTGACCTCATAGGTAGCAATGAATATCCTAGTAAGAGCACCAGTGGAAGGGGAAGCCCTTGGTCCTGCTAAGACTGAATCCTCAGTGAACTAGATTGTTGGGGGGAGGGCGACAAGCGTGGAAGGATGGGGAGGGGAACAGCCATAAAGAAGGGGAAGGGGAGGGGAATGTTTGCCCGGAAACCGGGAAAGGGAATAAAACTCGAAATGTATATAAGAAATACTCAAGTTGATTAAAAAAAAAAAAGAAAAAATATAAAAGTTGTATATGTCTCTATCCAGGAAGTACATGGTCAAAAGCAGAGTAGAAACCTCAGATTGTGATTAATAAGTTATACAACACATTGCAGTCCTCATTACAGAATTATTCTTTGTCTCTCCTTACCTCTTGTACCTCCTTTTCCCTACATCATTTCCTCTGTTTCACTTCCTCCTCCCAGTCACTCCTTTTCTTCCTCACCCTTGTATTCCCCTTCTCTCCATACTCAGGAAAGGACATTTAAGGGGATGTCATAGGTGTGTTTCCTGCAGGCAGCCATAAGAAGCTCAAGAAGAAGGATGACCAAAATGCAGATGCTCCCACTCCTTCTTAAAAGAGGGAAAAATACCCATAGGAGGGGATATGGAAGCAAAGTTTAGAGCAGCGACTGAAGGAACAGCCATTCAGAGCCTGCCCCACATGTGGCCCATATATATACAGCCACCAAAACTAGCTAAGATTGATGAAGCTAAAAAATGCATGTGGAAAGGTAGCAGATATAGATCTCTCCTGAGAGACACATCCAGAGCATGTCCAATATAGAGCAAACCACTGAACTGAGAACAGGACTGTCTTGGGGAGAATTAGAGGATGTATTGAAAGAGCTGAAAGAGCTTCCAACCCCATAAGAACAACAATGCCAACCAACCAGAGCTTCCAGGGACTAAAACACTACGGAAAGATTATACATGGACTGACCCAGGACTCCAACTCCGTATGCAGCAGACAATAGCTTTGTTGAGGCACTAGTGGAAGGGGAAGTCCTTGGTCCTGCCAAGGTTGGACCTCCAGTGCAGGGGAATATGGGAGGAGGCAGTAAGGGGGATGGATAGGGGGAATACCCGTATTGGCGAAGGGTAGGGAATGGGGGCTTATAGACAGGAAACCGGGAAAGGGAATAATATTTGAAATGTAAGTAAAGAAATATATCAAATAAAAAAATAAAATAAATAAAGGGCTATCATAAAGATGACTAGCAGGGCCTAAGGAGAAGTCATTTTAAGAAATAAATGGATTGTGCCTTAGTTTTGGAGTTCTATTCTCCAGACTTGTGCCCCAAAACAGATGTCTTTTATTTATATACTTGATGTATAGCATTTTGTTTGTTACTTAGATTGGCAAATTTTAAAGCTTATAACTCTTGTGACATGCCAAAATGTAACAAGTAAGCAGATTTGTCTTGATTTAATCCTGGGACTCTTTTCCAATGGTTATCATTTAGGTAGAGCCTTGCTTCCATTGCTAATAATTCTTTAATCTCTTAGACATATTATTGCCCACTTTTCCCATTCATAGCTATATTCATTTCTTAATACATTTTCCATCATGACTTCTTTGCTGAGATTTGTCACCAGTGCCTGCCAGACTGTACTGATGTTGACTTTATGTAGTGATGGTCTTGTTTGACAGGAAATATGTATGGACATGATAAGCTTATTATGTGCACATATTTGCTTATGCATTTTAACTTATATTATTTTAAATTGTACATAATGAAATCTTGATATTAACACAAAGTAAGCATTAAGAAATAGTTCTTTAAGTAAAGTTAATGGATCTTAATATATGACTTTAAAATTGTTGTTGTTGTTGTTGTTGTTGTTGTGTTCTCACATTTCTTTAATCCCAGCATCTGAAAGCAGAAGCGTGCAGATCTCTTTGAGTTCAAGGCTAGTCTATTCTTCAGAACTAGTTCTGTAACAGATAGGCCACAAATACTACATCAAGAATCAAAAACCACGCAACCAAATAACAACAACAAATCTAAAATAACTTTTAATGGGTTTCTGGAGATTATGGTATTTGAATGAGGACAAATAAACTACTAAGTGCTTACATTAATGGATAAATACCTCAAGGAGATATAGCAAACCCTGATGATATATAATATGAATTAATTATGTATAAATTCTACTAGGCCTTGTCCGCTGATTTTAGTATTTGATGATTCTTGGAAAAAGAGTGGAGGAAATAGTATAGAAAAAATGCACTGGGATATTAGAGCCTACCAGCCTTTCAGAGAAAATATATTCATACTCCCTGGATCCAATTAGGCTGTTGACATACTTCCTTATCTGATTATAAACAACTTGAATTGCTTTTCAATGGTTCCAATAATATGCATATCAGAAATCAGTCAAGTATTTACATATTTATGTCATCTAAAGATGATATTTACTTGGCATTCAATCAACTGTGTAAAGAATAGCAGCAGAAACGTTGAAAGGGCTCAGATGTGGTGATCATAAACTTATTACAATTAAAATATTCCAGTGAAATCTTGCTGTAATGTTACACTTCAGAATATGTAATGTGTTTCAGTAGTCTTTGATCAAGCTTGTATTTAACTGACTAAAATCTAAAAAACGTCTTGTTTTTAGACATCTACTTCAGATCATTTGAAAAATAAAATTCAGATTTCCAACTTCATAAAAGCATATTTTGAACTCAGGTAATAAAATTGATATGTAATTCAAATATGTTTCTAGATATAACTTTCAAAAGAAAGATTGTGTGTGTGTGTGTGTGTGTGTGTGTGTGTGTGTGTGTGTGTAAAAGACTAATAGAAAAGACAGTTTGAAAGATCTAAAGTATGAGCTTCAATTTTGTGAGCTAGTATTTTTCAGATGAAACTCCAAACATCAAATACAGAAACTTCTATATTTTTCTGTAGAACTTGAACCTGTATTTTCAGACTCTACAGATTATCCATAAAACTTAGATTAATCTTTTACCATAGGTAATAATGGCAGAATTAAAAGCAAGTTGAACAAAAAAGTTCAGCAACAATAATAGAAACAGCAGATGAAAATCCTAGTCTGGGGCCTGTATGATGAGTCATGTGTGAGAAAATGTTAATCGCTGTTTATTGCCCTAGGAAGCATGGGCACTGGAGGACCTGCTGTTGTTGTCCCATAATTATATTCCACTAGCCATTGACATTATTTAAGCCTCATTATTGCTCCAAATGAATCAACACCCCAAAGCTAAACTTTATGTTAGTATAAATTATTTGAATGAATTCCCACAGTGACTTGAACTTGTTGAGAAAACTTTGAAGAAAGAACAAAACCACAGAAGGGTCTTTTGAGTACAAATGTTTCAGTGCTAAAATGTGACATGCCATGTTTGATATTTGCCCAAACTGGCAATGATAAAAATACAACACTACTTTAAGTTTTCATGGCTATTTACTTTGTTTAGCTAAAATTAAATTTAAAATATGGTTTGTCCACAAGAAAACACATAATATTAAGTCCACACTGGGAACTTACATGTCATCAGGCATGATGCTTGACAAGAAAGATAAAAAATGATGAAGATACTTCTAGTATCTATTGACCATTCCCAGCTTATGTTATTTGTGTTAACAATTTCTGTGCCATTCACATATAAGGAAAGGTAATGTCTCAAACCTAAAAATAAGATATATATTTATGAATATTCAAAGTAAAATTAAAGTTATATTAGAAAACACAACCTTCCAAGCTAGCTAGTTTGAAGATTAAGATACAGGAATGTATTGTGGTGTTTGGCTGACAATGGTTCCCTTAAGCATATTTATTTGAAGATTTAGTCCCTTTTTGGTGGAAATCTGCTTTGGAAGGATTAGGTGGTGTGGCTTTGTTGGAGAAATTTATTTCTGGAGATGGGTTTCAAGGTTTCAAATGTTATTTCTTGGACTGGTATCACTTACACTCTCTGCCTATTATTGCCTAGAGAACAGATGTGAGTGAGCTCTCAGCTACTGTTCTATTATGAAGGGTGTCGTTTCCCTAATTTCTTTCTCAGCTTGTTTCTCTTTTGTGTAGAGGAAGGCTACTGATTTATTTGAGTTAATTTTATACCCAGCCACTTTGCTGAAGTTGTTTATCAGCTTTAGTAGTTCTCTGGTGGACCTTTGGGCTCACTTAAATATACTATCATATCATCTGCAAATAGTGGTATTTTGACTTCTTCTTTTCCGATCTGTATCCCCTTGATCTCCCTTTGTTGTCTGATTGCTCTGGCTAGAACTTCAAGAACTATATTGAATAAGTAGGGAGAGAGTGGGCAGCCTTGTCTAGTCCCGGATTTTAGTAGGATTGCTTCAAGTTTCTCTCCATTTATTTTAATGTTAGCAACTGGTTTGCTGTATATGGCTTTTACTATGTTTAGGTATGGGCCTTGAATTCCTATTCTTTCCAGGACTTTTATCATGAAGGGGTGTTGAATTTTGTCAAATGCTTTCTCAGCATCAAATGAAATGATCATGTGGTTCTGTTCTTTCAGTTTGTTTATATAATGGATCACGTTGATGGTTTTCCGTATACTAAACCATCCCTGCATGCCTGGGATGAAGCCTACTTGATCATGGTGGATGATTGTTTTGATGTGCTCTTGAATTTGGTTTGCCAGAATTTTATTGAGTATTTTTGCGTCGATATTCATAAGGGAAATTGGTCTGAAGTTCTCTTTCTTTGTTGTGTCTTTGTGTGGTTTAGGTATAAGAGTAATTATGGCTTCGTAGAAGGAATTCGGTAGTGCTCCATCTGTTTCAATTTTGTGGAATAGTTTGGATAATATTGGTACGAGTTCATCTATGAAGGTCTAATAGAATTCTGCCCTATACCCGTCTGGACCTGGGCTCTTTTTGGTTGGGAGACCTTTAATGACTGCATCTATTTCCTTAGAAGTTATGGGGTTGTTTAACTGGTTTATCTGTTCCTGATTTAACTTCGGTACCTGGTATTTGTCTAGGAAATTGTCGATTTCCTGCAGATTTTCAAGTTTTGTTGAATATAGGCTTTTATAGTAAGATCTGATGATTTTTTGAATTTCATCTGAATCTGTAGTTATGTCTCCTTTTTCATTTCTGATATTGGTAATTTGGATACACTCTCTGTGTCCTCTCGTTAGTCTGGCTAAGGGTTTATCTATCTTTTTGATTTTCTCAAAGAACCAACTTTTGGTTCTGTTGATTCTTTCTATGGTCCTTTTTGTTTCTACTTGGTTGATTTCAGGTCTGAGTTTGATTATTTCCTGCCTTCTACTCCTCCTGGGTGTATTTGCTTCTTTTTGTTCTAGAGCTTTTAGGTGTGCTGTCAAGCTGCTGACATACGCTCTTTCCTGTTTCTTTCTGCAGGCACTCAGCACTATGAATTTTCCTCTTAGCACAGCTTTCATTGTGTCCCATAAGTTTGGGTATGTTGTACCTTCATTTTCATTAAATTCCTAAAAGTCTTTAATTTCTTTCTTTATTTCATCCTTGACCAGCTTATCATTGAGTAGAGCATTGTTCAATTTCCACGTATATGTGGGCATTCTTCCCTTTTTGTTATTGAAGACCAGTTTTAGGCTGTGGTGGTCCGATAGCACACATGGGATTATGTCTATCTTTCTGTACCTGTTGAGGCCCGTTTTTTGACCAATTATATGGTCAATTTTGGAGAAAGTACCATGATTTGCTGAGAAGAAGGTATATCCTTTTGCTTTAGGATAGAATGTTCTATAAATATCTGTTAAGTCCATTTGGCTCATGACTTCTCTTAGTCTGTCGACATCTCTGTTTAATTTCTGTTTCCATGATCTGTTCATTGATGAGAGTGGGGTGTTGAAATCTCCCACTATTATTGTGTGAGGTGCAATGTGTGTTTTGAACTTTAGTAAGGTTTCTTTTACGTATGTAGGTGCCCTTGTATTTGGGGCATAGATATTTAGGATTGAGAGTTCATCTTGGTGGATTTTTCCTTTGATGAATATGAAGTGTCCTTCCTTATCTTTTTTGATGAAATTTAGATGAAAATTGATTTTATCTGATATTAGAATGTCTACTCCAGCTTGCTTCTTCTGACCATTTGCTTGGAAAGTTGTTTTCCAGCCTTTCACTCTGAGGTAGTGTCTGTCTTTGTCTCTGAGGTGTGTTTCCTGTAGGCAGCAGAATGCAGGGTCCTCGTTGCGTATCCTGTTTGTTAATCTATGTCTTTTTATTGGGGAGTTGAGGCCATTGATGTTGAGAGATATTAAGGAATAGTGATTATTGCTTCCTTTTATATTCATATTTGGATGTGAGGTTATGTTTGTGTGCTTTTCTTCTCTTTGTTTTGTTGCCAAGATGATTAGTTTCTTGCTTCTTCTAGGGTATAGCTTGCCTCCTTATGTTGGGCTTTACAGTTTATTATCCTTTGTAGTGCTGGATTTGTAGAAAGATATTGTGTAAATTTGGTTTTGTCATGGAATATCTTGGTTTCTCCATCTATGTTAATTGAGAGTTTTGCAGGATACAGTAACCTGGGCTGGCATTTGTGTTCTCTTAGGGTCTGTATGACATCAGTCCAGGATCTTCTGGCCTTCATTGTTTCTGGCGAAAAGTCTGGTGTGATTCTGATAGGTCTGCCTTTATATGTTACTTGACCTTTTTCCCTTACTGCTTTTAATATTCTTTCTTTTTTTTTGTGCGTTTGGTGTTTTGACTATTATATGATGGTAGGTGTTTCTTTTCTGGTCCAATCTATTTGGAGTTCTGTAGGCTTCTTGTATGCCTATGGGTATCTCTTTTTTTAGGTTAGGGAAGTTTTCTTCTATGATTTTGTTGAAGATATTTACTGGTCCTTTGAGCTGGGAGTCTTCACTCTCTTCTATACCTATTATCCTTAGGTTTGATCTTCTCATTGAGTCCTGGATTTCTTGTATGTTTTGGACCAGTAGCTTTTTATGCTTTACATTATCTTTCACAGTTGAGTCAATCATTTTTATGGAATCTTCTGCTCCTGAGATTCTCTCTTCCATCTCTTGTATTCTGTTGGTGAAGCTTGTACCTATAGCTCCTTGTCTCTTCTTTTGGTTTTCTATATCCAGGGTTGTTTCCATGTGTTCTTTCTTGATTGCTTCTATTTCCATTTTTAATTCCTTCAACTGTTTGATTGTGTTTTCCTGGAATTCTTTCAGGGATTTTTGCGTCTCCTCTCTATGGCCTTCTACTTGTTTATTTATGTTTTCCTGGAATTCTTTCAGGCATTTTTGCGATTCCTCTCTGTAGGCTTCTACTTGTTCTCTAAGGGAGTTCTTCACGTCTTTCTTGAAGTCCTCCAGCATCATGATCAAATATGATTTTGAAACTAGATCTTGCTTTTCTGGTGTGTTTGGATATTCCATGTTTATTTTGGTGGGAGAATTGGGCTCCGATGATGCCATGTAGTCTTGGTTTCTGTTGCTTGGGTTGCTGTGCTTGCCTCTCGCCATCAGATTATCTCTAGTGTTACTTTGTTCTGCTATTTCTGACAGTGTCTAGACTGTCCTATAAGCCTGTGTGTCAGGAGTGCTGTAGACCTGTTTTCCTGTTTTCCTTCAGCCAGTTATGGGGATAGAGTGTTCTGCTTTCGGGCGTGTAGTTTTTCCTCTCTACAGGTCTTCAGCTGTTCCTGTGGGCCTGTGTCTTGAGTTCACCAGGCAGGTCTCTTGCAGCAGAAAAGTTGGTCTTACCTGTGGTCCCGAGGCTCAAGTTTGCTCGCGGGGTGCTGCCCACGAGCTCTCTGTGGTGGCAGCAACCAGGAAGATCTTCGCCGCCGTTTCCGGGAGCTTCAGTGCACCAGGGTTCCAGATGGCGTTTGGTATTTTCCTCTGGCGTCTGAGATGTGTGTGCAGAGTGCAGTCTCTTCTGGTTTCCCAGGCGTGTCTGCCTCTCTGAAGGTTTAGCTCTCCGTCCCACGGGATTTGGGTGAAGAGAACTGTTTATCCGGTCTGTTTCTTTCAGGTTCCGGTGGTGTCTCAGATGCAGTGGTCCTGCTGCTCCTGAGCCCTCCCCCACGGGAACCCAGAGGCCTCATACAGTTTCCTCTTGGGCCAAGGATGTGGGCAGGGGTGGGCAGTGTTGGTGGTCTCTTCTGCTCTGCAGCCTCAGGAGTGCCCACCTGACCAGGCAGTGGGGTCTCTCTCCCTCGGGGTCTGGGAGCAGAGAGCTGCTGCGGGCCAGGATCCGAGGGTGTGGGACTCCTGGTAAACACAGGAGGTGTCATGCCTTAGAGGAATTCTGCCTCAGTGTGTCCGGAGTTCACCAGGCAGGTCTCTTGCAGCAGAAAATTTGGTCTTACCTGTGGTCCCGAGGCTCAAGTTTGCTGGCGGGTGCTGCCCATGAGCTCTCCGCGGCGGCAGCAACCAGGAAGCTAAAATTAATTATTTTTTTAAATCCCAAAGTTACCTTCCATACCAGTCCCCTCTGCCAGAGTCTTCACTTCTTCTCACTCTACTTTACCTCTGAGATGATGCTCCCCACTACCCCACAGGGCGTCACCACTCACTAGGGCATCAAGTCAGACAAGGCAGTCCTCTGCTACATATGTGCCAGGGGCCTCAGACAAGGCTGTGTATGTTTTGTGGTTGGCGGCTTACACTATGGGAGCCCCTAGGATCCAGGTTAGTTGGCACTGTTGGTCTTCCTATGTGGTTGCTATCTCAACTGTTTTATTTCCTTCAATCCTTCACTTAACTCTTCCCTAGGGGTCCCAAACCTCAGGTAAGTGGTAGTCTATTAAGTATCTGCATCTGTTTCAGTCAACTGCTGGTAGACTGTCTCAGAGCACAGCCATACTAGACTACTGTCTGTAAGCACAACCACACACCAATAATAGTGTCAGGTTTGGTTCCTACACACGGATAGATCCCAATTTGTGCCAGTAACTAGTTGGGGCTTTCCTTCAGTCTCTGCTCCATTTTTTCCCTGAATTTCTTTTAGATAGGAATAATTCTGGGTCATAAATTTTGTAGGTAGTTTGGTGACCCCATACCTTCACTGGGGGCCCTGTTCATCTACTGGAGGCAGTCTCCTCACAATCCATTTCCCCACTAATAGGTACATTTGCTCCTGCATTTTTTGTATAGAGGAACTACTCTGGATGACCTTATTTATACATTTATATATTAGTATGTATCCCTATTTTAGGACAGCATACCAGAGACAAAAATTAAATGAATCAAAAAAGTTTATAAAATGGTGTTCAGATATGTAAGACTAATAACAAGAATCTATACATGTTTAATTTTAGGATAGGACCATGGATTGTATAAGGGGAAGCAGTAATGAAGTAAATGTAGGAAAAAAACATAGTCTAGGAAAAGAATAAAAAGAAGCAAAGCTACAAATATAGATAATCTATTTAAACAAGCAAGAAAGCAAGGAAACAAATAAGAAATTTAATCTCATGAAATATATGCAATTCCCACATTGAAATGTCTCTCAAAATCTTCCCTCTCACCCAACACTGCTAAATAAAACAATTAAGCCTAGACATGAATTTTGATATAGACAACTGATATTTAGACTTGATAATAAACTTGACTGTACCTCACTGTTTGCATTTGTATATGGGAAAATAGTAACTGTGCTCTTTTGTAACCCGCTTTCTTATTCTGAAATACATAAGCATTGATTTAATTGATTAAGGTGTTCAGTTGGACACATCCTCACAATTGTCTGGAGAAATTCTTTTTTAATTTATCCATCTGATATAATTGAGCAGAAAGCAAAACAAAACAGAACAGAACAGAATAAAAGTCAAAATTGGCATCTTCTACCTGCATGTCCTGAACAAGCTCCTACTAATGTAGTCATATTTTCAGTTTTTTGGTCAGCATTTCCAAACATTTGGAGAGTACATTTGTATCACTTTTCTTGTTTTAACTTTTACAAAACTGGATTTTGGGTCTTCCCTGATAACTGAGTCCTCTTGGGTACCTCAAGCTGACCTGTTCAGTCCTCACTGTTTCTCCATTTTTCCATACCTGTCAGCCCACCTTCATCAGACCTACTGATCCTAAACCATATAGACAAGCCAATAGCGAATATCAAACTAAATGAAGAAAACTTAAAGCAATTCCACTAAAATCAGGGGCACTACAAAACTGCCCACCGTCTCTCTCTTTCTGTTCAACACAGCACTAGAAGTAGTATCCAGTACAATAATAAAACTAAAGGAGAACAAGGGGATAGAAATTGAGTTGAAAAAAGTCAAAGTGCCACTATTTGAGAATGATATAGTAGTATACATAATCGACCACCAACATTCTACTAGAGAACTCCTACAGCTAAGAAACACTTTCAGCAAGGTGACTAGATTCAAAATTAACTCAAAGAAATCAGGAGCCTTCCTTTATACACATGATAAACAGGCTGAGAAAGAAATTAAAGAGATAATACCCTTTACAATAGCTGCAAATAATATAAATTTATCTTGGTCTAACTCTAACTAAGCAAGTAAAAGATATAACAAAAACTAAGAAACTGAAGAAATGACCTGAAGAAGATCTCAGAAGATGGGAAAACTATGAATCTTGTTGATCAGTAGGATTAGCATAGTGAAAATGGCTGTCTTACCAAATGTAATCTACAGACTCAATGCAATCTTCATCAAAATTCCAGCACAGTTTTTTATAGACGTTAAAAGAGCCATTTTTAATACTATATGGAAATTTTTTCTGACAAATAAAAGAACTTTGGGAGTAACTGCCATTCCTGACCTCAAGCTGTACTATAAAATGATGGTGATTAAAAAACAAACTGTACGGTATTGGTACAGAAACAAACGTGTTGATCAATGGAATTAAATCGAAGACCCAGAAATTAAGCCACACATTTATAGAAACTGATTTTTGATAAAGAAGCCAAATCATATAAGAAAAAAAGAAAAGATCTTCAACAAACAGTGATTGTCTAAATGGATTGTCTATATGTAGCAGAATGCTAAGAGATTCACATTTATCACCCTGCACACAACTCAAGTCCAAGTAGAACAAGTTCTTCAGCATAAACCCAGATGCACTAAATCCTATAGAAGAGAAAGAGAGAAATGTCTTTGAATTCATTGGTTCATGAAACAATTTCCTGAACAGAACACCAATGACTTAGGCTCTAAGATCAACACTTGATAAATGGGACCTCATGAAATTGCAAAGCATCATGCTTCATGTAAAGGACACTGTCAATACAGAAAAACATTATCCTACCATTTGTGAAAAGATTTTCCCCAACCCTACATCTGACATAGGGCTAATATCCCAAATTTACAAAGAGCTCAAACAGTTAGGCACCAACAACACAACTAACCCAATTAAAACATGAAATACCTATCTAATAGAAGAATTCTGAGCTGAGGAATTTAAATGAATGAGAAGCAGTTAAAGTATGTTCAAAAGTCTTAGTTTTCAGGGAACTGCAAAACAAATGACTCTGAGAGTCCTTCTTACACCAGACAGAAAGGCTAAGATCAAAATCTCAAGTAATAGAGCAAGGTGAACATTCCTGAGTTTCTGATGGGAGTGAAAAATTGTACAGCCCACTTTGTAAGTACAAATTTGGTGGTTTCACAGAAACCTGTGATTAATTCTGCCTCAAGACCCAGTTATAATACTCCTGGGCATAGACCAAAGAGATGTTCCACTCTCCCACAAAGACACTTATTCAACTATGTTCATACTACCTTTATTTGTAATAGACAAAACCAGAAACAGCCTAGATATACCTCAACAGAAGAATAGCTAAAGAATATGTGGTACATCTATACAATGGGATACTACTCAGCTTTTTAAAGAAAACACATTATTATTTTTGCAGGCAAATGGATGGCACTTGAGAATATCATTCTGAGTGAGATAACCCAGACTCGAAATGACCTGTGTGGTTTATAATGTGTGTACTGACTTATAAATGAGTATTATCCATAAAATGCAGGTACGATGCTACACTCCACAGACACAAATAAGCTAAACAAGCGGAATGAAGTCCCACATGAGGAATCTTGAATCTCATTTAGAAGGTGGAAACAAATAGTCATAAGAAGCACGGAGGGAACAGGGTATACGAAAAGTCTGGAAGGGTGATGGGGATGTCAGGATCAGGTATGGGGAGGGACAGGGGTGATGGCCAGATGACTATGAGAATGAATAGAAATCTGTAACTGATGGTAATGGGAAGGTAGAGGGCATCTCTAGTATGTGACAGAGACCTGGGATAATGGGGATACCCAAGAATCAAAGGGGGTGATCTTAGTTATGTCTCACAGCATTGAGGATAAGGAACCTGAAAAGCCTACCTCCTTTAGGTAGAAAGGAACCCCAGTGCAGTAATAGGGACACCAATCCACCCACAAAACTTTTGACAGAAAATTCATCCTGTCTCTAAGAAAGTTCCAGCAGGGACTGGAAATAAGCAGAGACTAAGGGAATGACCAACTAATAACCAACCCAATTTCAGACCTATGTCATTGGCAGCAACAGTTTTTGACACTATTAACCACACTCTGTTATACTAGTAGTCAGGAGTCTAGCATCCTCTGTGAGCCTCCATTGAGCAGTTGACTCAGACAATGCAGAGATCCACAGTTAAATTTTGGATGGAGTTTGGGGACTCTCATGGGAGAATAGGAATAAGGATTGCAGTCCCTTAGGGGATAGGAAATCTACATAAAGACCAGCAGCATCAGCTAACCTAGAAGCTTGGGGCTGTCTGAAACTGAACCACCATCTAAGGAACATGCAAAGGCTGGACCTAGGCCTCCATGCATGTAGCAGATGTGTAGCTTGGTCTTCATGTGGGTCCAAAACAGTTGGAGCAGCAGCTATGCCAAAAGCTGTGGGTTATCCTTGGGATGTATTCTTCTAGCTGGGCTTCCTTGTCTGGCCTCAGTTGGAGAGGATGTGCCTAGTTCTGCAGACTTAATGTGCCAGTGTGGGGAGATGGAGGAAAGTATTATGGGAAGTGTTGATCTGTAGTAGGGGGGGCAGTGAGTGGATATAAGAGAAAACATAAAATAATAAATAAATAAGTAAATAAACAAACTTGAGTAAGGTTTTATATGTAAAGGATCCAAAGATCTAAACAATTTTATGAATGTTTATTCATTTAGATTAATGTTTCTTCAGTAAGTTTAAAGAAAGTAATGTTCATCTGTAGCATTGAGTCTCATTTTATTGTATTGTGATTCATGTTTCCATTAGTTTGTATATAGGTTTGCAAATATTGTTGTTATTTTAATTCATATATATGATGACTTGATACATTTGTCTATTACTCTGTATCTGATATTATAACAGAATTATAAATAATAAATACTAAACAAATCAAAATGGTTTATTTAGTTCCTTGCTCTGGACTCTAGGATTATGATATAGAAATAAAGTCACATGGATATTTCATATTTTATTATCTTCTTTGTTTGTGCAAGTCGTTATTATACTTGTCCAATTGCTTTCCTTATTGTGAAGTTGCCGTGTTTTCTTTTTGGTAAATTTAAAGTTAGAATCTTTGGAACAAAAAATAGATATGTATATATAGTATACACATGTATATGTGTGCCTGTTCACATGCATGTGAGTGTATATGAATGAATTTGCCTGAAACTGATATTCAGGTATTTCTCTTCAACATATTCTACCTTATATACAAACTCCAAATATTCCCTAAACTAAGAATTGGATCTTTAGGATAATCTGTCTGTGTTCTTCAGGGTTCTCTATCTCTAGTTCATTTATGCTGAATTATAGGGTTACTGAGGTCAGTTGGCTTCTGGGGTTCTAAGTCCAAATTCTTGCTTGTATGGTAAGCATATTTAACCTGCTGAGGTATCTTTGCAGACTTTGCTTTGTCATAGAATCTTATATAACTCCAGCTTCCTTTCAAATTATTGGGTATTGGAGAATGACCTTGAACTCCTGATCTTCCTGCCTGTCCCATAAGTGTTGGGATAGGCATGCACATCATGCATGGCAGTAGCTATATTTTAAAAACATTTAAATATTTTACTTAATAATTCTGAATGTTTTTATAAGATATTCAGCCAATTTACCCTTCTACCAACAATGGTGAAGTAGCTTATTTTCACTCCAACACTTGTTAGAAAGTGTTTTTATTTGAGGAGCCTCCTGGGAATAAGCAAGTGACCAGTCTGAGGATTATTTAATGCTCTAGTAAATGTTTATGAGACCTGGATTGCATTCAGCCTCAGACAGAGGTGATCTTATAGAGAATAGTTTCAAATCTGTCAAATGTTATCACCCTGACCACATGCAATAAATATGCTATAGATAAATAATTGTTTATAATTTCAATTGATGTAACCCAAGAACTGTGTGATCCTGAAGTGATTGCTGTGCTTTCAACATTCCCAAAGTGATTGCATCAATAGTGACCATATAGTCATGAATTTCAACACAAACCAATGATTATTTTGTTGTGGTTATTTGAAACTGCGATTTATGTATACGTTTCCCCCAAAATAGCTTTGCCTGTGAGAAAACGTGCTTGCTTCAGTTATGTGCACCCATTTTCATTACATTTTCCCACTCCTAAAGATTCTACAATCTGAGGGTTATACAATCAAGGTATTGTGTGTGAAAGCTTTGTAACCAAAAGCACACCCAAGTGTGGGTATAAGAACACTTCATTTTCTATAAAGTTTGACTTGTGAAGGCACCCATCTTATTTCAACTATATATGTCCCTTTGTAATATATATCAGCTTAAGTTTCTGTGTTCACATGTAAGGTCAGAAGGAGTTTCTTGTACACTTGTTACTATCTTCTGCTTTTGAAGAAAAGAAGAGTTAAAGCCACCTTCTTTTTTTTTTTTTTATTAACTTGAGTATTTCTTATATACATTTCAAGTGTTATTCCCTTTCCCGGTTTCCGGGCAAACATCCCCCTCCCCCCTCCCCTTCCTTATGGGTGTTCCCCTCCCATCCCTCCCCCCATTGCCGCCCTCCCCCCATAGTCTAGTTCACTGGGGGTTCAGTCTTAGCAGGACCCAGGGCTTCCCCTTCCACTGGTGCTCTTACTAGGATATTCATTGCTACCTATGAGGTCAGAGTCCAGGGTCAGTCCATGTATAGTATTTAGGTAGTTAAAGCCACCTTCTTTTCAATGCAAGCTATGTCTTCACGAAACGGAAAATCATGTTGTCTGATGTACACATTTTTACCATGTGAAAGATTGCATTTTCACCATGAACTGAGATCCTGAAGACAAAACAATTAACTAAATTCTGCATATGAGTATAATATAACATAGGATAAGTTGGGTATTTTGCTCAGGAAATTAACAATATGTATCACATTTTAGTCACATTTAGCATTCCTTAGGCATTATTCTCTGCCTATCAAAGGTTACCCAGTTCTCACCCTCAAGGAGTTTAGAGTCTACCTTGAGGGAATAGACAGCCTTGAAGAAATGTCACAGTCAAGCTGTTTAGGAGCAGTGGCTTCCTCAAACAAAGATTCGTCAATAAAATGAAATTCTTTAAATATGTCTGAAGATTAACCCTATTTTTTGTTATACTGAAAAATCACCTTGTGTTTTCTTTTGAGAGATGGGTGTTGTTTTATTTTGAGACAGAAATTTGCCTTGTAACCTAGGCTGGCCTTGCAGTCACTGTGGAGCCAATGTTCCAATGGAATTCACTGAAGGAGAAGACTAGACAGGAGAGCCGAAGTCAGATTATAGGAGGTAATAACTGAAATTTCTTCTCCTACATTTAAATAATAACTTAAATAATAGACTGTAATAGCTGAGCAAACACAATTTAAATAAATGAAAAGAAATCCATAGACGAAACTTAAACACAAAATTGTAGGAAACCACAGTAAATAGATAAGTCTTCAAGGATGCAAGAGAAACAAAACGTCCTTTCAAATATCAAATATTCTGACAAGACAGCTTCTTAGCAGATATGATGGAAATCAAATGACAGTGTTAGATCCATCAAGTGCCTGAAAGAAAACATGTACAACATGACAGTATGGAAATAGCAAATCACACACACACACACACACACACACACACACACACACACGCACGCACACACACACACACACAAACAAACACACATACACTTTGAAAGGACAAGTGAAATGCAACCATTTTTTCAGGTATACTTTACATGCAAGAAGGCTTATTTGTCTTGTAAAAAGCTGTGTGAAAAGAAATAAAAAATTATCTTATTCTGTTAGGAAAAAGAACACATGGAAGGTTAAAGATTGATTAGCTAAAAAATAACTAAATATTCTAGACTTTCTATTGTTAGAAAATATAAAGGATTATTGATGAGGTAAAGCAATTCTTTAAAATTTCACGTAGTTCAAAAATTATAAAGTTAAATTCTAATATTTAACCCATACATGAGGAAGATTTCAAGTTCTAGTGACTTTCTTGCAGTTAGGAATCTAAAAAAGCAGCCACCACGAAATTTTGAAATGAAAAAAACAATTTTCTACTTCAGAATAATCATAAGAAAATATAAAGTGTTATTTAAAGTATCAACTTCAATAGATTTGAAAATGAATAATAGAATCAATATGTATGTATTAAAACTGCAAATAATTGTAGTCAAGTATAAACCAGTTATTGCAAGACAAATGTGTCAAGAATTATACTGTCAGACCCAAACCTTTAAATTATAACTAAATTTAAATAGACCACATGAAGCAATATTTAGAAAGCATATTTTCTCAGAGTTCATTTAAAAATATTCTTAATAATAGCACTGTTACAGCATACAGGTATAGAAATTTAAAATAATTTTATCAGATATACATTCAAGCAATGTACAAAAATACTTAAAAATTTTACATCACCTGAAACTATCAAAGAAAGGCAGAAGAATTTATCATAATACTTTTTCTTGGGGAGAAACAACACACATGCATGCAGGCACACACACACACACAAACACACACACACACACACACACACACACACACACACACACATACACACCTACTATTGACAGAGAGGCAGCCCAAGGGAGACAAACTATGGATTGTTCAAAGTCCAATTTAATGGGGTTACTTACAAGATCAAAAATTAATCCAGAACAACTGCATGCCAAAGTCCATCCCATCATGTGTGACGGCTCACGAAACTGGGGACATGGACCACACTGCATATCCGGCAGGAAGCTAAACAAGTTGAGTATGTCTTGTAAGTGTCTCAGTCTAATCCTCTCTCAGGCAGGTCAACTAGTGTCTGCTTCTTCCTGGAAGCTTGTCAAGTCTGAGCCCTCTTTGCAATTTCTTTTGTCTGATTGTGAGTCTGAAGCTTTATTGCTTACTTTGGGAGGGAATGGGACAAGTTACTTTGGTCCAGTTCAGAAACTTCCTAAAGCTATTTTGTGTTGTTTACCTTTCTGTTTAGGGAGCTTCCCCTGTAGGGTGGAAAGTTTCAGTCTCTAGGAATACCAGCCACTCAAATACCAATCTCAGTCAGTTATGAACGGTTTATGGAACACACACTGCAAAACTGATTAATCAGGGACACAGCCAAGAGTCAGGATCCAAAACTGTGACCCAGGATAGTTTCAAAACCAATTTTTTATATGAGAATAAAAGAAGCAACAGGTACATTTGCCACAATTGCAACATTCAAGCTATCTAGAGAAAGCAGCACAATCTGACTTTTAAGCTGATAAGCTAGGTCTAGAGGGAAGAAGGCTATGGTATCTCCAAAGCCCGAAAGGCTCCCTGTCAAAGTGCAAGTTGTTTTTGTGATAGAAAGGATGTCCAGGACAGCCTATAATATACAATATGTGTGTATGTGTGTGTGTGTGTGTGTGTGTGTGTGTCTGTCTGTCTGTCTGTCTGTCTGAATTGAGATCTGTTCTGTGTTCTTAAGTTTCTTAGATACGTTAAATGAATTATTTAACAGGAAAACAATCTAAACAGGACATTATAATGTTGAAAATGGTTTTGAATGCAGTAATTGTTACCAATGAACCCCTTCCCTTTAGAAAGAGAAAAGGTTTAAAAACATTTAGCCAATATTAGCAACTACAATATAGTATTACTGAAAATAAATGAATAAAAAATGTTTAGAACGCAAATATATGCATATATATACACACATAGACGCAGCTTTTATATGCATGTGAATATAGAAATAAATATTCATTATATGTGTATGGATGTATATATTCATGAATAGACGGTAGAAATATTTAATATTGAAATAATAAAATTTTTCATCTATTCATAGGTACAGATGCAACTAAATTGATGTCCAGGTACAAATTTCAGTACTGCTTTTCATTTATTGTGAACTGCAAAAATATGTAACTTAAAGAAGAAACACAAAATGTTAACTTACAAATACACTAAGAATTCATGCATTAAAAGATTTCTTACAAAAATTTTATCCCAGTTATCTTTAGCAAAGGATAATATCTTTGCTTTACATATGTTAAAAATACATAAAATAAGAAAGTGACCCAAATACTTCTACAAATACCTAACCTCCCGGATACCAAAATCACAAGAGATATTATGACATAAAAATAGTACATTTACAAAAATCTGTGAGAGCAGTCCTTTGCTGAATACCAGTAAATTCATTTAAATATACAAATTGGGTCAATAAGATATCATGGCGAATTTTTATTTTTCTAGTAATGAGATATCAAAAAAGAAACAACTGAAAAAATAAAGGGGAACATTATTCAAAGACGATTATACAATGAAATCTGGTATTTATTTATGACTTTATATCCTAACCTATAGCAAAATAGGGATAGAAATTAGTGCAAATTGCTGAAACAAATGTCTTAAAATGGTGAAACTTTCTTTTAAACTCAGAAATGTACTGTAATGTTCTAGCATCATTCTTCTCATTCTGTTTGAAGCTTGAGATTATGGAATAAAGAAGACAATACAGTTCAATGTGTCAGAAAGCACAGGATAGAGGGCATCATGCATATGAGGAATCTCATAAATCTTCCCTGTGGTCAGGGTGGTGAGCTAAGAGAGATATTCTTACAGGTTATAAGGGAAAATTAGAAAGTGTTAATGTCAGATCCTAGAGGACCTACCACACTGTGATCCTCTAATCCTGGAATCCTGGGAAGGACACATATACTATTGGTGTTTTCTTTTACTTAAGATGAATATTCTTCCTGATGCATTGAAGTATCCTTTCTTTTTTTTTTTGAATTTACTGTTTATTTTTTTCATCTTTTTTAACTTGAGTATTTCTTATTTACATTTCGAATGTTACTCCCCTTCCCGGTTTCCGGGCCAACATCCCCCTAACCCCCTTCCCCTTCTATATGGGTGTTCTCCTCCCCATCCTTCCCCATTACCACCCTCCCCCCAACAATCATGTTCACTAGGTGTTCAGTCTTGGCAGGACCAAGGGCTTCCCCTTCCACTGGTGCTCTTACTAGGCTATTCATTGCTACCTATGAGGTTGGAGCCCAGGGTCAGTCCATGTATAGTCTTTGGGTAGTGGCTTAGTTCCGGAAGTTCTGGTTGGTTGGCACTGTTGTTCATATGGGGTCTCGAGCCCCTTCAAGCTCTTTCAGTCTTTTCTAAGATTCTGAAGTATCCTTTCTTACTCACATGATTTACCTGACCATCACTTTTTTTCTTGTTGAGATTTTTGATACTAAGACTCCAATCAGGCCAAAGAAAAGGCTTTTCCTAAACTGCCTCCATAGAGACAAGGTCAAGACTGTTATAACATTAGGGTAAGTGATTTGCAATATTTCCATATTAGAAAAAAATTACTCTATTGAAATTCTAATAAAATTGAATTATAAGTTGAATAAAAACCATTGCAGATTAAATATGTCATTTACTGCTTGATGGTTTGTTTTCCTATTAGGCTTATAGTTGGGGATCACCCATAGAGCTTTCTTCTCAGTTTTCTCACCTGTTTGTTGGTAAAATATACTGTGACAATGACTTGAAAATAAATACTTTTGGGTTGAGAAATAGTATTGCAGTGTTTGCTATAAACCTAATGATATGGGAAAAATCATATTAATAAGTGATGGTATCGGGTCTTAGGAGATGCTCAGGCAGTTCAGAATTTGCCATGAAAGCATGAAGAACTAACTTTGGGTTCTAGTGTCCATGTAGAAAAGCCTAGGACAGCATCTTATGTCTTAAACCTTCAGTCTCATTGCCAGGAAAGTAGCAAGAGGCCCCTGGAGCTTGATGGTTTACCAGTCTTGCTATGTCAGTGAACTTGGATTCAGTAAGGAACCCTATCCTCAAATAAACAAATGTTAAAGAAACAGATCCACAGATGCACAGAAGATCAATTGAAGACATCCTTTGCTGATCTCTGAGTTTCATGTACACACACACATAAGCATGGAGAACTGTACATAAACTTGTAGACCCAAACACAAATTCATACACCCTCATTAAATAAGTCATTACTACTAATACTACTAATAATAATGCAAGCATGATGCTTCTCATTTATTAGATTAATCCTGAATTCCAAGTCTGATTTCCAAAGAACTTAATTAAAAAGCAAACCTTCTTTTATCTTTTCAGGTTATTATATAAAATTCTAATTATTTTATTTAAAAAGTCAAGCACAATACTTTTATGATTTTGATAAAAGCTACTTATTTTCAGTCTTAGCCAGTGGATCATTTTGTTAGTGGAATATACTGTTATAATAAGTTGAAAAATAAATTCATCATGTGAGAATTAGTTTTAAGTTGCTTGTATATCACTGAATGCAGCTCAAATTTGAAAAAGAAATACCAATCCATCTATAGTGTTAATTTCCTGAGGTCTGCTTTCTGAATCCAATGTCTAAGAGAACATTTTTATTAAAAATGCTGGGAATGTTAATACTTTTCTTAAGTGTCACCTATAGTATTTTTTTCTACAGAATTAAACAAAGCTTTCAATTATACTGAAATTTATAGCTAATAAGATAGGGTACTTCTGTCCTTTTGGGTCTGGGTTAACTCCCTCAGGATTATAATTTCTAGTTCTATCCATTGGCCTGCAAAGTTCATGTGTTCCATGGTGCAAATGAACCATGTTTTCTGTATCCATTCTTTGGTTCTGAGATTATGTACTCACTGAAAAGTGAATATTAGTCACATAGTACAAAGTACACATGATATACCCCACAAACTAAAAGAAAATAAATAAGAAGGACCAAGCACAGCTGCTTGAATCACACCTAGAAGGGGAAACAAAATAGTCATAGGAGGCAGAGGGAGGGAGTGAAATGGGAGAGATGGGGGGATTGGGAAGCTGGATCAAGTGTTGGGGAGACAAAAGAGAGACCCAGTGGACCAGGACAATGACCAGAAATCTGCAGCTGCCTGGGGTTGGGCACTGGAGAATCTCTAGGAAGCCCCAGAGACTTGGGATAAAGAAAGCTCCCTGTGGTCAATGTGGATGGCAGGTGATCTTAACAGTAGAGATACAGAACCTGTAGAGGCCACCTCCTGTAATCAGGCAGTACCTTCAGTAGAAGGACAGGGACACCAACCTACCAATTAAACATTCGATCCCAAAATTGTCTCATCTATAAAGAAATGCAGGGATGGAGCACAGACTGATAGAAAGGCCATCCAGTAACCAATCACCTTGAAACTCACCCCATGGGCAAACCGCAGTCCCTTATATTATTAATGAAAGTTATGCTTTCATACAAGAACCTAGCACAACTTTCTGCTGAGAGACTATACCGGAGCAGTAGATGGAAACAGAAGCAGATACCGACTGCCAAACATTTCCAGAGGAAGACCAACAGAATTACAAACAAACAAACAAAACAAACACTGGACCCTGGGAGCTCTCAGAGTCAGAGCTACCAATCAATGAACATACGTGGGTTGGAAGAGTCCTCCTCCCACCCCTACACATATATGTAGCAGAGAGATGGCTTAGTCTTCATGGTTGCCCTTCCTCATCTGAGTGGGAGATTACATCTGACAGAGACTTGATGTAATATCTATATCTATATATCTATATACCTATATATCTATATCTATATCTATGTGTGTGTATTAAAGTTAAAACAAAAAGAAAGGGTATTCCATGAGTGTGTAAATAAGGTATTAAATCTTATCACATCACTCTGTATCACTGTAACATTTTATGTCCTTCAAGTCAGCCTACATTTGAAGATACTATAGCTTAGATACAGAACAAAGCATAGAGTACATTCTTTTCTTACTACGGACTTACTCAAAAATTCTATTCATTTTGGGTAAAGGATTAATCTATTTCCATTTAAGAGTTTAACTGAAAGTCAAATTGAATTGAAATTAATTGATAAAACTCTGTACATTCTGCTAAGCTTTTGGCATAATTGCTCACATTTTAGTCTGATCTCATTTAAGCCTGTATTTATTATTACCTTTAGATTATATGGTAATTAGGTTAACAGTAATGAGGGCCTGATGAATTAGGATACTCCCTCACTGCAGGTTTCCTACCTGAGTCCCACTGTGTGTGACTCAATTCATTATTCTTTTTGATTAAAGGGAATATATCAAGCTCCTGACCCATAGATTTTTTAAACTAAGGTCTTAGCTGCAACCCAGCCTCCTGATGTTTAAAATAAATATTTTATTAGATGTTATATTAACCAGCATAATTTATTAACCGGTGACAAATGTTTGGAAAGGCTTTGCATACTTAGAAATTCACTAGAATATCATCCTGCTGGGAGGATAAAAACTCTGAAGACTTGTAATGAGGTACATATTCACATCTCTAGTCCCAGAGAGAAGCCATTACCACATGGTGAAAGGAAGGCCAGTTTTTGTATATGTGAGGCTCTGAAAAATGTGCAATTTGTTTGTCAAACTGTATTTTTCAAATAACCTTTGCTTTCACAGAAATGTTTAAAACTACCAAATGTGAAGTTCCAACGTTAAGAATGAAATTTCTGTTCTGAGCAGATTTGATCCATTTGAGCTCAATGTTTTGTTTTCTTCAATTGCCCCTTTCTATCAGTGTTATGATGAAATTTCTTCAACAATAACATTCTAAGTAAATTAATTCTAGTGAGAAATGGAGGTGGGAGGGAGGCGAGAGGAGGGAATACAGATATTATGTTTTCTGTGAACCTAATAGTGTATTTTAGTTTCTACTTGAAGGGTCCTTATATTTAATGTGGAGAAATCAATTCAGACATTATTTTTAATCTTGAAAAGGTAATATATGTTAAATGACATACTAGAATGGAGACACATACTGATTGAGTAGACTTGGGCTTAATAGAGAATCTGAATTGGTTAACTTTAAGACAAGAAGCATATCAATTACCACACCATCTGAAATAATGGGTGTAGGAGATACCCTGCTGGGAAAACCTGGTACCGAGTTACTAGAAATGGAAGTTAGCAACAAAACAGTGCAGCATTTATAGCCGATTATCTATTTATTTCCTTTACTATATAATTATTTGAATAACTTAATAAAATAAATAAAAATTACATAAGTAACTTTATTATTAAAGATCACTTTTCTTTCTATAAATTATACAATAAATCACTAGATTAAAGACAAAGTAATTGTGTTATGTTGGCCATATTTTAGACAACTGAGTTGACTACCCTGTCCTTTATTTTGACAAATTGTTTCTAAGTACTATTTAATACTTCACATTGAAATTATGTAATTTATATGTTTAATAAATTTAAATAGACATTTGTCAAAGAGCAACATATTAATTGTTAATTTTAGAATATATGCTGTACAACTGTTGGAAATTTTCCTAAGGGAAAAATGTTCAAATCCTTTAAATTCCTGGCAGAATATCATTTGAAATAAAGAAATTTCAATATGAATCACAGAATTTGCTTCATTTTTAAATGTCTTAGAATTATTATCCTTTTTTGCACACAAGAATTAATTAACTAGCTTCCCCATAGTTCCATAACCCCCACTTAGAGAATTCTGGCTAGATAACTGAAATATCAACCTTTGCGGTAGTAATATATTTAACTATAACTACACTTTTCTTCTTATAACAATGACTTTTGATATACTTACCCATGTCAATTGATACTTAATGTGCAATCTGTCAAACATAGAAATAAAAGAAGCACAGAATAAAAAGAGGCAAATGGACTCTACTGTTTTCTTAATGGAAAGTTTTCCTAAGCAGAGGGTCAGTTTAGGCTTTGTCTCTCTTTTAAACATAATGTGGCAAGTACAGGATACCTACCATAAGCTGGAGTATGCACACACACACACACACACACACACACGCGCGCGCGCGCACACGCAGAGAGAGAGAAAGAGAGAGAGAGAGAGAGAGAGAGAGAGAGAGAGAGAGAGAATACATATATATGTATTATACTTTAAAGTTGGAGATTATACCAAGGAGTACAGTGAATGAAGGAATCAGAATTTAACATCACTCAATTATTATACACATTCGAAATATCTGTCTTGGGCATTTTTTATATTTCTTCAAAACTGAAACATTGTTTATTGGAATAGCAGATGGTCTATTTTTTTTTTCTTTTTTTTCGGAGCTGGGGACTGAACCCAGGGCCTTGTGCTTGCTAGGCAAGCGCTCTATCACTGAGTTAAATCCCCAACCCCGTCTATTTTTGTTGAATATTTTATGTATTTACATTTCACATGTTATCCCCTTTCCTCCCTCTCCCATACTCCCCTCTCCCCTCCCCCTGCTTCTCTGAGGATGCTCCTATGCCCATCTACCTAACCCCTCCTCAACACCCTGTCATTTCCCTACACTGGGGAAATGAGCTTTCACAGGACCAAGGGCTTCTCCTCCTATTGATGCCAGACAATGCCATCCTCTGCTATATATATGTGGCTAGAGCAATGGGTCCCTCCATGTGTACTCTTTAGTTGGTGGTTTATTCCCCAGAAGCTATGGGGAGGGGTCTGGTTCGTTGATTTTGTTGTTCTCCCTATGGTGTTGCAAACCCCTTCAACTCCTTCAGCCCTTTCTGTAACTCCTCCGTTGGGTTCCCTGTGCTCAGTCCGATGGTTAGCTGAAAGCATCCTCATCTGTATCAGTAAGACTCTAGCAGAGCCTCTCAGGAAACATCCATATCAGGCTTCTATTCGTAAGCACGTCTTGGCAACAACAATAGGGACGGAAGGAAAGCAGGTGGCCTCTTAAGAAACAGTTCCATAAGAAAATGTAAAGATCCAACAGGGATGACATTAGCTGAAATAACCAATAAAAGAGAGAGAGAACCTGTAGAGATCATATTCCGAGGTTAAGCACATCCCCCAGTAAAGGGTTGGGACCAACAACCCTACACAAAGTTTTAACCAAGAATTGTGCCTGTCGAAAGGAAATACAGGAACAAGAGTGGAGCAGAAATTGAAGGGAAGTCCATTAAGAGATTGTCCCATGTGGGGATCCATCCCATATTCAGCCACCAAGCCCAGGCACTTGTTGATGCCAAGAGTACACGTGGAGACACCCATTGCTCTAGCCATATATTTAGCAGAGGATGGCTTTGTCTGGCATCAACAGGAGGGCAAGCCCTGGGTGTTGAGAAGCCTTGATGCTCCAGCATAGGGAAATGATAGAGCAGTGGGGCAGTAGTGCGTAGACGTTTTGGGGAGCACCCTCGTGGAGGAAGGGCAAGGGAGTGAAATAACTGGGAAGGGGGGTAATATTTGAAATGTAAATAATCAAAATAACCAATAACAATAAATACTTAAATAGCAAAAAAAAAATTAAAGAGCCACCAAGCTCAGGTATCTTGAAAGACCATAGGATCTCAGAAGGTTACAAGATACACAGGCCTATCCACAAGCTCCTATAAGCAGTAATAAGTTGGTGGACAGAAGATGATTCTTTGTGGAGCAGGCTGCCTATAGGGAGCTCAAAAATCTAGATATTATGGCTCATCCCAGTGCTAGAATGGAGACTGGAGACTGACTGTTATCAAGCTCACAAAAATCACCCTTATCCTATAATCTAATAAAACTCACCCAAGTTCCTGTGAGTTTTATTAGATCACTAACCTAGAGTAATGCCTTTGTTCCTGTCTGTTTAATATTTATTTGTTCACAAGAAATTTTACACAATTGTAAAACATTTACCACCAATGATGTTGTCATCCAAAATATTCCATTGTTCCCAAGATGATATTTTCCCCAGAAATTTTAGTAAGGGTTCTGCATTTTAAATGTAGTTATGGAAAAGTTCCATAACTCCGTAATTGTAAAACAATTCCCTTTGGCCACCTGGTAATTCATCACTAAAATGCTCGTATTTTTTTTCTCCCTACTTCTACAAATCATAGCTGATAGGATGATGTTTGATGTATAAGTATTTTCATTTCTTCTTTTCATTCCTAGAACATTTTGAGTCATTGGTATTATTTTTTTAATTTCAGCAAAGCTTTCTTAGAAATCATGTCTCTTCCACTATGTTCCTCTGATTTCCTTCCAGGTGCATTCTTGCTCTAAATCAAATTTGAATCTTCATTCCTGGGAATCATTCTTCCTCTTCAGATAGCGTTGCCAACATGTGTTATGTAGTGAAATGATGTGAGGGGACTGCTCCCAGCCTGCTAGCAAGCATCCTGGTGCTCTGTCAAGTAAACCACGTGCCTGAGGAAGTGGTCTTCATGATTATTTGCTCATGAGAATGTAGCTTTGTTTCTAGTTAACATTAGACAACATATAAAAGAATTGGACTGCTGAGAGATTTCTTAGTCCAAGGTTTGAGTCACCTGGAACAAAAACAAGCTATTGCTAGGGAAAAGGAAGCTGCTGAGTGTTAGAAGCTATTGGAAATCTTTATTATGCTAGGCTATAAAAGAACTTTGGAATACTCAATAAGCTATGCATTGGTTCACTGTGCATGTGCATCCTCTGTGTCCTGATAAATGCAGCCATCACTTAGGACTCCAATGCAGTAGATTTTGACTGTAATACATTTTAGAAAGTCAGGTTATAAAACTTCTAATATTTTTATTTTGATATAGAACCTAGAAAAAAATTTTAATCCAGTAACATGGCTGTTTTGGGAAGGGATCACATCCAAAGACCTTCTATTTCTGTGTGATACTGCTGGAATGCACACACATCTTTAATCCCTCTGGATTGTATACAGACAAACCCTTAGAACACATCTTTAATCCCAAATAATGAAGGCAAAATTGGTTTGAAGAAGAAAGCAGCCGTGTTTGAAATTTATATCTAATTAACAGGCAGACAAAGTGATGAATCCAAGGTGGAATATGGAAAGAGAAGCTAATTAAGAGCAGTAAAGAGAGAGAAACTCTGTCATTTGGGAGTCCGTACAGTGAGTTCATTGTAGGGGAGTTGAGTTGTTTGTGAGTCCCTTACAGGGGAGCAGAGGCAGTTGTATCCAGAGAATAAGAAAGGGCCATAAGCTTAGAACACATTGCCAGCCATGTTTTGAGGAAAGCAAAGCAATTCAGTGAGAAACTGAGAGCAGTCAGACTGAGTAAGGTAGCTTGGAGAGGTGTTTGAGCCAGCACAGTTCAGTTGAATGAGTCAGCCACAGTATAGAAAGCACTAGAAAGGCTGAGCTTACTCAAGAGTAAGTCAGAGAGATTATATTTACACGAGGTGAATAAAAGTTACTTTGACAAGAACCACTAACTCCTTTTGATATGTATTGTATGATAGATACTATTTTTTATCTCCCTTACTAATTTTTTTTGCTGTTGTTTCAATTACTAAATCACACTGAATAAAGGGGTTTTTATATCATCTCATTTGGAATTAAATCTAATATAAACCTTTATTCTCTTTTTAAAATTTATTTTACTTCTGTCTCTAAATAGTTCAATATTGAATGAGGACATGCAATACCACAATTCTCAGCCAATCAATGACTGTCTTTCACTGAGCACCCTAATAGTAGGAGAGAAAAACTCTTCAGAGATTTAAAAGCACTCAATCCTCTAGAGAGACTCGAATTTTGGATTTATGATTTACGTTAACAGATGTTCTTTTTCTGTGCGCCTGCTGCATATGTATGTTTCCTTCTCACCAAAAAATGTCTTTCTGAACTGCATATAAGATTTCTCTGTGGCTACTTGTACTTAAGATTTTTCTTACCTTTCAATTCTTTAATTTGCAGAGAAAATGAACCTGATCAAAACCCCTAGAGTGTACTTTTTCAAAACCCTAAACTGTACCATTCAAAACCTGTAGGCTGTACCATTTCAAGATCCCTAAGATTTTATTAAAAGAAACTTATATTAACTTAAGTGCTATGGTAATGAATTACAAAAACTGATTTCTCAAGGTCCAACTTTCAGGGAGATCCACTGAAGAATATTTCTCTTGTCTAATAATTGTTTACCTAGCCTTATAATCTTATTTAAGGTAGATAGAATCTTAGAACTTTCTACGTTTTGTGACCCTGGTTAATGCTATGTTTTTTTTCCAGAATTTTCCATGTATCATTAATGTCTTGATGTTAAGTGGTTTCAAAGTTTTAAAACTATGCTTTTAATGCAAAATATAATTACAACACTCTCTCCTGTCCCTTTCCTTCCTCCAGGCCTTCATAGGTATACTCCTTCAAACCCTCCCATGATAGCCATTTACATGAAGTTGAAAGTCTCTTTTTCTTTGTTTATTGGTGTGTGTGTGTTTGTGTGTGTGTGTGTGTGTGTACATGCTGACACATGCACGTGTATGTGCAAGCACTCACACACATGTGCATAAATACAAAAATACTACCAAGTAAACTCAATTTCTCTGTTTGAGCAACCTAAAAGGGATCATTTCCAGAGAATGCTAAGTGAATCTAAACCCTTCCTACAACATTGAACCCCATAAACATTTTCAAATAATCAAACATCCATATTATATCCTAAAATTTTTATTGGTGCAATAGATTCTAAGACTCTAAATATGTTAAGAATGTTGTATTGAAATTATTCTGAGAATATTATGCTATTTATACACTTAGAATTTTTGTAATTATCATAATTACTACAATTAAATCACTTTATCCTGATTACCTACAGCTAGACTTTCAATTTAATTATTTTGTTTTAATATGATCTTCATTTTAATACAATGTCATCCACAGTTCATAGCATACATCTGAAATTATACTTTTATTATAAAATAATACACAAATGTTAGAACCATTGGATAAAAAATTTTAATGACAGATTGAATGCTAGATTGTATTTTATCTTCTTACATCAGAAGTTTGCAAAAGACACTGATATAAGATTTTGAGGCTTTCTTTATTTTGCCCTTGTATTTTCGTGACCAGAACAATGCCTGGCAGATAACAGGGGGACACACATACCAGTTATGTAAGCGAATGCAGAAAACCGGAAAGGTTTTTGTTTTTATGAAGTATGCATATTTTTGTCATTCTTAATGTTGGGGTAATCTTCTTTGTACTTTTAATTTTAGGAAATTAATCATTTTTAGAACCTCAGAGATAACCATGAACACATATTATGTAAGTTTATATTGCTTATTGAATAAAGTGTTGCTTAATTATTTGAAGAGGGCATTAAACTACCCAAATGCTATAAGAATCTTGAGAGGTTTATAATTGAGATTATTCTGAGGTAAACATGAAGCACAATCATGCATAATATAAAATTTTCTATTGAGCTGATGATAGTTTTTATGCTTCCTTGATTTTCTATATATTCTTTGAGATTATATAGCAATATAGCATTAAACTATGGTTTTGTTGAAATATAATTAACTTTATTTTTACTTAAACTTTTATTATAAGAATGTATAACGGGACTATGGATGAATTTTTTTTAAAGCAGACTGAAGATGGATGGGTAGTGCAACTCCATTTTAACCGTTGATGGGGAACAATATATGCTAGCAGGTGCATTTGAAAAAATGTTAACAAGTATCGTACTTTGTGGGATTCTTAAACTAATATATTTTTTTATTTTTAGGAAAACAGAAAAACTATATTAATCATTGAACAGCAAGAAGTGCCCTTATCTCCTCTAATAAAATCTTTTATCACCTCCTTCCCTCAGGTAAGATATATAATGATGAACTTTTGAGAATATGTATAGCCCCATTCATACTGCTCTTTACAGTTAATGCTCAGGGGTAGACTTGCAGAGTCAAGCACATATGTAGGAAGGCAAGATGCTTCGGGATAGACTGGCAAAGTCAAATGCCTATGGAGGGAGACAAGAAATGTGGATGTTTGAAATATGCTATGTTAATAAATAATCCTCACTTCGAGGAAGCAATAGGACTCTTTATCTTTTCTTGAAATATGTAGCCCTCTGGATAGATTTTTTTCTTTCCCCATTTTGGAATAGATAATAATGTAAGATATTGTAACACTAAGTTAAAATAAAAGCAAGAGGAGATTGTGACAGCCCTGATACTTCTAAGCATTATTACAATACAGGGAATGGTGGGAAATAACAAATAGGACTCTCAGTTTCTTGGCAGGCCATAGCTACCATGGTGTAGGAAACTGTAGCATACTGTCAGGAGCAGGTTTTTGATGTGTCAAGTCCAACTTCCTAGCTCAGCCAACTTTACAGGGAAGAGTGAAATTTCTCTATGAGCAGCAATGAAAGTTTTGTTTCTACACAACTAGTAACAGTTTTATTTCTAAATTCCACATTAAGAATATATATATATATAAATAAAAATATATGTAAGAACAGCTATACTGTTCTTGGGCATACACCCAATGAAGCCCCATCATGCCACAGGCGTATGTGTTCCACTATGCTCATAGCAGCTTTGTATATGTATATACACGTATTTATTTTGCAATTCTCTGACCAACTTCCAGATGGATTTCCAGAGTGGTTGTATCAATTTTCAATCCTGCCATCAATGGAGAAGTATTCCTCTTTTTCCTCACCAACATGTGCTGTCTCCTGAGGTTTTGATCTTAGCCATTCTGATTGGTTTAAGGGGGAATCTCGGGGCCATTTTAATTTCCATTTCCTTGATCACTAAGTACTTTGAACATTTCTTTAGTGCTTCTCAGTCACTCAAATTTCCTCTGTCCTGAATCTCTATTTAGTTCTATTCCCCATTTTTGACTGAGTTTGGTTTTTTGGTGGTTAGCTTCTGGAGTTCTTTATATATTTTGGATATTAGCCCTCTACAGGACATGGGGTTAGTGAAGAATTCTCCTAATTTGTAGGTTGCCAATTTGTCCTATTGTCTATGTCTTTTGTCTTCCTAAAGACAAAGCTATACTGTTTTTTTTTTATATCCAATGATGCTGCACCATGCCGTAGGGGTATATGTTCCACTATTTTCCTAGCAGCCTTGTTTGTAATATCCAGAAACTGGAAACAACCCAGATGTTCGAAAATGGAAGAATGCATACAGAAACTGTGGTTCATTTACTCAATGGAATATTACTCAGCTATTAATAATGAGGACATCATGAATAGCAAATGAATGCACCTAGAAAATATCATCCAGAGTGAGGTAACTCAGACTCAAAAGACATGTATGGTATGTACTCACTGTACATATACAGAATGTCCAGAATACAATCCACAAATCTCAAGAATGTTAACAAGGCAAAGGGCCCAAGTGAGGATGCCTCAATCCAACTTGGGAGGGAGAAGAAAGTAACCACAGGAAGGAGGAGGGGGGTAGAGACAGGAAGGAAAAGCGGAACATGATAAGGTATTTTCAGGAAGAACTAAAGTCCTGAGGGCAAGCAGGAGTAATGGAAACAGTCAACCTCAGGATCTAGGAGGTGGGAGAACCATCTTGACTATACCAGAGACCTGGGAGATAAGAGACTCTCAGGAAACAAAGGGAGGGTCCTTAGATAAAATGCCCAATGGAGGGGAGAAGGAACTTGTAAAGTCCACCTCCAAAGGGAAAAACAGGGCATCAAATGGAGGGATGGGGCTGCCACCAACCGTCAAAGGCTCTGACTCATAATTGTTCATTTGTGAATATGAAAATAAAATATTTGGAAACACAAGACTAAAGAATTCAATGTATTCATTGGTTTTCAGATAAAGTGATCTTACACACAGAGAGACATAGATACACACACACACACACACACACACACACACACACACACAGTTTGTATGTGTGGGAGGGAGGTGCCTCTGAAAAGACCAGGGTTAGAAAATTGTATATCTATGTAAGACAAGAAGGAAATCTGACTCAGAATAACTCACTAGCCAGTGTTGATTCAAACTACTAGAACGTGACACTGACCAGGTTATTTTAACCATATTTGAACTGAAAATTCTGGATAAAATAGGTCCCCACTTTAGTCATATATACACGAAACTCCTTGGAAAGAACACACAGGATGAGGCCTAGTGACTGCAAAACAATGGTAAAAAAGAGGGGCAGAAAGAATAACTGAGAGAAACATAAAAGTCTGTGAGAATCAGGATGGCCTGAATTAAAAACCATAGAGGTTACCAAGGTTATTGTAAAGTACAGGTGTCATCTCCAATAAGGATGAGTTCTCTTGAAAGAGTATGTTCAAGAAAAAAGGCCTAGGGAAGAAGAGCTAGGATGAAAGAGATCATCTGGAGATGAAGGTACAGCTTGGTCCTACAGTTAACACAGATCTCCAGCTTATTTTTTTTATTGGTTATTTTTTATTTAGATTTTAAATGTTAACCCCCTTCCTGGTTTCCCAGCCATGAACCCCTTATCCCATCCCCCTTCGGCTGCTTCTATAAAGGGGTTTCCCCACCCACCCACCCTTTCCTGCCTCCTTGCCCTGACATTCCCTCACAACGGACCAAGGGCTTCTCCCCACATTGGTGCCCAACAAGGTCATCATCTGCTACATATTCAGCTGGAGAGAAGGGGCTGTCCATGTGTATCCTTTGCATGGTGGTTTAGTACCTGGGAACTCTGCTTGGTTGTTATTGTTGTTCTTATGGGGTTGCAAACCCCTTCAACTTCTTCAATTCTTTCTCTATCTTCTCCATCGGGAATAATGGTCTCATTTCCATGGTTGGCTGAGAGCATCTGCCTCTGTATTTGTCAAGTTCTGGCCAAGCATCTCAGGAGACAGCTATAACAGGCTCCTCTCAGCATGTACCTCTTGGCATCAGCAATATTGTCGGGTTTTGGTGACTGGATCCCCAGATAGAGCAGTCTCTGGTTGGCCTTTCCTTCAGTCTCTGCTCCAAAATTTGCCTCCCTATTTCCTCCTATGAGTATTTTTGTTACCCCTTCTAAGAAGGACTAAATATATGCTCTTTAGTCATCCTTCTTCTTGAGTTTCATGTGGTCTGTGGATTGTATCTTGGGTAATCATAGCTTTTGAGCTAATATCCACCTATTAGTGAGTGCATGCCATGTGTGTATTTTTCTGATTGTGTTACCTCACTCAGCATGATATTTTCTAGTTCCACCCATTTACCTATAAATTTCATGAATTCATTGTCTTTAATAGCTGAGTAGTACTTCACTGGATAAATGTACCTCATTTTCTGTATCCATTCCTCAGTTGAAGGGCATTTGGCTTCTTTCCAGCTTCTGCCTATTATAAATAAAACTGCTATGAACATAGTAGAGCATGTGCCCTTGTTTTATGTGGGAGCATCATTTGAGTATATGCCCAGGAGTGGTATATCTGGGTCCTCAGGTAATACCATGTCCAATTTTCTGAGGAATTGTCAGACTGATTTCTGGAGTGATTGTAACAGCTTGCAATCCCGCTAAGAATGGAAGAATGTTTCTTTTTCTCCATATTCTCGTCAGTATCTGTTGTCACCTGAATTTTTAATCTTAGCCATTCCAACTGGTGTGAGGTGGAGTCTCAGGGTTGTTTAAATTTGCATTTTCCTGATGACTAAGGATGTTGAACATATCTTTTTTATTGGATATTTTTTATGTACCTTTCAAATATTGCTCCCTTTCCCAGTTTGCCATCCATAAGCTCCCTCTCCCATCTCCCTCTCCCTCTATTATAAGGGTGTTCCTGCTCCACAACCATGCCTCCTACCTGCCTCCCTACCCTGATATTCACCTACTTTGGAGGTCCCGCCTTGGCAGGACAAAGGGCTTCTCCTTCAATTAGTGCACAACAAGGCCATCCTCTGCTACAAGTGCAGCTGGAGCCATGAGTCTGTCCATGTGTACTCTTTGGATGGTGGTTTACTTCCTGGGAGCAATGGTTGGTTGGTATTGTTGTACTTATGGGGTTGTTAACCCCTTCAGTTCCTTCAATCCTTTCTCTATCTCCTCCAATGGGGACCCTCTTCTCAGTTCAATGGTTGTCTTTGTCTGCAAGCAAGCATTTTCTTCTGTATTTGTTATGCTCTAGCAGAGCCTCTCAAGAGACAGCTAAATCAGGTCTTGTCAGCATGCACTTCTTGGCATAAGCAACATTGTCTGGGTTTGGTTTCAGCTACTTTGAATACACACACACACACACACACACACACACGCACACATATGCATACATGCTAGATCCCCATGTGAGCCAGGCTCAGAATGATCATTCCTTTAGTCTCTGCTCCAAACTTTATCTCCATATCTCCTCCTATGAGTATTTTTATTCCTCCTTTTAATTTGGACTGAAGCATCCACACTTTGGCATCCTTCTTGAGCTTCATGTTGTCTGTAAATAGTATCTTATGTAATGGGAGCTTTTGGGCTAATCTTCACTTAGCAGTGAGTGCATGCCATGTATTTGTGTGTGTGTGTGTGTGTGTGTGTGTGTGTGTGTGTGTGTGTGTGTGATTGCGTTACCCCACTCAGGATGATATTTTCTAGTTTCATCCATTTGTCTATGAATTTCATAAAGTCATTGTATTTAATAGCTGAGTAGTACTTCAGTGTGTAAAAGTATCACATTTTCTATATTCATTCTTCTGTTGAAGGGCATCTGGCTTCTTTCAGCTGCTGGCTATTATAAATAGGGCTGCTATGAACATAGTAGAGCATGTGTCCTTGTTGTAAGTTGGAGCATCATTTGAGTATATGCCTAGGAGTGGTATAGCTGGGTCCTCAGGTAGTACTGCGTCCAAATTTCTGAGGTGTTGCTAGTCTGATTTCCAGTGTGATTTTACCAGCCTGCCATTCCACCAACAATGGAAGAGTCTTTGTCATTCTCTTTTTTATACAATTTTTTATTTACTTATTTTGATCTATATACATGTGTTTCACCTGCATTTACACTCTACATGAGGGTGTCATTTCCCCTGAACTGGAGCTATAGAGAGTTGTAATAGTGGATGTTGGAAATTGAACCCAAGTCATCTGGTAAATAAGCCAGTTATCTAAGTCACAGAGCCATCTCTCTTGCACCTAAAAGATCACTCTGAATTCAAAGTCTATGGTTTTGTAGGAAATCACTTTAAAATTCAGGTACCACCTTATTAAGGTAGAACTGAAATATTGTCTTTCATCCAAATTTTGCTTTAGAAACAGCAGCACCAAAACTACAATATGTAAACAAACAAAAACAAAATAATAAATTTCATTCACTTATCTTGACACAGTTATTTTCTGGAAACAAATTCTCAAGTCATAAACTGAGAGAAGTTGCCTATATTGGCATATGTATTATACATAATTTATTTTCATTTGAAATATTTTAAAATGTATAGACATCAGAAGATTGTTGTGTTCATTTGTTTTTTTAGTCTGCAAGATCTTTTCTCTTGCTTACCACATAGAGATTACATGCTTTAAATATTTCAGTATGCCATCTGCATGGGTCATTTCCAAAGCCAGAAAAAAAAGCTGATTTATATGTTTACACTTTTATATGTGCCTTGCAATATTTTCAGAAATAAATGACATTGACTGCACACACCTATTTCTTATCACAACATTACATTTAGAGTATTACAATTATTTTTCTAATACAAGGTGTGCTTGTGAAGCTGTGTACAGCTTGGACATCATGCTAGAGAGAAATTCACTTTGGCATATATTTTACAGTGAACACATGTGAAAAGATTTTTGTCATTTCTGTGAACAGTTAAAATAAGTTTTGTATTGTTATCAAATAAATCATAAGACTGGGTTGATAATTTTGAGTTAGTAATACTATCTAAAAACAAAACAAAGCAAAAAATCTGGGAATAAACACATGCTTTTACATGCTGTAGGTGCTCCTGGGGTAAAACACATTCACACACACACACACACACACACACACACACACACACACACACACACAGTTAAGCATCATTTAGAAATCAGAACTCTGATTCTAGGGTTTGAATAAAGCGCTATGTATATTTTTCTAATACTTTTATTTTAGGGCAATTTATAGAAAGATATGTGCTGAAAGCATTGTGAATTTGTCATTATGAAAACAACTAGTTTCAGCAGAACATTTTGTTGAATTGAAAATACTGAAACCATATCTCAAGGAGACACTATTCTCATAATAATATTTTGCAATATAATTTCAAACAATTGGATCATAGCTAATTAATGTGTAGCTCACTATTCCAGTTCATTTAGAATAATTTTGTTCTCTCTCGGCATTGAGTTTGAACATTTATTAGCTAACTGATTGAATTAAGTGAATGCAAAGGAAATTGAATTGAAAAAGGAATCTTTGTTTCTCTGTATATATAGAAAAAAATAACAGTCACAGCTTTGAGTCTAATAGTGTCTGTCAGATGCCAGTTACTCTTTACTGAAAAACATAGGAGTGTCATACTCACTGTTTCCAAAGACAACCTGAACAGTGTTCTTACTTTATATTCTCGTAAGAGTGAACAATAAAGATGCTGACACTTATGGGAGTATGAAACACTGCATGCAAATCTGAAGCAAACTTTATTAAGAATTACACAGAGGTTAAAAAATGAAATATAACTGGGAGGTTAAGTAGAAAAGAAAGTTCTGAAAGATGGATGGATTTCTAGGAGACAAAAATGGTATAAAGTATGTTCCCTGTTGGGTAGTATAAGGTCATGGCAAAATTTACACAAAGGCAAAGGTAATATGCATTGGGGTTGCTTAATTAACTGGTTCTTCAATGGCCACACAAATGAAGCTTCACATTTTCTATGACTATCTCTCTGGCACAACCAGGTAGATAATCATATATGACTTCCATTTTCTGCCAAATCATTTAGAGGTGATTGAAGGGACCCTCTCTGTCCAGTTAGTGACCTTGATTGTCAAGAAGCTTGATTGCAACTTTGCTGGCTTTAATATCTTCAGTTTCGAAAGTCTTGCAAGTACTAACAATAGCATTGAAGTTTCTTTGAAAACATAAGTATTCAGATATTCCTAAATTCCTGTTTATAATCCGTTTCGTTTATGGATGCAACCAGATCTCCTTTTTTTTTTGGTGAGGGTGCAGACTATTAGTAGACATATAATTTCTGTTCACTCTGATGTAAATACCTGTAAAATAAACAAGAAAATGATAAAAATAATACCTAGCACATGTTTCCCAGAGGATCGCGCAGAATCTACTGAATGAGCCTGCAACTACCCCAGTTAGCAGCTTCTGTCTGCCTTACATCTGATCCACTTGACTATTCCATATCAGGTTATAAGTGACCCAGCCTCTGTTTCCTGCCCTCACTATAACCCTATTATTTTTCTTTTGTTTATAATGTTATTGGGTTTATAATTTAATTGCATATTTTCTTTTTCCATTCCCTGCCTCCAAGACCTCCCACTTTGCTCTCTGTCAATATTATAACATCAATTCTTTATTAGTTGTTGTTATTAACACACACATAGACACACACACGCACACACACACATGTTCTTAAGTAAAGAAATACAACTTTCTTAGTCTGTATAATTTTATTTGCATGTTTTTTTTTAAACCTGACAAAAGCTATTTCTCCTGTTCTCAGCATTCCTTAGTTACCTATAGTCCTTTATGTAGGTGTGGAGACTGTGGTGATTTAAGTAGGTTTGTACCAGGGCATGATTCTTGGACCAGAGATGTGGTTTTTTGGAGGAAGTGTGTTACTGTGGGGTGAGCTTTGAGGCTCCTGTGATCAGATTCTGCCCAATGTGGAATGAGAGCCTGCCTAGCTGTCTGTGGATGACAGTCTCTCCTGGATGCCTGCAGATCAAGATGGAGAACTTTCAGTTCCTTTTCCAGCACTATGTTTATTTGGATATTGCCATGCTTCCTTCCATGATGATGATGAACTAAAGCTCTGAAACTGTAACAGTTCTCCAACTAAATGTTTTCCTTTATGAAAGTTGCCTGGTCATGGTGTCTCTTCACAGCAATGGAAACTCATACCAAGACAGAGTTTGGTACCACAGACAAAACTCAGGCTGTGTTAGGCCCGACCTTTCTTGTTTGGAGGAATGTAGGTTTAAGGACTTTGGATTTGGAAAACAGTGGGAAGCTTTAAGTGGGGCTTAATTGGCCATTCTAGTGGGAAAATGGAAGATAGTTTGTACTGAGGGTATTTTGAACTGTTAGGGTCTGGTGCTAGATGTTTCAGAGAACAATTTTAGTATGTGGTCTAGAGCCTATTCTGCCCAGCTCAATTTACATATTTGCAGTTGTACAAGGGATACTTATATAGTATTAGGTGTTATTATGACCTGGTTAATGTTTGTATTTGGACATAAGGAGATATGATAATGTCTTAAATTGATAAAGGATGGAGTCCGGGTTTGACTAAAATCTATAAAGAAAAACTTAGATTGAGGCCTGGTGCTAAATTCCTTTAAGCACAGCACTCAAGAGACAATGGTATGCAGTTCTGTGAGCTCAAGGTTAGTCTACAGGGCAAATTCTAGTACAGCCAAGCAAAGGCAGTAAAAATAGAAAGCTCCTGATGATATAATAGAATGAGATATCCATGTTCTCGCCCCAGCTTCAGCCACATGGCTCTAGCTTTATAGTCAAGAATAGAAGGGGATACTGGGACGGTTGATGTGGGTTAGCTGGGGCTATGAAATTAGTGGTGATAAAGAAGGGACCCACATCATTGAAGTGAAATCTAGAAATTTTTTCCTGAGAGCACAGAGAAGCTGTGTTCCAGGGATAGACATTGTGCCTGCAGCCAGTCTTAGTAATGGGGAAGTGTTGCCATGATAGTATTGGTTGTAAAGGCATGAAGGGGTCATGGAGAGCAGCTGAACCTTGACACTGTGAGAGGACAGAAAAGACCATGGGTGAAGGTGCAGCTTAAGTTTGAGCTGACGTCCCTGAACTGAAGCAGTAATGCAAAGAAACTAAGGTTTGGTACCACAAAGAAAGCCTATGAGAGGCTATTGGTGAAGTATAGTTGTAGCAGAAGACCCTAGAGTATTAGAAATGCTAATGCTAATGACCACCAAGAAGAAGAGCAGCCACGGAATTGAAGCAACCAGGGCCTAGATTCTTACAGAAGGCAGAGCTGGAGAAGAGACCGAAACACATTGGAGGGGGCTAGAAGATCATATGTGGTTCCCAGACACTGGAACAAAAATCGGTGATGTTGAAATTGTCGTGATGTCAGAGATGTCAGAGCCCCGGGACACTGGCTGAATAAATCTGCAAAGAGGGAGTGTAACCAGCCCAAGACAAAGAAGCGCACTGCTGTCCTTACAGCTGAAAGCGCACTGCTGTCCTTACAGCTGAAAGCGCACTGCTGTCCTTACAGCTGAAAGCACATACACTGCTGTCCTTACAGCTGAAAGCGCACTGCTGTCCTTACAGCTGAAAGCGCACTGCTGTCCTTACAGCTGAAAGCACATACACTGCTCTCCTTACAGCTGAAGGAGTTTGTTTGTTTGTTTGTTTGTTTGTTGTCTTGATTTGGTCCAGTATTTCTTCACTCTGATATTTCAGAAAAGTGACATATATCCTGTGCCATATTATTTTGGAAGTATGTGTTTTGATTTTATAAAGGATTACAGTTATGAGCTTGCATGAATCTCAGAAAACACTTTTAACTTTGGACTTTTAACATTGTTGAGACTATGATAGACTACTGGGACTTTGGAAGTTGGATTAGCTGTATTTTGTATTATGCTATAACTAGGTATAAGCAAGAGTTTATGGGGGCCAGGGAGTAGACTCAGTTCCTTTTCCACCATTATGTTTGCCAGGACACAGCCTTGCATCCTACCTTGATGATAATGGACATGGTGCTTCCTCACACATCACTGGTACCAGAACTAAGACAGGGCTTCATGGTCTCTCCTCCTTAGGTTTATGACACCTATTGTTTTGATTCTTTTGATTATGTTTGTTTTTCTTCCTCCTAGTCTTTTCTTCCTCTTTTCTTCTGGATTTTCTTCTTCACATTCTAGATATAGATCTAGTAAAACATTTTTAAAAGCTCTAATGAATTAAATACATATACGTGTATATAGTTTTAGGTAAACAATTAGATTTAGATCTAGATCTATATATTTAGATATAATAGATGTTTGAATTTTGGAAAAGTACCATTTTGAATCATTATTTCATAATATTCACTATCATTGTGCATCAGAAATTCAAATGAAAATTTAGATAGATTCTATATTTTTATTTTTATATTGAAAATTGATTTTTTTTATTCAATACATTCTGATCATGGTTCCCCTAGCCTCAACTTCTGGATCATCCCCTATTTTCACCCACCTAACTCCACAAATTTTCTTTACCATTCCAATTACAACAAAAAATAAAATATTTTTCTTGACAATATTGGTAACCATAATATAGAACTTCTACTAAAGAATGTAATGTGGGAAGCTTTCATCATCATACTATGTTAAAAATATAGATTGAACAATTTTCCCATCGATTATTTATTCATGCTTATTTTAAAATCCACATATTTTTGCTAATGTTCACTAGATCTGGATATAGATTATATTATGAATCTATGTTTCTATCTATACAGCATATCTATATATTATATCGATTTATGTATCTCTACTATCTATCTACAAGTGCATAGCTATTATAACCTTCAAGATGAATAGTTTAGGGCCTTTATGTTTTTCAAAATTATTGTACAGCCATTAAATTGTATAATTGTGAATTTGTTCCTACAAAATTTTGGTATTAGTCTAGTTTATGATTGGTCATTTAATTTAAACATGTTCTGTTTACACATTGTGGTAGCCTTTTTGTTATTATTGTTTATAGCTTTAATTGAACTTGTGTTATAAAACTAGGATTTAGCTCTCTCTCAAAACCATTTTTATAACTTTTTGACATTGTGTGAGTTCATCTCTTTTGTAGTTTTTAGAAACTATGAAAGAAATCATTAAATATTTTCTTGAATTTATTTCAAAAATGTTATCCACAATAAGATCATAGTCTTTTATTATAGTAAACCTTTACTTTTATAATAAAATTTTAATATATATTTTTTCATGTGCAAAGAAATTATATTTTACTGCAAATAAATCACTTACTGAAAATGTCATAGTTCAGAACTCAATTTGTTTGACTCAAACTTTCTGAGCACCAGTGCTCAGCTGAAGTCCAGATCAAAATGGTCCAGGAGTGATTCTTCTCTGCAAAGAATTAAAGTGACCACTCTATACAATTATAGTTTTGTGGAACGATACAGAAAATTACTGACTAATCCCACATTTGTCAACTAAAAAGTAAGGAGCAGTTAAAGATTTAACTATAAAGTCATCCTTCCATCTACTATTATCTGAATTATGCATTGTAGAGCTCAAAGAGACCGTGAGAAGCAAAGGGCAGTCACTCAGAGACTGAGAGTCTGAATGAAGAATCTTGACCAAGATTTAAGTTAAAGTTATGGATCACTCACAGATGGCACATTAGGTTGTTTGCGGAGACTAGAAATGGAACTTCAGCATGAGACTCTTTCAGAAGTCTATCCCCATCTGTTCACCATTAGTTAGAATTACAAACATAACGGTATCTCTTATTGGAGATGTTTATGACAATTTATAGACATCACATGACACTGTGAGGAAAAAAAATCCTGCAATTTTGCAGCTGGCTTTATATTGATTTGTCTAATTACAAAGTTTCTCGGTTTGATTTTAGTCTAGTATGGCATTTAATTCTTTAAATCCCAGTTTGCTGATTTACTTTTTAAAGTGTATATATGTGCCTTAAGATTTCATTATAAACCTGTAATAGAAATTTCTGTTTACCACCAAACATAGGACACAAATTTATATTTTTTTTTCCTTTTTTTTTTTTTGGAGCTGGGGACTGAACCCATTGCCTTGCGCTGGTAAAATGTCTTCCTTGCAAGTCAGAGAACCCGGACATAATTGATTCCAGAAATCACAATAAAAGCAGTTGTGTACCATTGTTCATAAGTATAGTCCTAGCATTTGTGAAGATATTGAGACAGGTAGACTTCTGTAGTTCCCTGGTCAACCATATTTATTTGCTTGGTGATTAGTATGTTAATGAGAGCCTGTCTCAGAAAACAAGGCAGAGAACATGAAGAAATATAACAAAATCTTGTCTTCTGAAATCTGCGTGTATATGTGGTCCTGTGAACATCACAACCACATATTGGACCCCTTTGGGAATGAACATTTACTACATATACAAACAGATAAACTGACAGATACATACATACAAACACACATACACACAGACACACACACACACATACACACACACACACACACACACACACACACACACACACACACACTAATTCACATTCTAGGAGCAACATTGTCTTTTGCAGCAGTGACATTTTGGAGCTCTGAGAGATTCCACTTCAGCATAAATGTGCTAAATGCTTGGAGTAGTCACTGTTTCCTGGACACAAAGAGTCTATTTACTTTTGGTGTTGCAACTTGGTATTGTGATCTGAATCTTTTTATTTTGGTTTCTGAACTAACAAATGTTTATAGCATTCATATCAACAGTATTTTGTATTTAAAAAACCTAACAAAATATTATTTTTTCAGTTTTGAGACCTAAGAGTCCAGTCAGATACACTAAGTGCTCTAAAATTCCTCCCACATTTTGATCACTGTATCTAATATTCAGCCCATATTTTTCTTACTAAATAACTGAAACTATAATTCGGACATAAATAGGCCTTGCTTCAGATCTAGTATATTCATTATTGTAACAGAAAGATAACATATTTTAAGAAAATTGTTTAATCCTCCAAACTCTTCACCTCATGCTAAAATAAAACTTAGCAAACAAGAGGTACGTCTTAAAACAGCACGAGGTATAGTTCAGCCTTAAGGTTAAGAACACTGACTGCTCTTCCAGAGGATCAGGGTTGAATTCACAGCTTTCACAGGTTGACTAACAATTATGTCCAATAAAAAGGGATCTCATACCCTCTTCTGGTATCCTTGGGCACCAAGCACACTACTGGTGAAGAAACAACTGGGTAGTTTAAACCTGCATATACATGAAAATTAAAATGAAATAAAATATTTTTAAATGTTCCAATGAAAAAATACACATATGTGTATATAGTTTTAAATAGTCAACAGAAGACATTGAAATTAAAATACATCATAATTCATGATATTTTCACTCACGTTAACTTATCTTTTTATAACATGAACAAACTTAATTTAAATGTAGCTGTGACAGTGATTTGAATTTGTATTATAAAGTTCGTATATTGTCAACATAACTTTCTAAGAGACAATCTTGCTTCGATCTGTTATTTATGAGAACACTCTGCAAATTCAAATAAAATGTGATTAGCTGCCATGAGCAGGTTAATTTCAATCGCTTATTGGAATCCTCCTCAGATTTAACTAAGCATTAAAGTGACTCTAGACTAGAAATACAATCAAATAATTATTCCTCTGAAAAGAAAAGAATATGAAATATGCTTAAATAGCAGATGGTTGTTGCAAATAAGAGGATACTAAGCCGAAAGAAGAACATTTTATTGACTTTTAAAAAATGGAGAGCATAAATCTCCCACTAGTAATATAATTTGATTTTGGAACGTTTATTACTATATAATCATTCCTTTTGGGTTTCTGAAACTTTTCTTTTCTCCTGAGTGTTGTAACCTTTAGCAACTTAGCTCCAAAATTTTGTAGTAATTATTCAGAGTTCACTGGCTGGTTTACATAGTTTATTAATCTCTTGGTATCTGATGCATATTGTTAAAATGGAAAATATAATACCAGACAATTTAAAAATTACACTGCTATCTTTTGGTTAGCTGAAGCCTCTCAGCGTATGACAAGCAGAAAGCAGAAGGATAAGAGGGAACGGTGAAATATACACATTATTCAATGTTTTGACCTCAGTGATCCATTTCTTCCAACCAGTCGCTATATCCTAGTTTTCATTGTTTCCCAAAATTACCATCAAATTCTGAGTTCAACACCATATAATCTACCTGGTTAGAGTTCTGATAATTCAAAAAATATCTACAAGCTTATTATATAATGCCTATAACATGCAGCATTTGGGAGTGACCTTTAACCAACCCAATAAAAGCAGTAAGCACTAAGTGTGCTGTAGAAATAGAGATATATGATGATGGCATTAGCCAAAATACCCAACAGTGGGGAGACAGAACCTTAATAGGCCACCTCCAGTAGATAGATATGATCCCCAGTGGAGAGATGGGGCCACCCACCCATCTCAAAATTATTAGCCCACAATTGTCCCTGTCTAAATGAAATGCGGGGACAAAACTGGAGAAGAGGCTGAAGGAAAGGCATCCAGAGACCACTCCAGTGTGTGAACCATTACATCCACAGACAGTAAACCACAACATTATTGCTGATGCCAAGATGAACTTAGGGTCATAGGTATATGAGCCTGGCACTGTTGTCCTCTGAGGTTTGGAAAGTACTTGAATAAGATAGATGCAGAAACCATTGGAATGAACCCAGGGACCCCAAAGGAAGAGATAAGGAAGGACAGAAGGAACTGAAGGGATTGCAACTCCATAGAAAGAAATTCAGTATCAACTAACGGGACCCCTCAGAGTTCCTATGATCTAAACCATTAACTAAAGAGTACACATTGGCCAGTCCATGGCTCTGTTACATATGTAGCAGAGGACTGACCTATCTGACCTCAGTGGGAGGGGATGGACTTGATCCTGTGGAGACTTGATGCCCCACAGAAGGACGATGCTAGCAGTGTGAGGTGTGAGTGGTTCAGTTTTTGGGGTAGCACCCATAGAGTCAAAGGGGAGGAGGATGGGATGTGGTGTTTGTCAAAGGGAGACCAGGAAATAAATTGTTTATTGTAAACAAATAAAATTATTAATAAATTAAAAAATATAGAAAGGGGTAATTGTAGGCAGGAATTTCCTACAGACAAGAGAGACTGCAGGAAGAGGATGTATGAAAGGAGAAGAGATATAATGGGAAAAGATTAAGTGTGATAAGACATATGATTTTAGGGCAGAAGAAGGAATTGGGGAGAGTTAACTAATACAAGTGGGATGTGAATATGATCAAAATATACTATATAAATATATGAAGCAGTTAATATTGAGAAAATATTATTTTAAACCAAAAAGAACTGCCAAAGACCAAGCCAGTTAATATTCTAGCATTGGTAGGATGGAGGTTAAGAGGGTTCAACTCACACTGAGGATCGATTGGCACATGATTGCTACATCAGCTTGCCAGAAGCCCATGCACCCATACCCCATTCTCATTAGACAATTAGACAAACACTAATTAGATTCAGTAAATTAACAAAAATATTGTATGAATTTGGGAGGGTGACTCAGTGTGAAAATCCATAAGAACTTCATAGAGGACCAAGTATTGGATGTGAACAAATTATATTGTATACATGTATGAAATTAATAAAAGTTTTTTTAATCTACACACTGAAAACTAAACTAGTCACTCAGAAAACATGATATTTGGTGCTAATATTCCGAAATGTAATGACAGACAGGATATTAAAAGTTGTTTCTATCATGTCCACTCAACATATTATTGAAATTCTTAGAAATACCAGCCTAAAAGGATTAAAAAAATAAAAAATTCAAATTTAAAATAAAACAAAATTATCACTGCATATAAATAGCAAAGTTCTATATATTGAAGATATTAAAGAACATATATACAATTATATGGTATAAATTCTTAGAATTAATAAATCCTTTAAAATACCAGGTACAGTATCAAGAAATATTAATCAATTACACTGTTATAGTCTAATAATGAACAACTCCAAAAGAAATGATATTTTTCTTACTACAGAATGCTCAAGGATAGCATTTAGTAATACACTTAATCTGAAAACTAAAAAATGTAAAATAAAACTGATAGTGCAACATTTATGATAGAAATCACGGAAAATACAAGTAAGCAAAATATAGCTTATATTAATAGGAAATTCAATATCAATAATGAGTCAGTATCAGAGCAATCTTTAGATTTGATATACTCATTACACAAATTCTAATGATATTATTTGAATAAAAATATTAAAAATATAATGCAATTTCATTGGAATATTTTATTATACTCATCACCTTGAAAGAAAAAAACGATGAAAATGATCAATTTCTGATTTCTCAACCCACTATGATACTATCATAATTGATTTACTATGGCATTGGCATATAGAACAAGAAGGTAGAACAGTCTGTATATAGAATCTTACATTTGGAGTCAGATGACTTCCAATACAAAGCTAAGGTTGTCTGATGAGGAAATATATTCCTGCCCACTCTCCCACACCTACCTACCCACCTAGAGATACTTACACACCTATGTACATATGAAAACAAAATAACAAAAATGCACACACATACGTATTCTTTCAGCTGTCTGTTCTGAGAAGACTGGACCTCGGTATGCAAACATATTCCTATCCATAAAAAATTGGATAGGAATGAATCTGTGACATAAATCATATACAATACATTCGAAATTTTTTGAAACATTATTTGTCAAGGGCTGGTGTTGCATGTTTTCTTATGCCTTCACATCAAAACTAATTGCTAATAACAAAAAAGGCAATGAAGGAATAATCAATATAGGAAACATTTGCAAATCTCCTCTATGAAAAGTAATTAGTACTACAATATGAAGGGCAAAAAGCTTAACAAAATTGTTTCTGATTATAAAATTGATAACCATAGTGATGATGATAATGATGATATTGGTGAGTTTCTAGTCATTTCATAAATCCTGTTGATGTGTAAAGAATTTGATTTAGAGAAAACTCTTCAGGTCTATAGAGATGCCTCAACAGTTAACTAAAACACTTAAATAAATATGAAGAGATGAGTTATGATCTGACTAGGTGTGGTAGTCATCTGTAATTTGGGCCTTAAAAGGTAATGATGGAAGATTAACTTTTACCTTTTAATTCTTTTTAAGTTTCTGAAATGCTCAGGGAAGGGGAGATATCTACTTCTAGTAGATAGGTACAGCCGCTAGTCGAGGGATGGGGACACCCACCCACCCATCTCAAAGGTTCTAGCCCAGAAAAGTCCCTGTCCAAAAGAAAGACAGGAACAAAAATGGAGCAGAGACTGATGGAAGGGCCAAACAATGACTGTATGGATACTTGGGTATCCATCATGTCTGCAGACACTAAACTGCTACACTGTTGCTGTTGCCAAGAGGCACCTGCTGACAGGAACCTGGTATGGCTTTTCCCTATGAGGTTCTGCCAGCACTTGAACAATGCAGATGTGGATCCTCACAGCTAATCATCAGACTGAGCTCAGGGACCCTGGTGGGGGAACTGGAAGAAGCACTGGAGGAGAAGAGGGGCATTGTAACTCCATAGGAGGAACAATGTCCCTGGCTGGGCCACCCAGTGCTTCCAGGGACTAGATCACCAACCAAGGAGGAATCCATGGCTCCAGATACATAGGTAGCAGAGGATGGCCATGTCTGTCATCAGTGGGAGTGGAGGGTCTTGGCCCTGTGATGGTCTGATGCCCCAGTGTAGGGGGATGCTAGGGAAGGGGGTGGGAGAGGGTGGTTAGGTGGGAAAACACCCTCATATAGGCAAATGGAAGGGGGGAGAAGGCAAATGGGATGGGGTTTTTTAGAGGGGTAACCAGGAATGGGGATATCATTTGAGATATAAACAAATCAAATGACTAATTATAAAAAGAAGGAAAGGGAGAGAGAGAGAGAGAGAGAGAGAGAGAGAGAGAGAGAGAGAGAGAGAGAAATTCATCTTTTCCCTTCAAACATCGGTTTGCATATACACATGCAAGCAAAACACCACATGAAAATAAAATAAATAAATCTAATGCTTTTTAAAATATATAATGTTATAATATGGGATGTCATAGTTACTTTTGGCAGTGTATTTCTATTGCAGACCCTGAGGCATCCCGTTTTCAGATAAATTTATTATGTGGTGTTGACCATGCATTGTCATCTATCTTTCTGGGTTATTCTCCGCTAGTGGTCTGTGCTTCAACTACTGGAGAAAGATGATGTCTCTGCCTGTATTGCACAGTGTGTCTCCTTTCACTCAGCTCCTCATTGAGCTCCATGTTTATCACCTTTTTCCTTTTTCCCATAATGGTCTTGAAATATATATGGCTAACTTGTCTATTTTAATTTGGTTTCTAAGTGACTAAACCAAAAGGGTACCCTGGAATATCAGCAAAAATAATAGTTGTGTCCTCAGGGTAGTTTGTTCAAAAGATTTTAAATCTAATTTACAGCCTATGTATAAATCCAAATTTACACTCTACACACATTGGTGAAAATATTTACATAATATATAATTTAAATTCACTTAAAATAATATGAAAAAAATATGTGAACCAGTGTTGTCTGAGAGTAAAACTTTTGTTGAGCATTTGACATTATGTAAATGGGGAGCCTCCACATTATATCAGATCCTCTTTTAAAATATACCTCCTCATATAATCAACGACTCTGCATTTTATATGCTCCATTATTATACTGCCTTGCTGTCTTCATTTAATAGCAGCCTCCTTTCAGTGATAAATTATTGCTTCATTATTGCTTAAGTAGCCTATTGTTGATCATATATATATATGATGTAAAAATTGACAGGATGTGATTATGAGTTTTCTGGGTGGTTTAGACATAATATTCTGTCATGGCAAGTGACTCAATTGCCTTTGATAGTGCTATTACTACCATCTGTGGTGGGTATAAGGTCCGCATCAATTGTGTGGGAAAACTGCTCTGAGGTTTGTGATCATCAATGTGAAGATAATATGTAAAGGTTAATGCAGTTAACCATGAGGCAATTTTGTTATGGATGAACTGTTCATAAAATGACAACATTTTTAAAACCAGCTCTACCTAAATGATGGAATATTCACAAAGTTAATACCAACATTTAGGTCTAGAGGAAACATTGAATCATACATATTACGCACATATATAAATATATATACAAACATACATACATACACATGTGTCTTATTTTTCTGCTGCTATAATAAAACACCATGGGCAAGGCAACTTATCAAAGAAAGCATTTAATTTAGTACTCACAGTTCCAGAAAGTGAGACTCCATGATTATTATGGTGGGGGTCACCGTGGTGAGTGGGCAAGCAGGCATGGATCTGGAGTGGTAGATGAGAGGCCAATTCTGGTTCCACAAGCAGGAGGCAGAAAGATGTATCTGGAAACAGCATGGCTTTGGCCACCTCGAAGTCTAACCCCAATGATATACCTCTAATAGACCACAGCACCTGATGTTTCCCAAAAGGTTTATATGAGGACCAAGTATTCTAATATATGAGTCAATGGTGAACATTCTCAGTTAAACCATTTTACCAGTTATAATACACATACCTATGTCATACTACATAACCACCCCACACACACAGACACATAGACACACACACCCACACACACATGCACACAGACACACGCAGACACACACAAACACACACACACACCACACATATATCCCCAACCCCTACCTCCAACCCCCCCTCTGTGCGTGCATGCGTGTGTGTGTGTGTGTGTGTGTGTGTGTGTGTGTATGAAACTTTTTTTCATCTGACGTAATTATTGTCCCAGAGGCTTACTGCTGAATAAGCTTACCCATCCTTTCTACATCTTTCTGACCTCTGGCTGGCTGATTCAAATCAGCTGTTCTAGCTCAAACTCTTCTTCAAGCTGACTGATTCAACCTGCCTTCTTTCGGCTTCTCTCTGAATTGCTCTGCTTGGCCTCAAGCTAACTCTATCACTTTGTTCTAGTCTTCTGTCTCCTTTTTCTTCTCTGGCTTCAATTGTGTCTGCTGACCTGCACTGTTTTGCCAACACTCACAAGCTGAGATTAATTACACTGCACTGCTTCCTGTGCTGACTGACACAAGAAAACTCAATTGACTGAGCAGAATCAACTGATTCTCTTCCTGTACTGCTGTTAAATATTCTCCCCTTTCTGACTGGTTGTATCCTGGCCCTCACTTGTCAAATATTTCTCTAATTTGTCACTGTGTTTATTGTTCAATTAGATGTTACATCCTCGTATGGATGCTTCCTTCTACAAATTAACCTTACCCACATTGTTTGGAACTAAAGTTATTTGCTAAGGGCATGTCTATATTCCTGCCAGAGCAGCCATGTTGCTGGACAAAACTTTCTCTACATATATACTTAATTTTTATTTTAAACAAAAATATAATTATGTATACTGCATGCAAATATGGTATACATTATAATTATGTATTAAAATTATGTATGCTACATACAAATATATTGAGTCATATGAAATAGAATTCTCTTCTATCTCTATGTGAAATTACTTTTAGGTTTATTAATAAAATTGGCAGATTTTATGTTAGATAAAAATTTAAAATACTCTCTCTTAGTATTGAACCTTGAGACCTAGGAGCAGTGTAACTGTTTCAACAGAGTAATATCCTCTGTCCACATAGTCTCCCATAAACAAGTAACTTGTATCTGGTGATTTACCACCAATTCTAAAGAGTTCCATGAGGTCATGAAATTGCCCATGCACATCTCCATGCACAGTGACTGGACATCGAACCTCTTGTATGTTGGATTCTTATGTCAGGATTTCTTTAGCCTTCTCCCAGAGGCTCTTGGACTGGGACTCAGAGAGCTGCTTGCCATCATTCAGCTGCTTGATCCAACCTGGTCCAGCTCCTAGGTGAGCAACTTTTTGTCTATGACACCATCCACTGGATCCTGCTGCCTATTCCTGCTGCTCTCATGCTGTCACCCCCACCTGGGCCACTTGCACATATCTACACCGCTGCTCCGCAGGGGTGCTTCCCCATTGTTTTCTGTCTGCCATGCTTATCTGTGAACTGTGTGCTGGTTTCCAAGGTCTTCTTTATTTTTTCATGACATAGTAAAAACATAAAACAAAAAAAGAACAAACAAAAAAACAAAACAAAACAATACACATGCTCCACTATGTTCATTGCAGTCTTATTTATAAAACCAGAAGCTAGAAAGAACCCAGATGCCCTTCAACAGAGAAATGAATACAGAAAATGTGGTACATCTACACAATAGAGTACTACTCAGCTATCAAAAACAATGACATCATGAAATTAGTCAACTGGATGGAACTAGAAAATATCATCCTGAGTGAGGTAACCCAGTCAGTACGGACAGACATAGTATATACCCGCTGGTAAGTGTATATTAAGCAAAAAGAAGCTTGGGAAACCTAAGATACAATTCACAGACCATGTGAAGCTCAAGGGGAAGGAAGACCAAAGTGTGGATGCTTCAGTCCTACTTAGAAGGAGAAACAAAATAGTCATGGAAGGTGGAGGGTGGGTGGAACTTGGAAGGAAGAGAGGAGGGAAAGGGGTCAAAAGGGAGGCAGAATCAGGTATGAAAGGAGGGGGGGATGATGAACAGATGGTCATGAAATTGAACAGAGGTGTGTAGCAATGGGGTATGAGGAACCGGGGCTGGAAAGCAAGAAGATCCCAGGATGCAAGTGGGATGACATTAGCTGAAATATCCAAAAAAGGGGAAAGAGAACCTCTAGAGACTATATCCAGAGGTTAGGCAGGGCCCTTAATTAAGGGATGGGGCCACTTACCTATTTCCAAAAATTTAACCCAGACCCTCCTAGGGCTCCCAGTGACTAAATCACCAACCAAAGAATACACATGGAGGGACCTGTGGCTCCAGCTGCATGTTTAGTAGAGGACGGTCTTATCTGGCATCAATTGGAAGGGAGGTCTTTGGTCCTCTGAAGGATTGATGCTCCAGTGTAGAGGAATGATAAGGCAGTGAGGTGGGAGTGGGTGGGTGGGTAGGGAAGCACCTTCATAGAAGTAGGGGGAAGTGGTATGGTATAGGCGACTTGCAGAGGGGAAGCCCCAAAAGAGCGATAGTATTTGAAATGTAAATAATAAAAGAAAACAAAAACAAACAAACAAAAAAAGGCATTATGAATTTTTGAGGTGAAAGGATGGAACTTGAGAGTATCACCCTGAGTGATGTAACCTAGTCCCAATAGCACATGCATGATGCATGTTATGCATTCACTTATATGTGGATATTAGCCACAAAATACAAGATATCAATGCTACACTTCCCAGATCTAAAGAAGCCAAAAAAAAAAAAAAAAAAAGAAAGAAAGAAGGCTCAAATGAATACATTGCAATCTCACTTCTCACTTGGAACGGAAAATATGATAGTTTTAGGACTCAGATTGAGGAGAAGAAGGTGGTAGGAGAGGGAGTTGGCAAGCATCCATCCCTGACACTGTTAACCATTTTACTTGCATTCAGGAGCCTAGCATGGCTATTCTCTAAGAGGCTCTACCCAGGAGCTGACACAGTCACATGCAGAGACACACTACCAAATATTGGATAAAGTTAGAGACTCTTATCAAAGATTTGGAGGAAGAATTGAGGACTCCCAAGGGAATAGAAACTCCACAGGAAAACCAACAGAATCAACTAACCTGAAATCTTGGGGGCTCTTGGAGGCTGAATCACCAAGCAAAGAGCATAAAGAGCTAGACCTAGGACCCCAACACATATGTAACAGATGTGCAGCTTGCTCTTAAGAACTGGAGCATAGACTACCCTGTATGTTGAATCTGTTTCCCTAACTCTCAGAGGAGGATTGAGGGTATAGAGAAGGGTGGGGGACAGGAAGAGGGAATGTAGAGGGGAGACAGTGACTGCATAAAAAATTCTAGTATATGTGAGTGTATGGTCCTGTATATGTGTGTTTGTACATAACATATGATATGATGTTTTGTAACTTAATTTCTGGAGTCATTATTTATATGCCTCTATAACTCTTTTATTTATTAGTCATTTTATTTGTTTACATTTCAAATATTATCCCACCTTCCAGGACGCCCCTCTATGAGCCATTCACCCTATCACCCTCCATTTGCCTCTAAGAGGATGTTCAAAATTCCAACTCAATTTTTCACAGAGATAAAGCAATTCTCAGCTTCATCAGGAACAACAACAACAAAAAAAAAATACAGGAAAAACAAACTATTCTCAATAACAAAGAACTTCTGTGGGTGTATGTAGCAGAGGATGGCCTTCGGGCATTGATGAGAGGAGAGGCCCTTAGCCTTAAGAAGGCTCAATGCCACCATGTAGGAGAATAAAAGGGCAAGGAGCTGGGAGGAAATGGGTGGGTAGGTGTAGGAACATTATCATAGTGGCAGGGAGAGAAGGAAAGGGCTAGGGGCATTCCACAGGGGATAAACATTTGAAATGTGAGTAAAGAAATTATCCAATAAAAAACAACAAACAAACAAACGAACGAACAAAAAACAAAAATAATTCTCTGGAACTCACCATCCCTTAACTCAAGCTGTACAACAAAGCAATAGGGATAAACACAGCATGATATTGGTACAGAGACAGACAGGTAGGTCAATAGAATAGAATTCAACCCAAAAATAAAGCCACTTGTCAGACCCTCCTGGGACCCCTACAGTGTTTGACCGCTGCTGAAGCCTTGCTGGTGCATGTGGAAGCCTTTTGTTCCTAACAAAGGAAAGCCCTGGCCCTGAAGCTACAGGCCTGGGTGGTACACCTGGGCAAGTATCTCTTTGAGCAAGTCACTCTCAAGCAGGAGTAGGAGGCCTCCGGTGTTCCAAAGGGCTCCCTCCTCTGCTCTGCACCATCTGCCTCAGGACCTCTACCTGAATGAACCTCTAAAGCCATCCTGGAGCCTCTCTAAGTCTTGGACCAAGTAAAAATAAAGCTTTTTGAAACAAACAAACAAACAAACAAACAGACAGACAGAGATGAGTTCACGAACTTTGTACTAGAAAATATCCTGAGTGAAGTATCTCAGAACCAAAAGGGCATACATGATAGGTACTCACGGATAATTCGATATTATCCCAAAAGCTCAGAATACCCATGATACAACTCACAGACCATATGAAGTTTAACAAGAAGGAAAGTCAAAGTGTTGCTGCTTCAAGCTCACTTAAAGTGGGAAGAAAATAATTATGGAAGGCAAAGCAAGGGAGGGCCCTACATAATTCTTTAAACATTTAAAATGTATCTATTCAGAAATATTTAGCATGAATATTCCTAAAGACACAATCTTCTTAATCTGGCTGATTTGGCTGACCAGTATGTTTATATATGACATGATTTCCTTTGTTTATATATTCTAATAATTTCAAACTTAATTTTTGTGTCCTTTTCTTCTATGGCCATGCACTATGAAATCTACACTACATAATAGTCAGCAATTCCGTCCTCGACTAGTAATACTTTCTTTGGCTAGCTAGTGAATTCTTGTTTTTTTCATTGTGAACCTTTTTATTATTAATGATTGCTTAGAGTGTGTATTTTTCCTCAGAACATGGCACTGAGTTTAATCAGTATGGAAGCATGAAAGACAAAGATCACAGCAACAGTACTCATTCCTTTCTCATAAACTTGGCTTATTGCTAGGGATGGGAGACCTAAATTGTCTTTATGTTCTCATTAAATGTGTGTTCTGTTTATCAGGTAAAGGGCAGCATTTTACCTAGTCACCATCAGAATCAAAATCAGAGTTAAGTAATATTTATAAGTAATGCATTAATAACTAACAGTGCACAGTCATTCAGAACTCCTGATAGCATGGCTCTTATCTTATTCTTGAATTAAATTATTTGTATGTACTGCTATTATTTTCACAAAGCCCATAGTTATGATATTTATGTTAACATTAAAATCAGACTTTGTATTTTAAGGTTTGAATTCTTAAAGGCATTTTTAACATTCTTTTTTTTTTAGTTTTGTTTTTATAAGTCAAAAGGCAAAGAAATGCATGTAGCTTGGCAAATATGCAATTTCTTTTTATTTATATTTAACCATCTGTTTCTGGACAGTTTGAAACTTATATCCCAATGCTAACATATATGGAAATAAAAAAATTCACGAGCTGCTCTTAGAACATTGCCAATTAGTTTTAGCTTCATAAACTGAATGATGTCCTGATGAAGGCCATCACAGAGCAGATCATTACTTGGAAATTTGGCAGCTATAACAGCATTCACAAAAGCAGTAATTAAAATTAGCAAAAAAAAAAAAGAGGCAAACTTCTTCAACATGGAGTCTTCAAGAAAACCATGATTTTGTGTGCTAATGATGAATATCAGTTATACTTCCGGCAACTCTTGCATGTAAGTTAGACATTTGGTTCTCACATTTCTGAATAGGAACTTCTGAGTTCAGTGCCATATTAACATTTGAAGAATAAAGATTTTTTTCTTCATATTAACATTGTCCATTTCTCTTTTATTCTAAAATCGTAGATTTCATGTATTTATGGAATAAATTTATGTTGTTCTGTGATATTACAAATAGTGAATATTATAATATAGAACATTGTCTAGTGAATATCAAAATTAAACAACTACAGGTTAAGACATGACTCAAACAACATAGATATAATTATTCTTATAGTATAAGAGAAATAAGGAGAGTGAAATGAGAATGCACACCTCTCTACAAAGGGGAAAATACTTGAGGTACCACTTTCTTGAAAACAACACTGTTTAAGCTAAGACATCCAAAATTATATTTAAGCTATGGTGTCACAGACAGCAATGTAAATTTATTTAGCCTATGTAAAATCTTTGCTCTACTAATGAAATACAATATCCCTATATATAAAGTTCAGTATTAAGTACTGGTTAACTGTTTAGTGTTTCTATTTGTATATTCCTAGACATTTTTACATGGTATATTTGATGCAAAAAGCATTTTAGTTTGAAAAATGACTATGAACACTATTTAATATTTAATAATGTTTAGGCAAAGAAAGTGAAGCTGAATATTGTCCAAACAACTAAAGGAATATTGGCAAAAGGAAAACATACATAAAAGTTCACTTTCTAAAGACAGAGAGAAAACAGCTAATGACTTAAAAGAGACAAGGACAATTGTTGAATATAAGAAATATTTGTCTATTTTATTTTACAATTGACTCATGATATAACTAGAAAGAATATTTTTAGAAAAATCCAGGTAAATAGTAGATTAAAAACTGACAAAGAAGTGGAAAAAGGTTTATATAAAGAAAGAGTAGACTTCTTACAAGAGAAAAGCTGAAAACCAAGGCAGTAAGCTGAAGTGAGATGGGCAGTAGCTGGGGTTGGCTCCATTCATTATTCTTCTGGTGGCCAAGGATTTGTAGTAGTGGAAATTCAGGAACTGTTTGTTCCTAAACAGCAGTGCCACAGCTGGTTAGAGATAGATCTGGAAACTTTGATGATGTGGTGAAGAATGGGCTATGCCTTTTACACCTCAGGAGGTGGCCAGAGCAGCAGCTGACTGTGGAGATTGGAATGTGGTGTGGTATAGGGAAACTCAAGACTTTAAGTCAAACTTCATGTCTGTGTAGGTGCATCAGTGCATGGTTGTAGGCTTGGATTTTTTTCAAAACCTATTTTATGTAGGGTTCTTAGAAATGCTACCATCTCTCTTCTAGCCCATCTGCCAGAGGGAGGGGGAATAAAACCAGTTTAATAAGAAAGGGTGGTGTGGACCTTTTTAGAAGTAGTTCTTTGGGGGCAATTCTACTCCTTATTGTCAGGATACCAGCAGTCCAGTTCAATAGCAAACATCAAACAAATATGAGCAGTGGTGGCATGATCCAGCAAAACAGCAAGGCTCTGTCAAATCAGCACAAGCCAGCAGACGTGGCCAGACTCAGCTGGAAAACCATGAGCATTTCTTTGGTGTGCTTCTCTCTATTAATTGAAGACCAGGTGAAGCATTGCACATCATAACAATGCAAAAACACCCTCTCACTGTTTGTGGGGTTCTATATATATTCTGATTCTCATGCATCCTTTCAATTCTCTGTTTTCAGTCAAACCTCACATTCCCTCTCACAAGACAGCTATCAGAAAAACTTCGCATGACATACTGAGTTGTACATGAAAGCAAAAATTTTTACTTCACTTGAGTGTGTTAATAAGTAAGGGCAAAATATATCTCATGTACAGGAAACAGGAAACGGTTATTAGTGTCTATATTAACAATGTATATTCAAAATATAATAGTGATTTATCAATGATTTGACATTGTAATGTTCTTTAATAAAAACTATTTCCACAGCATGAACTTTAACTTATTATTACAGAGAATATGAATCTAAAAATAATGTTTATACATAATCTGTACCATTAATACAATCATACAGTTATAAAATAATGATGGATGTTAAATGTCTGTACATAATTGTAAAGACTGTACAGATTAAGCCTTTAAATTTAGCATTTAAAAATATATGCAAGCTTGTTGTATCGACATCAAGACATTTGTATGAACCAGAGCAATAAAACATGCATAAAATATTTTGTCAAGTCGTTCTGTAACCAGAATTAATGGACTGCAAAATTCATTGATCCGAGAACAATGCGTTGCATGCCAACTATGTTCTAGGTTCGATGTTAAAAGTGAGAAAGTGACCTTTAAACTGTATCTGAAATTAACTTTGTTAGGAAGGGAGATTCAAGAGATTGAAAATAAATAGGCAAATATTTGCAATTAGAATGCTTGTTTTGCTAGATATTTATACACATGAAGGAGATAGAACACAGTTGCTTCAGGAATGGCTCATGACTTATTGGTCCATTGCTACCTCAGTGTAATGTTACATTTTTTTTTATTTGTTTGTTTGGTTGTTGTTTTTGTTTGTTTTTGCTTTTGAAAATAAACCAAGGATGGAACTGGAGTTAAGTATAAAGAGGATCAAGATACATTATATAGGTATGAAATCTTCAGAAATTAAATAAAAATACAAGCGAAATTTAAAATTAAGTCACAAAATGAAATAGAAGATATTAGAGTAATCTTCTTAGTTTAGATTGAGGTCATTTATACCAGCCCTTGATTGATCTTTTCTTACAGTATATGTAGGTTGTTGGGTGTTGTGTCAGGGAGGGATGCTGGCATAACTGAAAAAAATCCCTTACTATGCTTTTCTGGTTTGCAGCAATTTCCCACTCTGAGGTTTCCTCTCTTCTAGTTCTATCTATGTCACTTGATTCCAGTGTAAAATATTGAGGCAGGGCAGGGAATGAAGAGTATTAGTTTGGAGAAGAAACTGACAGTTTTCTCTTAAAAATTTCTTACATTACCTAGAATAAAGTTTTAACAGGTGGGCTTTGAACTAAATAGGAGGTATCATAATATATGAAGACATTTCCTCATCAGATTGCAGACAGAGGGCAAGGAAATTGCTAATGCTGTTAAGGAGCACAGGATAAAATACTATAACAAAAATTTGTTTGATGAAAATAGTTAATTATTTTGAGATTGAGGGAACCCTTACTTAGAAACAGACTTGTATGTGCTTGGCTTCCTTTTTGACACATAGCTCTAAAATTAAAATAGGGGGAACTGTGGCTGGGATAAATTGTGTGAGAGAAGAATCTATTTTTAGTAGAAAGGAAAAAGAGAGAAGAAAAGAAAAATATAAAATTACAAAAGTCAAATGGAATGAAAATTCAAACTGATTTATGTTCCTTGTCCTTTAGTTGTATTACTTAGAAAGCCACACTACTCTTACACCCTGACATTTAAAGTTGTGAATAAATAATTTAATTCAGCAACGCATGCTAGCCAGGAGGACCCTGTAACTGATAGGGGCTGAGGGATCTTGGGAAAGCCTGACAGTGATGTTTGTTTTAATATAATGAATAGGTACATTAACAATTTGTCCCAAGGTTTGAGACTTAACAAAATGTCTAAGACATGGTTTGCGCGATGTAATGACTGAATAAAATAATTTCATCAGCAATCAAATTGAGTCTTCCACAAGGCAGAACAACAACAAAAAAACCACCAACAACAAAATATAAACCCTCAAAATCCCCCAAGGTTTTGTTACATACTGACTCTTCAGAGCAATAAATTTTTTATACTGTAAAATTTCAAAAAAAAAAAACAAAACCAGAAGGAAAAATATCAACCATGGATCTTCTTGCTATCTACTGCTGGAAGGCAGGTATATGGAAAACCACAGAGCACCACAAGCAAAATAAGGTTATTTATTGAATTATAACTTTTAAATTTAATGAAATTTGAGATGGCAACAGACTATATGCAGTCTTGCATTCTTTGTTTTTCATCTTGATCAAAGAGAAGAAAGTGTATTCTGTATTATTGATGCTTTTTATAAATAAGCATCTGGGTATAATAAATGAAATAAAAAATAATATTTGACATGGTTTATATTAACATTTGATATCAACTTATGTAAAACCACATATGAAACAGGAAATCAAATGTAACAGATCAAAGGGAAAGAATACCATTATATTCACTAATTTTTACATCTGCTTCTATTTTTTATCAATATAGTTAGATATTTATAACTGTTTATATAGTGAACTGCCCTTCAATAATTGTCCTGCGTACTGTCTCACTTTATGGATCTAAAGTTTAATCTGAGGTAACCTTTTCTTCTTTATATTACTGTTATATTTGAATAATATATGGATTTTATAAATATACATTTGAATTAGCTATGAAATTCTAGCATTGAAAAAAAATTAATCAAGTAAACTTAAGTCAGAAGTTCATATAAAGCAATATGCAGAATGAAATTAGAAACCTTACAAATCCGTCCTTGTATGGGCCTTTGAAGTTCAGATTTCCTTCATTTCTTCATCCATCTGTCTATATTTGTAAAAAAGGAGCTCTTTTTTAAACATTTTTATTGGTTATTTTATTTATTTATATTTCAAATATTGTCTGGCTTCCTGGATTCCCCTCTGCAACATTCCATCCCATCCCCCCTTCACTTTGCCTCTATGAGGCTGCTCCTCAATCCACACACTGCCATTTCCCCATCACTCTAACACTTCCTTACACTGGGGCATCGAGCCTCCACAGGAGAAAGGACCTCTCCTCCCATTGATTCCAGGTAAGGCAATCCTCTGCTATATATCAAGCTGTAGCATGGGTCCGTCCGTGTGTAATATTTTTAGTAGTTTAGTCCCTGGGAACACAAGGTGGTCATTACTTAGCTATTAAAAACATTGTTTATTGGTATTGTTTTTCTTCCTATGGAGTTACAATTCTTTTCAGCTCCTTCAATTCTTCCCCTAACTCTTCCACTGGGGTTCCAGAGCTCAGTCCAATGTTTGCCTGTGAGTATCTGCAACTGTATCGGTCAGGTAGTGGCAGAGATTTTCAGGGGACAGGTGCACCAGGCTCCTATCAGTCAGCACGCCTTGGCATCAGCAATAGTGTCTGGGTTTGGTTTACACAGGTGGGATGTATACCTTGTTAGAATTGGCTCTGAATGGTCTTTCCTTTAGTCTCTGTTCCATTTTATTTCTCTAAATTTGCTTTAGATAGGAACAATACTGGGTTAAAATTTTTGAGATGGGTGGTGGCCCCATCACACAAATGAAGGGTCTCCCTGTGTACTGGAGGTGGTCTCTACAGGGTCTCTCTCCCCTTTGTTGGGTATTTTGATTAATGTCATTCCTGTTGGGTCCTGGAACCTCATGCTTCCCTGGCATCTGGGATATTCTAGGGGCTACTCTGAGTTCCCTGTCTCCCCAGTGCTATATATTTCTGTTTGATTTCCTAATCCTTTGTACTTCTCTCCTGTCTCTTCACATACTTGATTCTGCCCCTCTTTTGTTTCCTCCCCCTCCTCTCTCCCTCCTACTTCCCTCATTCATTCTATCTCCCTTGATTATTTTGTTCTTTCTGCTAAGTAGGACTGAAGAATCCACTTCTTCTTAAGCTTCATATAGTCTGTGAGTTGTATTAGGGGTATATCTACTTATCAGTGAGTTCATACCATGTGTGTTCTTTTTTGTCTGAGTTACCTCACTCAGGGTAATATTTTCTAGTTTCATTCATTTGCCTGTGAATGTCATGAAGTCATTGTTTTTAATAGCTAAGTAATATTCCATTGTGTAGATGTACCACATTTTCTGAATCCATTCCTCTGTTGAAGGACATCTGGATTGTTACAAGCTTGTGGCTATTATAAGTAATACTGCTGTGAACATAACGGAGCATTTGTTCTTGTTATATGATGGAGCATCTTTTGGATATATGCCCAGGAGTGGTATAGCTGGGTTGTCAGGTAGAAATACTTCCAATTGTCTGAGAAACCAGAAGATTGATTTCCAGAGTAGTTGTACAAGATTGCAATCCAACCAGCAATACCAGAGTGCTCCTCTTCATCTGCATCCTTGTCAGCTTCTGTAGTTACCTCAGTTTTTGATCTTAATCATTCTGACTGATGTGAGGTTCTAGGAGAAACGCCATCCCTGAACTCAAACTGTACTACAGAAAAATAGTGAAAAAAAATTCATGATATTTGTATAGAGACAGACAGGTATGTCAATGGAATAGAATTGAAGACACAGAAATAAACCCATATAACTATGGCCACCTGATCTTTCACAAAGATGCCGAGTGGACCAATGACATCATATTCCACAAGTGTGACTGGTTCAAATGGTGGTCAGCATGTAGAAGAATGTAAATTGATCCATTCTTATCTTCTTGTACAAAGCTCAAGTCTTAGTGGATCAAGGCCCTCCACATAAAACCAGATACACTGAATCTAATAGAAGAGAAAGTGGAGAAGAGCCTCAAACATATCAGCACAGGAGAAATTTTCCTGAACAGAATACCAATGGCTCAGACTCTAAGATAAACAGTTGATAAATGGGGTGTCTTAAAATTGCAAAGCTTTTGTAAGGCAAAGGACACTGTTAATAGGACAAAACAGCAATCTACAGATTGCAGAAAGATTTTTACCAATCCTACATACAGTAGAGGACTAATATCTAATATACATAAAGAACTGAAAAAGGTAGACTCCACAGAACCATATAACCCAATTAAAAATGAAATACAGAGTTAAACAAAGGACTCTCAACTGAGGAATCTCAAATGGCCAAAAAGCACCTAAAGAAATGTTCACCATCCTTAGTAATCAGGGCAATGCCAATCAAAATGTTCCAAGCTCCTTTTTAATAAACATCTTTATCAATTCTCATGTCTCCTTAAATGTAGACTCTATATTTATACTTCTATAACTTTACTATTATGTTTCACTTTTATTATTCTGCATCTATGCATGCTTTATAAGTGACATTATGGAAGGACTAACAGAAAAACAATATTTGTGAGACATTGTTGGGGTTTCTTTATCTGAATAATGGAATTCTTTAATAAATGTGAAGCATATCTACCTTTTTCCCTGTGATTTCTTCTGGGCAATTAACAGTTGATAAAACAACAAAGGACCATAATGCTATCTATGGTCTATTTAATGATAGATTTTTTTTATAACTTCATAATAGCATTGTGTTTCAATAAGAAGTAAGAAAGCTTTGGAAGTAATTTTGACTGATTGAAACAGTTGCTCTGTGGCAACACTTTAATATTCTTAATAATGCTCACATGACATAATTTCATCCACTACTAGCCACAGATTAGACATACACAGATGTGTACATGTTATCACATGAAGGTTTGGTTTGCTTTGCTGTCTGTCATTTTGTGGAGGAATGATGCATCAATGGAAGTGAGGTGATAACTTTCAGTGATTGGTTTCCTCTTACACTTTGCAGATCCAAGCTAGTGTACTGACGTTAACAGACTTAGTTTCAAGCTCTTTTTCCCCTGAGCAATCTCATTGGTATTTAACAGAAGGTTTTTCCTTTATGTTCAATGTATCATGCATCTTACTGATAAATATTAATCTCATTAAAATGTTTTCTTAATATGTATCAACTGAACAAAATAATGAGCATTGCTCTTTTCATCCACCATAAGTTGTTCTCACCTATGCAATGATTCATTTTCCAAAATATACAGCTCCTTTCATTTCATGCAGAAGTGACAAGACTATTTGTGATAGGACAGCAACTTTGTAAAGTAGTAGTTGTCAAGTGAAGGCTATTTTTCCAAGCTCCTAACACTCCAAGTAGGGATGATGGGCACGTCTATTCTTTTCATAGAACGTTATGCAAGTTAAACTGAACATTAATTAAGAAGTTGACTCCTAATAAGTTAAGAATGAGAGTTCTTGTCAGGAAAAAGCATCATACTTAAATATAATCCCCTGGTTGTGAAAGACTTGCCAATCCCTCTTTTCTCTATTTGTGTTATATGGTACTTGATCCTAACACAGTTGTAAATAATTTGGAAACAAAACCTAACATATATTCTAATTCTGGGATGTTTATTTCCATAAAACCTTACAGCAGTATTTCTCAATGTGTGCATTTGCTTCACTTGTTAAAGTGAAGGTTTGGTGGTACTAGTGCAGGGATGGGAACTGAAAAGTTAAGATTCCCTAAGTTTGTGTACACATCAGGTAGTGTTGGTAACTTTGAAACAAGTAGCAGATGTTTCCAAGGTTTCGTTCTTTTTTTTTTTTAACCAAAAAATATCTTCATACTGATGCCCTCACTGATATATGCACTCACTATAAACTGAATTGACACACAGTAAACTTAATATCTGATAAACAAGATCAAAAACACTGGGATAATTTGTATGCTGCCATTTTGTTGTTTGTTTTATAGAAGCATGAGCTATTAAGGTATAAAGGAATTCATCAGATTTCAAGAGTTGTTTTTGTCTCTATTGTTGTTGCTTTGCTTTTAAATGTATGAATTAGACAAAGGTCTCATGACTGTATTCACATTGGTCATGACTTCTCTAAATTAAAACACACTTTAACAGCTCTTGCTTTTCAAAATCATATGTGTTCTGCTTCTAGTTTTCCTACAGTGACAGTACAAAGACTTGTCGTGGGAATATTTGCTTTGTTGGAGTTAACATTTTAACCACGGTTTGATTCAAAATAAGCAACTGGGGATAACTCTTCAAGTGTTTTTGACTTTTTAAAATATTACCTTATCATTAGCAAGGCAATCAAGTGGCAATTAAAAACAACATACGCTATTCCAATCATAAAATTAACTATTTTAATAACAGTAGTATCAAAGGTAATGATTATATTTGCACAGGTACAGTTACCAGCACTAAAACAGTGAATATTAAAAGCTGTGTTTTAAAGGCACATGAAGGAAATTATTAATTCTAAAAAAGAATTGTTACAAGTATACATATGCCAATAGTTAAAATAGCATCTATTGTTCATGACATAGTGTGAGATGATACATACCATTAACACTCTGCTGAGGAAAATAAAGCTGAGAAATAACTTACAATTACAACAATATTAAAGTTCAGAATATATTTTTCAATAATGTTAAAGTCCAGTATAAGATGTACATGTGAGATCTTTTGTTCAAAGTTTAATACACTTTGATGCATGAGAAACACAAAAATTTAATCTAGGTAATCCCCCTAAGGATAGAGTCAATGTGAGTATGCTGGTCACATTCCTATGAACATATTGTACACAGTGCTAGCTTAGAAGTCTCATTGCTTGATTGAAGCATATTTATTACTATTATAAAACTCAAAATGGTACCAAGACTACCTATATCAATTCTTATTTTTACGTAAAGAATGTTCATCAAATTGACCTGTTAAAATTGTCATATTTATCTTTGTTTAACAATCTATAAAATCAGTAATAATATAAGGGGACAAATAAAGTTTTTAAAAATTACATCATATATGTAGTCCTGAAATAGAACTGAAGCTGGAAGGTGAAGAGACACACCTCTTTACTTATGGTCATTTACCAAGTAGTTAGCTAAGGAAATTCTTTTATTAACTTCATATTAACCTCTTGAATTCATAGATGACTATTTCGAGATCACAAACTGTTAAAATGTCTACTACTATTCCATAGTAAATGATATTAACCTTTGGGTCATGTTGAAATTCTACCAGTGATCACTGGCGTACCTTTGTTATTATATTGTGTGAACTTATACATCCCTTGCTATTCTGTCCATTCTCTGTATGCTTCTTTTTCATGTATTTATGTCAAACTTTCTTTTTTAGCTCCAATAAAAATGAATGTTATTGCATTTAGAGTCCTTACAAATAGGCAAGAAAAGCATCTTTTATCAAGTGTATTTTTATGAATTGATTGAAATTACTTTCACATAATGATGGCTTTCATGAAGATGTGTATGTTTTTGTTCAGACCAAGATCACCTCCCACACTCTATTTTACCTATTTCTCCTCTGTCTCACTATCACTGTGCAACTTCTGTTGTAGCTTACTGTATTTTATAGCATGTAGTACTATGCTAGAGACTTTTTCTGTTTATGTTATGAAAGAACCTGACAAAAGCAAGAAAAGTCAGAGAAGATTTTCATTCATTGTAGTCATCATACTTCACTGATAGATTAAGTAGGTGAAGTAATTAAAATTACTCTGGATTTCATCTGTCATGCAAGAACAAGGTGTTTTCTATACTACTCTTTCAATTTGCTGCAAATGCCACATTTCAGAATGCAGTTCATTTGTAAACAAAACACAGTACAAGTAATTAAGTTGAATTCATTTGAATGCAATTATCTGGCATAAGTGTATGAGGTGTACGTTTGTTTTTCCTCACTGGGCCAATTTTTAGTCTGTTTGAAATTGTGGTGTCATGTTTCCAAAGCTCTTTTTGATTGTTTTGCCTCACACTTTCCTTTCTCATCATCCTCAGTTGCTCATATCCATTTATTCTTATGGGTTCTAAATCTTTTTTTATTTTTCTTCTTTTTTCATAGAAACTGGAAAAACAACTTGGTAACTCTGAGAACTATTTTCTGCTTTGCTTGATATATTGTGCACATACATGATATATATTCAATGCATTATGTGAGCTACAGAAGCAGCATAATTTTTTTTTATCAAAGCAATATCACTGAAGTGTTTTTAGTGAATTCACAGGTATGCTTACAAGTACATTAAGTCAATTGAATATGGACTGTAAAATCCTCTCTTAAATCCTAAATAAATTGAAAACAATCTACACCAATGTTCACCACGTAAAATTGTATGTTGATGTCTTTATGTAGATGAAGGCAGGTGCAGGTTAGAATGAGGCCTGTCATTGGATAAGAAGGAAGGATGGGCAGGAGAAAAGTTTTAGAGAGGAGAAGATCAGAGCAAGAGGAGAGGGAGTAGCAGAGAGAACATGGAGGCAGATGTAAACATTTCTCTCTGCGCATTTACAGGTTGTTAGCACTATTCTTAAGGGATGGATGTGTACAGGATTTTGTAGGTCTAGATGAACAAATTATATCTTATCTAGGTGGGCAGTTTATAACCTTATCCATTGCTTGTAAGTTAATTGTGTGGATATATTGTATATTGAGCATTTAACATATAAATCTTGTTGTTGGGTCCCAGTTTGTTGAGTCAGGACTTACCTGGGTTGTTGGGAGTGAGAGCAGAGTCCATGACAGGAAGCCATACTAGGCTATAGAATGCTTGGGGATAGAGTGGCATGGGACTAGCATGGCCCTTATAACTTGATGGCAACAGGCATGGTAACCTGCCAAGGGGATAGTGTTCAAGTGACTGACAGAGAAACAGCTAGAGTATGAAAATCTGCGCAGAGTGGGAACTCAGGGGAACCAGGTTAGTCGTGTGCCTGCAAAATATAACAAAGGACATTTTCAGAGCATGAGTGAGAGACTGAGAGATTAAGCACAGGAGCATGTCTAACCTAATGTCTCCATTCCATATATGTGATGACTTGCCAGGGCCACTTAGATGGAATCCCTTTTAAGTAATCCATCCCCAGTCTACAGAGTCCAGTATTATCAGAAGCATGAGTCAGTGTGCCATTAAGGCCTAATTTCACACAGTAACTGGAATTAGGAACTGTGATATCTGGTGAAAGTCCTATTTAGCAAACCATTTCACTTTCTCCTCTAAAGGAATGTCAGCGGTAAATGTTTTCCCCCCTAATGGCTTGGTTTCAACAAATTTTTAGAATAAAATAACATTGAAAAATCTTATGTCAAGGGATCTTTTAAATACATTGACAGATATATTGAATGGGTAGTCACAGTGGAGCAGAATTATCTGCCATAGGCCACAACTGATATTTGATAACATTGTTAAAACTTTGATGGATGGAGAATGGGGTTTGCTTAAGTTGAACCATTCTTAAGGTATTCCTCTGTTTGTCAAGACATTAGATTCAGTTTTTTTAATAGTCACACAGTATTAAACCCAAGACAAAGGTATGCAATGCCTGGTTCCTTCAGGGCAAATGTTGCTCAATATAAATTGTAATTAGGCTCTAGACCTGCATCCATTTAAACCCACCCATAGTGAGGTTTCAATCAGAGTCTCAGCCAGTTTACTCTCAGGACTTCTCATTCACCTTTGTTCCATGCTGTTCAGGCATCAAAGTTTGTTCTTGTCTGTGAGTAGAGCACATATGTAAGCCACCATTAAATATTATTATGTCCAAAGTTGCTCCACAGGGCCAGGCTTGTTATCTTATGTGTATACGACTAAGTAGTAGGCTGAAGAGAATGTCTAGTAAAAACATAGCTATGAAAGACACTTAAGAAAGAAACTCCTGAGTTGCATAAAGCTGTTGCTTATAATAATTTGGACTTGTTTTAAATTTTATTGTTTGTATCTAACAGAACAATCACAGGTGACATATAATCTGACTATTATATAATTATACTTAAAATTAAAACAGTTACTAACATTTTTTGTTGGCCTACAGGAATGAATGTAATATAAGGAAACATACATTTTAGATGACCAAGATCTACATTTTTTTAGATCAATATTGACTGTTTTTCCTTGAATTAAGATTGATTTGTGCTCCATGGACTATATTTTTATATTGGTATTGTGACAGATTTTCTTTGAAAATGGTAATGGAAAGCCATATTACAGAACAATTTAGATAACAATATATCATTGCTTAAGTTTTCGTTTATATTTACACTATTGATAGTTTTACTAGAAAGGGAAATATCAGTAATATTGTCTCAATGTTTACACAGATGCTCTCATCCATGCACTTACTTGATCTCTGCATTCACTAAAGCATTTGTGTTCAGTATATACCAAAGTGTAAATTTAGAGCACGATCTCCATTTGCACACAGCTCTCATGCACTTCTTTTAGTTTCTTTAGTTTTATAGGAGATGTAGGTGTAGTATTGAAATCTGTGGCTAGCTCCTCATGAGATGAAAATAGTCACCACTCTAAATTATTGAAAATAAAGACAAATTCCTTGGTAAAGAAAATAATATTTTCCAAATATTTTGAAAAATAGATGCACACATGTGGATATCCTATAATGTTCATTTTTCTAAAGTGTGAAAAATAAAATATATTAATAGAAATATTTTATAAGAAAATAATAATATTTTAGATGAGAATATACTTCAATGAATGATCTTAATGTGAGTTAATTTGTTGGTTCTCATATCTGAGTGACATTGTTTGCTAAAAGGCCAGATACTTATTGCTTTCAGCATATTGTTAGAACAGAAATCATTAAACAACAGAGAGAAATGTGGAGGAAGCAAACACATTACTAAAACAAAGGAGAGGAAATTTGCCCCTGTCAGCTTATTAACAACTCATTGAAGGAGGATAATTAATCTTTATATTGGAAAGGGGGAAAGCATAATAGCTAAAACTTTTTTTCTTTTTACATATTCCAGTTTGCAAATAAAAAAAGAAATTGATAGTTTCTGTGAAATCTCTACCTACGTTTCATCACTAGATTATATTGTTCTCATATATTTGTTGTCGTTAGTAAAATCACATTAATTTACCATTATATATCTTCCATCTATTCTGATTTCCTTAATTTGACCCATGTCTTTTTCTGTCACATTTTCTACTTTAGCCTTAACATCTGAAGCTTCTCTGGCTGCAGTGTTTTTCAGACTTCCTTTCTTTATGAAGAAGTTGAGAATTTTGAGAATTGTGGGTCAAATTACTTGTAGGTATTGTCATACCAGAACTTGGAACCTGGGTTTTTAGATGAGTATGTAATTGTGGAGGATAAAGGAACGATGAATTGGACTCTTCCTTATGTCTACATAGACCACCAATAGAGCTTACATTCTGGGCCTTACATATCTAACGAGAACCTTGTTTTTTTTTTTTTTTTTTTTTTTTTTTTTTTTTGTTTGTTTGGTTTTCTGCTTGCTGCTGTTTTCTGCTTGATGTTTTCCACTAATATTTCCACTAATATTTTGCATATTTTGAAGAGTAATTTGGGAGCAAGTCACTATTCATTTGTAAGACTGGAAAGCTCAATTAAATAGAACCTACATGAATTACTTAGAAATGTGCCAGGATGTTTTTCTCTTCATAATATTTTTGTTGCTAATCACCATTTTTTCCAATTGGATTTTGAGTTATGTCTTCTTTGACAAACTCTGAAACAGTATAATATACATGTATTTTCAAAACAGTTTCTTAATTTACGGTACAATATGTCATATGTTTCCACTCATCTCATGTGCTTTTCTCACATTCCTAGAATTAGCCAGTTCCACCAGGAGCTAGAACTTACATTTTTGTTTTTGTTTGTTTGCTTTGATTTTTTTTAGGTTTTTGGAAAACCTTATTAGAAATATTATCAGAGGATGTTTTACTTTCTTCCTTGGAGATTTCAAATTTTAGGGTGTCTGTGCCACCAAAATCAAAAGGTATTATTTAAAGCATTCAAGCATCACATACACACACACACACACACACACACACACACACACACACACACAGAAACACATACACACAGAAACACACACATCAGCGTATAAAATTACAATAATATTGAAATAAACATGAGCTTGTATTTATGCAGCATATTCTAATGTAGTGGATCAAATCCAGCCTCATGCCACAGTTTATCTATGAATGTTCACATTAATTTTGTCAGACAGGCACCTTACTTTCCAGCATTTATTTTATTTCATTGTGTAGGTTTATTGTCAGCTTAATAGAGGGAAGAACTTGTAGCATAGTTCCTTGAATTAAAAACAAATGTGTTTAACTCTACCTGTGTAGAGTTTATATATGTGTCATTCACAAAATTTTCTTAGATTGCAAATGTGCCTCCAACTCTCTTCACTGGAATTATCTGCCTTTTAACCAGTCGTAATTATTTATTAGAGTCATCACCTGCTGCTACATATAGAATTCTTGATATGACGAGTGTGTGTCTTGTAATAATATGTTAAATCTTGTGTCAATCCAGTTTTTACAAATATTTTGAAAGCCTTCCAACCAGAAAATAAATTTAAATCACCTTAAAATGGAGCAATAATTAGAATCTCTACTCAAATCATAAGAAAGTATGAAAAATATAATAATAGTGTTTACCTGGAGGTCTGTAAATATATTTAATTTTCACAAGAGTCTATATAAAACAGACTAGGTTAGGAAGGTATGGAGGGTATTTCTGCAACACAGATTGTTAGAATATATAGATCAATCCATAATTTAAGTCAATATTCTAATCTGGGATCATGTAATTAAGCATTGTGAAGTACCGCAAGATATAAAAAGCTTAGGTAAATTAGGACTCACAAGGAAAGAAAAAAATAGAGTTATCCAAAAAATTTCAGGAAAAAAATAGTGTCTTCCTAGCAACCAAGCCATTTAAAAGAACAAAAGAAAGAAGAATGAAAGAAAAAGCAAAGCAGAAAACAGAAGAAGAAAATAGGAAAGAAAAAAGCAAATGCTCTTTTCAAAAGAAGAAGTGGGTAAATACTACACAGCTTGTGACAGCTGAATTCTTAAATTTCAAAACTGAACATGTATTTCACCAATTTCTAAAATGAACCATTGTTATCAAATCATTTTCAGGGTTATTCATGTAAAATCCAAACCTTAAAGGATATAAGAAGTAGGCATTAGGAACAGCAAATTTTTACTAAAATTCAAACATAAATTTAGCAAAAAAATTGTAGTCAAGATGACAGGTTTTTTTTTATTCCCCTCCAGGTCTGTTCCCCATCCTCTGAGGGTTCCACATCCCATACCTTCTCCTGCCTCACCTATGTCTCCACAAGGATGTATCCATTTCACCCACCCCACCAGACCTCTAAACTTCCTGGGGCCTCCAGTCTCTTCTGGATTAAGTGCATCCTCTCTGAACCCAGGAGTCCTTTGCTATATATGTGTTGGAAGCCACATCTCAGCTGGTGTATGTTGCTTAGCTGGTGATACAGTGTCTGTGAGATCTCAGGGGTCCAGGTTAATTGAAACTGCTGGTCCCCCTACTGTGTTGCCCTTTTCCACAGCTTTCATCAGCTTTTCCCTACTTCAACTAGAGGGGTCAGCAACTTCTGTTCATTGGTTGGGTGCACATATCTGCATCTGACTCGGTTCCTTGTTGGGTCATTTGGAAGGTAGTCATGATAGATCCCTTTATTTGAGAACTCCATAGTCTCAATAATAGTGTAGGTCTTGGGGCTTCCCCTTGAGCTGGATCCCACTTGGGGCCTGTCACAGGACCTTCTTTTCCTCAGGTTCTTCTCCATTTCTATACTTATATATTATTTTTTAGACAGAAAGAATTATGGGTTAGAGCCTTGTTTGTGGCATAGCAACCACATCCTTCCCTTGATGCTCTATCTTTCTGCTGGAGGTGGGTTCATTGAGTTCCCTTTCCCTACTGTAGGTCATTTTATCCATCCATCCATCCCCTGTTTAAGTCCTGAGAATCTCTCAATTCGCAAATCTCTGATGCATTCTAGACTGTCTTCCCAACCTCCTTAATCCGGAAGTCACCTGTTTCCAGTCTTTCTGCTGGCCCTAAGGTCTACAGTCCTTTTTACCCAGGAATACCAAATCATGTTACCCTCTTTCCCTACCCCCAGACCCTTTTGCTCTCTGTTTCCCCCGACCTACCCCATTGTGGTTACTTTCTTCTCCCTCTCAAATGGGACTGAGGTGTCCTCATTTGGGCCCTTTAGCATTTTGACCTGTTTGAATTCAGTGGACTATATCCTAGGTATTCTGTACTTTATTTATTTATTTTAGACTAATATCCACTTACTAGTGAGAACATACTATGTATGCCCTAGGGGGTCTGTGTTATCTCCCTCAGGATGATATTTCCTAGTTCCATCCATCTGCCTGCTAAACTCAGGATATCCTCATTCTTAATAGCTGAGTAGTATTCCATTGCATAAATGAGCCACATTTTATATATCCATTCTTCTGTAGTGGGACATCTGGGTTGTTTGCACCTTCTGGCTATAACAAATAAAGCAGCTATGAACATAGTGGAATGTGTGCCCCTGTGGCATGGTGGGACATCTTTGTGGTATATTCCCAAGAGTGGTATTGCTGGATCTTTAGGTAAGTCTATTTCCAATATTCTGAGGAACCTCCTAATTGATTTCCAGAGTGGTTGTAAGAATTGGCAATCTTATGAGCAATGGAGGAGTGTTCCTTTCTCTACATATCCTCACCAACATGTGTTGTCACCTGAGGTTTTGATCTTAGCCATTCAGACTAGTATAAGGTGGAATCTCAGGGTAATTTTGATTTGTACTTCTCTGATCACTAAGGACTTTGAACATTTCTTTAGGTGCTTCTAGTTTCTTAGAATATATATATTCTACACACATATATAAAATATTAGCCCTCTATGAGAATTGGGGTTAGTGAAGACTTTTTCCCAATCTGTAGGATGCGGATTTGTCTTATTGACTATGTCCTTTGCCTTACAGAAGCTTTGCAGTTTCATGAGGTCCCATATAACAATTCATGATCTTACAACATGGGCCACTGAAGTTCTTTTTAGGAAAATTTTGCCTGTCCCAATGAGTTTAAGGTTCTTCCCACTTTCTCTTCCATTAGATTCAGTGCATCTGGTTTAATGTTGAGGTCGTATGTCCATTTAGACTTGATTTTAGTGCATGGTGACAAATATGGTTCTATTTTCATGTTGCTACATACAGATACCCAGGTAGAACAATGCCATTTTCCATTGTATATTTTTTGCTTTCTTGTCAAAGACCAAGTGTGCATAAGACTGTGGTATTACTTCTGGGTCTTCGATTGTATTCAATTGATCAACCTAGCGATATCTGTAGCACTACTAAACAGTTTTTATCACCATTGCTCTGCAGTAGTGCTTGAGATCGTGTTTGGTGATTTCCCTAGCCACTCTTTTATTGTTAAGAACTGTTTTCTTTATTCTGGGTTTTTTTCCTTTTTCAGTAGAATTTGAGAATTGCTTTTCCCATGTCTTTAAAGAATCGTGTTGGGATTTTGATGGGGATTGTATTGAATTTGTAGACTGCCTTCAGTAGGATGGACATTTTTACCATGTTAGTGCTACCAATCCATGAGCATGAGAGATCTCTCCATCTGCTGAGCTCTTCTTTGATTTCTTTCTTGAGAGTTCATACCAGAAAGATCTTTCACTTGTTTGGATAGAGTTACCCCCCTAGGTATTTTATATTATCTGTGGGTGTTCTGAAGTGAGTTGTTTCCATAATTTCTTTTAAGCCTGTTTATCATTTCTTTAAAGAAAAGCTACTGATTTATTTGAGTTAATTTTATACCTAGCCACTTTGCTGAAGATGTTTATTAGCTAAAGAAGTTCTCTGGTGGAATTTTTTTGGGTCACTTATGTATACTGTCATCTGCAAATAGTGATAGTATTAATTCATCTTTGACAATTCATATCACCTTGATCTCTTTTTGTTGTCTTATTGTTCTAACAAGCACTTCAAGTTCTATACTGAATATAGATATGAATCATGAGAGATTCCTAAGGGTGGGTCTTCTTGCCTTGTCCCTGATTTTAGTGGGATTGTTTCAAGTTTCTCTCCATTTAATTTCTATTAGCTGTTGGCATGCATCGAATTGCTTTTATTATCTTTAGACATGGACCTTGAATTCCTGATCTTTCCAATACTTTTTTTTTATTAACTTGAGTATTTCTTATATACATTTCGAGTGTTATTCCCTTTCCCGGTATCCGGGCAAACATCCCTCTCCCCCCTCCCCTTCCTTATGGGTGTTCCCCTCCCAAACCTCCCCCCATTGCCGCCCTCCCCCCACCAGTCTAGTTCACTGGGAGTTCAGTCTTAGCAGGACCCAGGGCTTCCCCTTCCACTGGTGCTCTTACTAGGATATTCATTGCTACCTGTGAGGTCAGAATCCAGGGTCAGTCCATCTATAGTCTTTAGGTAGTGGCTTAGTCCCTGGAAGCTCTGGTTGCTTGGAATTGTTGTACATATGGGGTCTCGAGCCCCTTCAAGCTCTTCCAGTTCTTTCTCTGATTCCTTCAACGGGGGTCCTATTCTCAGTTCAGTGGTTTGCTGCTGGCATTCGCCTCTGTATTTGCTGTATTCTGGCTGTGTCTCTCAGGAGCGATCTACATCCGGCACCTGTCGGTCTGCACTTCTTTGCTTCATCCATCTTGTCTAATTGGGTGGCTGTATATGTATGGGCCACATGTGGGGCAGGCTCTGAATGGGTGTTCCTTCAGTCTCTGTTTAATCTTTGCCTCTCTCTTCCCTGCCAAGGGTATTCTTGTTCCCCTTTTAAAGACGGAGTGAAGCATTCATATTTTGATCATCCGTCTTGAGTTTCATTTGTTCTAGGCATCTAGGGTAATTCAAGCATTCAGGCTAATAGCCACTTATCAATGAGTGCATACCATGTATATCTTTCTGTGATTGGGTTAGCTCACTCAGGATGATATTTTCCAGTTCCAACCATTTGCCTACGAATTTCATAAAGCCGTTGTTTTGATAGCTGAGTAATATTCCATTGTGTAGATGTACCACATTTTCTGTATCCATTCCTCTATTGAAGGGCATCTGGGTTCTTTCCAGCTTCTGGCTATTATAAATAAGGCTGCAATGAACATAGTGGAGCACGTGTCTTTTTTATATGTTGGGGCATCTTTTGGGTATATGCCCAAGAGAGGTATAGCTGGATCCTCAGGCAGTTCAATGTCCAATTTTCTGAGGATCCTCCAGACTGATTTCCAGAATGGTTGTACCAGTCTGCAATCCCACCAACAATGGAGGAGTGTTCCTCTTTCTCCACATCCTCGCCAGCATCTGTTGTCCCCTGAGTTTTTGATCTTAGCTATTCTCACTGGTGTGAGGTGAAATCTCAGGGTTGTTTTGATTTGCATTTCCCTTATGACTAAAGATGTTGAACATTTCTTTAGGTGTTTCTCAGCCATTCGGCATTCCTCAGCTGTGAATTCTTTGTTTATCTCTGAACCCCATTTTTAATAGGGTTATTTGTTTCCCTGCGGTCTAACTTCTTGAGTTCTTTGTATATTTTGGATATAAGGCCTCTATCTGTTGTAGGATTCGTAAAGATCTTTTCCCAATCTGTTGGTTGCCGTTTTGTCCTAACCACAGTGTCCTTTGCCTTACAGAAGCTTTGCAGTTTTATGAGATCTCATTTGTTGATTCTTGATCTTAGAGCGTAAGCCATTGGTGTTTTGTTTAGGAAATTTTTTCCAGTGCCCATGTGTTCCAGATGCTTCCCTAGTTTTTCTTCTATTAGTTTGAGTGTGTCTGGTTTGATGTGGAGGTCCTTGATCCACTTGGACTTAAGCTTTGTACAGGGTGATAAGCATGGATCGATCTGCATTCTTCTACATGTTGACCTCCAGTTGCACCAGCACCATTTGCTGAAAATGCTATCTTTTTTCCATTTGTTTGTTTTGGCTCCTTTGTCAAAAATCAAGTGACCATAGGTGTGTGGGTTCATTTCTGGGTCTTCAATTCTATTCCATTGGTCTATCTGTCTGTCTCTTTACCAATACCATGCAGTTTTTATCACTATTGCTCTGTAATACTGCTTGAGTTCAGGGATAGTTATTCCCCCTGAAGTCCTTTTATTGTTGAGGATAGCTTTAGCTATCCTGGGTTTTTTGTTATGCCAGATGAATTTGCAAATTGTTCTGTCTAACTCTTTGAAGAATTGGATTGGTATTTTGATGGGGATTGCATTGAATCTGTAGATTGCTTTTGGTAAAATGGCCATTTTTACTATATTAATCCTGCCAATCCATGAGCATGGGAGATCTTTCCATCTTCTGAGGTCTTCTTCAATTTCCTTCTTCAGTGTCTTGACGTTCTTATTGTACAGATGTTTTACTTGCTTGGTTAAAGTCACACCGAGGTACTTTATATTATTTGGGTCTATTATGAAGGGTGTCATTTCCCTAATTTCTTTCTCGGCTTGTTTCTCTTTTGTATAGAGGAAGGCAACTGATTTATTTGAGTTAATTTTATACCCAGCCATTTTGCTGAAGTTGTTTACAGCTTTAGTAGTTCTCTGGTGGAACTTTTGGGATCACTTAAATATACTATCTTATCATCTGCAAATAGTGATATTTTGACTTCTACTTTTCCGATCTGTATCCCCTTGACCTCCTTTTGTTGTCTGATTGCTCTGGCTAGAACTTCAAGAACTATATTGAATAAGTAGGGAGAGAGTGGGCAGCCTTGTCTAGTCCCTGATTTTAGTGGGATTGCTTCAAGTTTCTCTCCATTTAGTTTAATGTTAGCAACTGGTTTGCTGTATATGGCTTTTACTATGTTTAGGTATGGGCCTTGAATTCCTATTCTTTCCAGGACTTTTATCATGAAGGGGTGTTGAATTTTGTCAAATGCTTTCTCAGCATCTAATTAAATGATCATGTGGTTTTGTTCTTTCAGTTTATTTATATAATGGATCATGTTGATGGTTTTCTGTATATTAAACCATCCCTGCATTCCTGGGATGAAGCCTACTTGGTCATGGTGGATGATTGTTTTGATGTGCTCTTGGATTCGGTTTGCCAGAATTTTGTTGAGTATTTTTGCGTTGATATTCAAAGGGGAAATTGGTCTGAAGTTCTCTTTCTTTGTTGTGTCTTTGTGTGGTTTAGGTATAAGAGTAATTGTGGCTTCGTAGAAGGTATTCGGTAGTGATCCATCTGTTTCAATTTTGTGGAATAGTTTGTATAATATTGGTATGAGGTCTTCTATGAAGGTTTGATAGAATTCTGCACTAAACCTGTCTGGACCTGGGCTCTTTTTGGTTGGGAGACCTTTAATGACTGCTTCTATTTCCTTAGGAATTATCGGGTTGTTTAACTGCTTTATCTGTTCCTGATTTAACTTCGGTACCTGGTATCTGTCTAGGAAATTGCCCATTTCCTGAAGATTTTCAAGTTTTGTTGAATATAGGTTTTTATAGTAAGATATGATGATTTTTTGAATTTCCTCTGAATCTGTAGTTATGTCTCCCTTTTCATTTCTGATTTTGTTAATTTGGATGCACTCTCTGTGTCCTCTCGTTAGTCTGGCTAAGGGTTTATCTATCTTGTTTATTTTCTCAAAGAACCAACTTTTGGTTCTGTTGATTCTTTCTATGGTCCTTTTTGTTTCTACCTGGTTGATTTCAGCTCTGAGTTTGATTATTTCCTGCCTTCTACTCCTCCTGGGTATATTTGTTCCTTTTTGTTCTAGAGCTTTTAGGTGTGCTGTCAAGCTGCTGACATATGCTCTTTCCTGTTTCTTTCTGCAGGCACTCAGCGCTATGAGTTTTCCTCTTAGCACAGCTTTCATTGTGTCCCATAAGTTTGGGTATGTTGTACCTTCATTTTCATTAAATTCTAAAAAGTTTTTAATTTCTTTCTTTATTTCTTCCTTGACCAGGTTATCATTGAGTTGAGCATTGTTCAATTTCCACGTATATGTGGGCATTCTTCCCTTATTGTTATTGAAGACCAGTTTTAGGCCGTGGTGGTCCGATAGCACGCATGGGATTATTTCTATCTTTCTGTACCTGTTGAGGCCCGTTTTTTGACCAATTATATGGTCAGTTTTGGAGAAAGTACCATGAGGAGCTGAGAAGAAGGTATATCCTTTTGCTTTAGGATAGAATGTTCTATAAATATCCGTTAAGTCCATTTGGCTCATGACTTCTCTTAGTCTGTCTACATCTCTGTTTAATTTCTGTTTCCGTGATCTGTCCATTGATGAGAGTGGGGTGTTGAAATCTCCCACTATTATTGTGTGAGGTGCAATGTGTGTTTTGAGCTTTAGTAAGGTTTCTTTTACGTATGTAGGTGCCCTTGTATTTGGGGCATAGATATTTAGGATTGAGAGTTCATCTTGGTTGATTTTTCCTTTGATGAATATGAAGTGTCCTTCCTTATCTTTTTTGATGACTTTTAGTTGAAAATTGATTTTATTTCATATTAGAATGGCTACTCCAGCTTGCTTCTTCTGACCATTTGCTTGGAAAGTTGTTTTCCAGCCTTTCACTCTGAGGTAATGTCTGTCATTGTCTCTGAGGTGTGTTTCCTGTAGGCTGCAGAATGTAGGGTCCTCGTTGCATATCCAGTTTGTTAATCTATGTCTTTTAATTGGGGAGTTGAGGCCATTGATTTTGAGAGATATTAAGGAATAGTGATTATTGCTTCCTGTTACATTCATATTTGGATGTGAGGTTATGTTTGTGTGCTTTCATTCTCTTTGTTTTGTTGCCAAGACGATTAGTTTCTTGCTGCTTCTAGGGTATAGCTTGCCTCCTTATGTTGGGCTTTACCATTTATTATCCTTTGTAGTGCTGGATTTGTGGAAAGATATTGTGTAAATTTGGTTTTGTCATGGAATATCTTGGTTTCTCCATCTATGTTAATTGAGAGTTTTGCAGGATACAGTAACCGGGGCTGGCATTTGTGTTCTCTTTGGGTCTGTATGACATCAGTCCAGGATCTTCTGGCCTTCATAGTTTCTGGCGAGAAGTCTGGTGTGATTCTGATAGGTCTGCCTTTATATGATACTTGACCTTTTTCCCTTACTGCTTTTAATATTCTTTCTTTATTTTGTGCGTTTGGTGTTTTGACTATTATGTGACGGGAGGTGTTTCTTTTCTGGTTCAATCTATTTGGAGTTCTGTAGGCTTCTTGTATGCCTATGGGTATCTCTTTTTTTAGGTTAGGGAAGTTTTCTTCTATGATTTTGTTGAAGATATTTACTGGTCCTTTGAGCTGGGAGTCTTCACTCTCTTCTATACCTATTATCCTTAGGTTTGATCTTCTCATTGAGTCCTGGATTTCCTGTATGTTTTGGACCAGTAGCTTTTTCCACTTTACATTATCTTTGACAGTTGAGTCAATGATTTCTATGGAATCTTCTGCTCCTGAGATTCTCTCTTCCATCTCTTGTATTCTGTTGGTGAAGCTTGTATCTACAGCTCCTTGTCTCTTCTTTTGGTGTTCTATATCCAGGGTTGTTTCCATGTGTTCTTTCTTGATTGCTTCTATTTCCATTTTTAATTCCTTCAACTGTTTGATTTTGTTTTCCTGAAATTCTTTCAGGGATTTTTGTGACTCCTCTCTATGGGCTTCTACTTGTTTATTTATGATTTCCTGATATTCTTTCAGGGATTTTTGTGTCTCCTCTCTATGGGCTTCTACTTGTTTATTTATGTTTTCCTGGAATTCTTTCAGGCATTTTTGCGATTCCTCTCTGTAGGCTTCTACTTGTTTATTAATGTTTTCCTGTGTTTCTCTAAGGGAGTTCTTCACGTCTTTCTTGAAGTCCTCCAGCATCATGATCAAATATGATTTTGAAACTAGATCTTGCTTTTCTGGTGTGTTTGGACATTCCTTGTTTGTTTTGGTGGGAGAATTGGGCTCCGATGATGCCATGTAGTCTTGTTTTCTGTTGCTTGGGTTCCTGTGCTTGCCTCTCGCCATCCGATTATCTCTAGTGTTACTTTGTTCTGCTATTTCTGACAGTGGCTAGACTGTCCCTATAAGCCTGTGTGTCAGGAGTGCTGTAGACCTGTTTTACTGTTTTCTTTCAGCCAGTTATGGGGACAGAGTGTTCTGCTTTCGTGCGTGTAGTTTTTCCTCTCTACAGGTCTTCAGCTGTTCCTGTGGGTCTGTGTCTTGAGTTCACCAGGCAGGTCACTTGCAGCATACAAGTTGGTCTTACCTGTGGTCCCAAGGCTCAAGTTCTTTGCGGGGTGCTGCCCACGGGGTCTTTGGGGCGGCAGCAACCAGGAAGACCTGTGCCACCCCTTCTGGGAGCTTCAGTACACCAGGGTTCCAGATGGCCTTTGGTGTTTTCCAATACTTTTAACATGAAGGGTTGTTTTATTTTTGTTCATCTAAGGAAATGATCATGAGCTTTCTTACAGCTTATTTATATGGTAGATTATATAAATGGATCTTTGTATATTGAAGCAACATTGCATCCCTGGGATGAAGTCTACTTAATCATGGTGAATGATAGCTTTGATGTATTCTTGAATTCAACTCGTAAAAATTTTATTGAGTATATTTGCATCAGTATTTATAAGCAAGTTTAGTTTAAAGTTCTCATTTTTGGTAGGGTCCTTCTGTGGTTTAGGTATCATAGTAATTTTGCCCTCATTGAATGAATTAGGTAATGTTCCTTCTGCTTCTATTTTATAGAATAGTTTGAAGGATATTGGTGTCAGTTTTTCTTTGAAGGTCTGGTAGAATTCTCAACTAAATAAATCTGGCCCTGAACATTTTTTAGTTGGAAAGTTATTAATGACTTACTTCCTTATGGGATATGGGCTTCTTTAGAAAGTATATCTGCTCTTGATTTAATGTTTGAATGTGACATCTTTCTAGAAAGTCATTCATTTCATCTAGATTTTCCAGTTTTGTTGAGTATAGGCTTTTGTAGTAGGATCTGATGACTTTTTTAACTTCCTCCATTTATGTTGTTATGTCTTCCTTTTAATTTCTGATTTTGTTAATTTTGGATACTGTCTCTGGGCCCTTTATTTAGTTTGGCTAGTGGTTTATCTCTCTTGTTGATTCTATCAAAGAACCATTTTTTAGTTTTGCTTATTCTTTGCATTGTTCTGTTTGTTTCTATTTGGTTGATTTTAGCCCCGAATTTGATTATGTTCTTCAGTCTACTCCTCTTGGATGAGTTTGCTTCCTTTTGTTCTAGAGCTCTCAAGTGTGCCTTTAAGTTGCTAGTGTAAGATCTCTCCAGTTTCTTTACCAGTGCACTTACAGTATGAATTTTTCTCTTAGTACTGCCTTTATTGTGTCCCATAATTTTGGATATGATGTTTCAACATTTTCAATAAATTTTAGGAAGTCTTTAATTTCTTTGTTTATTTTATCCATGACCAATTTCTCACTGAGTAGAGAGTTGTTCAGTTTCATGTATATGTGGATTTTCTGTTGCTTTTGCTGTTATTGAAGACCAGCTTTAGGCCATGGTGCCCTGATCTAGGAAAGAGGACTAGAATTAGAGTTGTAAGTGTCAGCAACAGAACATAAGATAAAGAAGAGAGAATCACAGGAGTAGAAGATACTCTAGAAAAGATTGGCACAACAGTCAAAGAAAATTCAAAACTTAAAAACTCCTAACCCAAAATATCCATGAAAGTCAGGACAAAATCAAAAGACAAAATCTAAGAATAATTGGAATAGAGGAGAATGAAGATTTCCAGCTCAAAGGACCTGAAAATGTCTTCAACAAAATCATAGAAGAAAACTTACCCTAACTAATGAGACGGCCATAAAGGTACAAGAAGCCCACAGAACACCAAACAAATGGGAGCAGAAAAGAAAATCCTCTCATCACATAATTGTCAAAACACTAAATGCACAGAACCAAGAAAGAATATTAAAAACTGAAAGGGAACCGTGCCAAGAAACACACAAGGCAGACCTATCAGAATTACACCATATTTCTCAACAGAGACTAGGAAAGCCAGAAGAGCCTTGTGAGAAGTTATGCAGACTGTAAGAGAATACAAATGTCAGCACAGGCTACTATTCCCAGCAAAACTGTCAGCCAACATAGATGGAGAATCCAAAATATCCTAGGACAAACTAAATTCAAAGAATATCTATCAACCAATCCAGCCCCACAGAGGATCATAGAAGGAAAACTCCAATACAAAGAAGATACCTACAACAAAGAAAAGTCAAGATATTAAGCATTTCACAAGAAAGCCAAAAGGAGAAAACCATAAGCACATAAAGCTACCTTCAAAAACATATATAACAGGAGCCAACAGTCATCTGTCTTTAATAGCTTTCAATATTAATATACTCAACTTACCTATAAAAAGACATAACCTAACAGATTGGATATGCAAATAAGATTCAGCATTTTGCTGCATACAGTAAACACACCTCAATAACAAAGACAGAAACTATCTCAGAGTAAAAGGATAGAAGAAGGTCTTCCAAGTAAATGGTCTGAAGAAAGAAGCTGGATATCCTAATATCCAATAAAATAGACTTTCAACAAAATATTATCAAGTGTGATGTGGAACGACACTTCATAGTCATCAAAGGGAAAATCCACCAAAAGAAAATCTCAATTCTGGACATCTATGCCCCAAATGCAGGGACACCCACATCCATAAAAGAAACTTTACTAAATCTCAAAACACACATTGAACCCCACACAATGATAGTGGAAGGCTTCAACACCCTATTCTCACTAATGGACAAGTCATTGAACCAGAAATTAAACAGAGACACGGTGAAACCAATAGAGTTAATGAATAAAATAGATTTAACTCATGTCTACAGAACATTTCACCCTAAAACAAAAGAATAAACTTTCTTTTCAGCACCTCATAGTACCTTCTCCAAAATTGACCATATAGTTTGTCACAAAACAAACTTAACTGATACAAAATTGAAATAACTCCATGCCATCCTATCAATTTTTTTTTCTTTTTAAGTCGAACCAATTAAAGCATACTTGATGAGAAACGAGAATGATCCAGTTAAGAGAAAATTAGATTCAGTGGAGAGAGAAGAAAAGGGAAAATGATGACAGAAAATTCTTCAGGTGATTGAGGTAGAATGATGTTTATTACCTGAGAGAAAGAATTCCTTGATTAATGATTACATATTATATTATTTATATCCAATTAAAGGTAGGAAAGGTAACTGTCCAGTTAAGATGTTGGTAAGAGGTGGGACACTGTGCAGAACAACTTTCATATTTCTCTTCTCATTGTTTTGTATTTACCAGGAAGAAGGAATGTCTTTAAGCTAAAGTAATGTGGGCCTCTGCAAATGGGGATTTCACTGTATGTGCTCTCAAATATATTTATTTTGACGCACAAGAAACCAAGAGAAACCAAGTTAAATTTCTGTTCTTCTTACTTAACTTTAACATATGGTATTCTCGTATCAATTTTTCTGGACCCTATCTTGTTCCAAATTGAATTTCCTAGCAACAGAAAAACATAAAAAGATTATTTTATGGCATTTTGAATCCAAAGGTTAAAGGGAAAAAAAGTGTATCTAACAGGGAAGGTTATTTTTAAATCCTTTCTGTACAAAGAATTTTGACTCATTTCAAGTAAAATTATTGGCATTTTATTGAAATTAATTAGAAGTTGAAATTAATTAATTATTTCAAATTGAATCAACATGCTTACTTTTAAGATTTACATAAAGATCAGTTATTTCTATCTTTATTTTACAGCAGGTTTTTTTTGATGGAAAAGAAGGCATGACATATATGATCCATCTGAATTTTAGGTAATACTTGCCTAGGAAGATAAATCGCTCAGAAATCCACAGCTTCAGTATGCTCTCTGATAGAAAAAATCTACTTAGAACTAGTACACATGAGGAAATTGAAAATGATGAACCTCTGATAGTTCAGGTTTGCCAAGATAAAGTCAGAAATTCTTAGAAATAGCGTAGCTATTGATGATTGTTGACAAAAGTAGAAGAAAGCGTTTGACCTCCTTTAACAGAGTTTGCACAATATAAAAGAAAGTGCATAAGTAATATATATTATCACACTTTATTATTGGTTGGAATATTTTCACATATTTATATTACAGAATTTTAGAAATAATATTTTGCTTTAATATCCTGAAACTGAAAAGTAGTCTCTTATTTGAAACATGCAACACTATCAATAGTTCAAATTTCTTATACTATGTTCAATATATTGCATGACCATATACATACACATAGGTATTTTATAATGGCAATATAGCAATATTAATATTTAGGACATGTTCATGTCAAATATTTAACCATTGAGATTTTTTTGAAAAAGATTATTATTTTTGTTGTCTGTGTGTGTCTGTGTGTCTGTCTTGTGTGTGTGTATTTGTGTGTGTGTGTGTGTGTGTGTGTTTGTGTGTGCACATGGTTATAGATGTTCAAAAGGGTCAGAGATGTAGGATTTTCTGTAGCAGGAGTTACAGGTAATTGTAAGCTGCTTGACATAGATGTTGGAAATTTAACTCAGATTCTGTGTAGCATAGTATACTCATAACTGCTGATACTAATCATAATTACACTTAACTCCAGCCAGCTTGACCAGGGGACATTCAATTATACATATGATAAAGTATATTTGACACAGTAATTCTGTCATGAAATCAATGAACCAAACTAGCATATTTTTATGATTATTGTAACCTTATAAGAATAACTAAAATAATAGCAGGAAGATGCATAATTAATCTCTTATGTTGAAAAGCCATTATCTGGAAAAGTATAATGAAAGCACTATGCAGCTCCACATTTTTAAACCCTTTTTCTGACATATTCTTTAAATTACCAGTTATCACTTATATTGCGCAACTCATCTACTTATCCATAATTTTTAAAAAAAATATTTTTTAATTCACTAAATGTCACTATCATAGTCCCCCTCCCTCTTTTCTCACAGTTTTACCCCTACAAATCCTTTCTCCCATTCCCCTCTCTTCTTTTCCTGAGAAAGGGGAGTCCTGTTGGGTAGTAATTCATCTTGTAGGATCTAGTCCAATCTGGCCTAGTCATATCATTTCCAAGTGAGACTCAAGCAGGCAGTCAGAATATGAAGGAAGGTGTTCTAATGGCAGAAAACAGAGACCGAGATAGCCCCCATTCCATCTGTTACATGAGTAGCATGAACATAAAGCTGTACTTTTGCTACAAATGTGTAGCAGGTATAGGTTCAGCTCCTGTGTGTTCTCTTATTGGTGGTCAAGACTATGTGAGGCTTTACATTCAAAGGTTAGTTGACCCTCTGGGTCTCCTTGGGGTATCCTTGATAACTCCGACTTGGTCACTTTTCTCCCCTACTCTTCCACAACACTCCCTGGGCTCTGCCTGATGTTTGACTGAGGTTCTCTACATCTGCCTTAATCCACTGCTAGATGAAGGCTCTTGAGAGACAGCTATGCTAGCTTCCTGACTGCAAGCATACCATATATATTATTAATATTGTCAGTGGTTACTCACCTCATTTCACGTGTAATTGGTCTCAAGTTGAAGCAGTCTTAGTTTGTTGTTCCCTCAATCTCTACTTTATCTCCATCCCTGCAAATCTTGCAAAAAGACAAATTTTAGTTTGAATGTTTAGGGTGGATTGATGTTCTCCTTCCTCCTCTGGAAATCATGCCTAGCTACAGCAGATGGCCATTTCAGTCTCTATATCTCCCTCTAGTAGGTGACTAAACTAAGGTCACAACCATAGACACCCTGTATCCTCTTTCTCTGGACTCTAGCTGGTCAACAGAAATGTTTCTTACCCTGGTTTCCATTCTCACTGCAAGGGCTCTCCTATACTCCTTATCCCCCAACCTGATTACTATCCCCATTCCTGATCACTTATCCTTTCCTGGGTAAGATTCATAAATGTAGAAGAACACAAATAGAACCATATTTATCATCCTGCTCAAAAGTCTAGGCTAGTGGATCTAAGACCTAATGTAAGAGTAGATACATTGAATGTAATAGAACAGAAAGTGGGTAATATCCTTGGATTTATTGAAAGAGAAGACAACTTCCTGAACAGAACACTAATGGCTCAGGCTCAAAGATCAACAGTTGATAAATGGGACCTCATGAAACTGAAAAGCTTCTGTAAGGCAAAGAAAACTGTCAAAAGGAAAAAGAAAGGGCTGCCTATAGATTGGTAAAGGATCTTCACATCTGAGAGGATACTATCGAAAATTTATCAAAAACTCAAGAAGCTAAACACCAAAAAACCAAATAACATAATTAAAAAACGAGGTAAAGTGCTAAATAGGGAATTCTCAAAAGAGGAATCTTGCATGGTCTAGAAACCTTTAAAGACATGTTCAACATCCATAGTCATCAGGGAAAGACAAATCAAAACAACTCTGAGATTCTATCTTAAACCAGTTATAATGGCTAAATTCAAAAACTCAAGAAATAAAACATGCTGGCAAATGCAGAGCAAGAGGAACACTCCTCCATAGATGGTGGGAGTTCAAACTTATATAACCACTTTGGAGATCAATTTGACAGTTTCTCAGAATACTGGGAATAGCTCTACTTCAAAATCTAGCTATACCACTACTGGGCATATACTCAAAAGATACCCTGCTATACTACCAGACACTTGCACAACTATTTTTATAGCAGCTTTATTGTAATAGCCAGAAACTGGATTCTGTTTCAAGATGTCCCTCAATTGAAGAATAGATAGATAAAAAGGATAATCAAAATGTAATAGTTTTCAGCGATTAAAAATGAAGACATCATGATGTTATGAAGATTCCATGGCAGGCAAATTAATGGGATTGGTAATCCTGAGTGAGGTAACAGAATCAGAAGCACATGTATTGTGCATACTCATTTATAATTGGATAATAGTCTTAAAGTGTAGGATTTTTTGCCTGTTTTTGCATGTGGGGTTTATAATTGTGTGTTTGCATATCTGTGTATATACAGGTACCTATATTTGTTAGATAAGTGGAGTCACACAGTAGGGAAGCTATTTATAATATGTCATCTATTATATAGCTTTTCTTATTCTTTAATAAGGTATGCAATCAAATATTTGTACATTTTTATTTGAGGTAATTGTTTTATTTTATTTGAGTTTTCAATACATCTTTTTAGGTCTCAATTAAATGTCATGTGGGTCCAATATGATATGACAGGGAAAGGGACAGTATCAGGAGCTAAAATATTAAGTAAAGATTGAGACAGACAGGCGAGGGAAAGAAATGTAGGGTAAATTTACTAAACCAAAGATAGATTAGGATGTTTTACAAAACCATAGTAGTAACCAACTTAGAAATATTTTTAATTCATCGGGAAGAAGATAATATTTTGTATTTGTCAACAGTACTATGCCAGAAAGACTTGGGTCATTAGATGAAAGTCTCAATGCCAGGCATGTACCACCTCTTTATGAGTTATTGATGATAGGGTCTTCAAGGGCATCCAAATCCATACATACTATTCATATTTTTCTTGATTGCCCACCATAATTAGATGGTAAGACTGTATTGTATATGCCCTTTGATCATAAGAAAAGGAAAAATTAATATTGAACTGACCAGGAGAAATTCACTGTAGTCTGCATTTTATAGGCTGAGAGCTGTGATGTAGACTGATAAAGGAGATGTGAAGAAAAAGAAGAAAAAAACATCATTGTCCAACCCAACACTGAACCCAATACCTTGGGCTTCATATTCCAGCTCACAACATCTACAGAAGACATCTACTTTCCGAAAAGTCATGTGAATTCTAGGGAACCTAGAGTCGAGGTTGTTTTCCAAAATACTAGATTAGGAGAAGAATCCCAGCTCAAAGGACCCTACTTTCAACAAAATTATAGAATGGAGTTTCCTTCACCTAAAGTAAGAGATGTCCATAAACATATAGGAAACTTGTAAAAAAGCCACCAAACCCAGTCACTATTGCTGATACCAAGAAGTGCTTGCTGACAGTAGCCTGATATGCATGTCTCCTGAGAAGCACTGCCAGAGCCTGACTGATACAAATGAGGATGCTAGCAGCTAACCATGGGACTAAACATGGGGACCCCATTGAAGGAGCTAATGGACTGAAGGAGCTAAAGTGTTTTCAATGCCATTGGAAGAACAACAATATTAACCAAACAGATCCCCCAGAACTTCCAGGGAATAAACCATCAACTAGTGAGTACACATGGAGGGATCCATGGTGCCAGCTACATATGTAGCAGAGGATTGCATTGTCTGGCATCAGTAGGAAGAGAAGACCTTGATCCTATGACAACTCATTTCCCCAGTGTAGTGGAATGCCAGGTTTTTGAAGTGCGAATGGGTGAGTGGCAGTGGGAATGTATTCTTAGAAGGAGGAGGGGATGGGAAGGAGGAGGCAGATGGGATAGGGCGGAAATGGATAACATTTGAAATGTAAATCCATAAAATATCTTTTAAAAAAAACACCTAATAGATTGAAGCAAAAAAGAAAGTTACCTTGCCATATCATAATGAAAAAACTAAATGTACAGAATAAGAAAAGAATATTCAAAGCTACATGGGTAAAAGACTAAGGAATCTATAAAGGCACACGTTATTAGAATTACACCAGACTTCTCAACAGATACTATAAAAGCAAGGATGACCTGCTTTTGATGTTGAACATTCTCTAAAAGACCACAGATGCCAGTCCAGACTACTAAGGATCCACATATACCTCCTGGTCAGATTTATTGTGTTTCATCACAGAAGTTTAATTATTCAATTCTTCAGTTTTAATTTTAATTGTAATGTTATCATTATTTAAAATCTTCAGATCTAATTTTATCTTCATCCTTAGTGTAATGAAGTTCTAACTTTATTTTTTATAATCTTAAGTGTATAGGATGCCATTATATATTTACTGTGAAGTATACCCAGAGGTATTGTATATTTTCCATAAATAGGAAATTAAGCTGAAAGAATCACAGCCTCACAACCACTGCTCTGTGTGGTTATGCTCTCAGATATTGATTTTGTGCCACATATTTAACTTGAAACTTCACAAACACCAAAGTTGTAAATGCATTCATGTGAATGTATTAACATTCAGGAATATATACAGGTTTCAATCTGAGCTTAGCAAGATATAAATAAAATCTTACATCAATTAATTGATTAAACTACTTTATATTTGAGTATCTATTTTTAAGCTGAAATTGTATTTTCAGAAATATGATAAAGTTTTAAGCTCCCTTTCTTATATATTTCTGTTTTAAATATTATTTATCATTCATCTTATGTTTAATATGTATGAACTATCGTTTGCTTCCATAATTCTTTCCCCCAAAATACTTCCTTAATATTTCTCCAAGTAGAATGGTCAATTGTAGTCTTAATTGTCTGCTTCACTCCTTAGTTTGTCCAAATGAGTTGGTCCTGCAAACTCTTCTCCAGATAATTATAATAATTTTATGCAAATGTTAAATATTCATTATTTCTGGATTTTAAATATATAATTGATATTAAATTATCCTACTTATTCTATTATCTTTTTATAATCTTACATTAAACTAAGTTAATCACTGCAGGTAATGTCAAATATGTTGATTTGAATCATCAATATCATAGTTTCTCATATGTTATTTATTGATATTAATTTGGTATTAACATAAGAGTGATTTATTCATTTTATATTTTAGCATTTAGCATTAGGTTATGCTTATTTAAAAACTTTTAAATGTCTTTCACCCTCTACTCTTACCAACTCTTCATATCTTAGTTGTTGTAGCAGATTGATTTAATTTTTATATATGCATATATTGTATCAAACATATTACATGTGATAGACAATATATAGGATATAAAAAGTAAAATGTAATCAATAAGAATTTAAACAAAAGAACATAATCAATAAATATCTTAGTGAATAGACAGAAGTCTCATCTCAATAGTTGAAGTACAAGTGCATAATAAGCACATGATTAGAATCTATAACTTCTAGTGATCAAAAAGATGTTAATCAAAACTACATTTGTATTTTATCTTAGCCCATTTAGAAGAGCAGCATTAAAATGGTCATTATTTTAGTTTCCTATTGACATCATTCAACAAACAAGTCAAATTAGCTCCAACTTTAATATTTTATATTTTATTTTAAAGTTTGATTTTATTAATATAGTGAAGAGAAGTAGAGGTAGAGATCTGGATTTGGAAAGAAAAGAGCATTAGATACCTTATAACTGGAAATATTAGCCAACAAAAGAGCAGCTAAACTCCTTCAAGAAACCCTAAACATTTTCCCTTTAATTTTAAATAGAAATTTACTTATTATACAATATATTATAATTATGGTTCCTATTTCTTGAACTCCTCCCAGAGTCTTCACTCCTCCAATGTTCCCAAGTCAATAGCCTTTCTTGTTCTCTTTCATTAGAAATAAGTAGTTATCTAAAATAATGACAGTAGTAGTAGTAGTAGTAGTAGTAGTAGTAGTAGTAGTAGAAGATAGTAGTAGTGGTGGTGGTGGTGGTGGTGGTGGTGATGGTGGTAGTAGTAGTCGTAGTACTAGCAGCAGCAGCAGCAGCAGCAGCAGCAGCAGCAGCAGCAGCAGCAGCAGCAGCAGCAACAGCAACAACAACAACAATACAATTGGAGAGCTAGCACAACAATGAAGAACACTGGGTTTTCTTCTAAAAGACTCAGTTTCAATCCCAATACCTAGATGGTAGAGATGGTAGTCCAAAATTATTCAGTTTCATGGAATAAGATGCACTGTTTGGACTACCTTAGATTCAGCCATGCCCTGGGATATAGACATACATTCTAGCAAAACACCTCAAATTAAGTTCAGATTTTTTAAACCCACTGTCCAAAGATAGGGGAGAAAAGATAGTAAATAGGACAAGGGGATGTGGACTTGTTTAGAAGTAATTTCTTGTTATGATTCCAATCTCTGTTTGTCAGGTCCCTAAACATAAATCAGCACTAGTGGCACCATCCAGCAGAAACTGCCAAGCCTCCACTGAACCAGCACAAGTCAGAGTTAGAGACCAGGACCAGTTGCAAACCAAGAGAAGTTCTCTGCCATGCCTCTCTTCATATAGTGAAAATCAGCAAAGAGGAAGACATGAGACCAGGGAAACACTGCAAATCTAGCTATGCAATCACACCTTCCCTGTACATTGAGTCCTATTTATATTATTTCCAAACATCACTTTTCCTCCCATGGACAGCCTCAGCAAAACATCAAGTAAGGCAGCCTCACCAAATGAATCTATTTCACCTGACATACCCAAAAACTCCCACTTCACCCTAACATATATAATAGAATAATTCAAAATAATAATAAAATAAAATAAAAATAAGCAAATTAGAATAGGACAAACCAAACCAAACCAAACAAACAAACAAAAAAAACCAAATGAGTCATTTTTCCAGTGTCAAATAAATTTTATAAAATATACTGAATTAAATGTTAATGAATAAAATTTTTGTGAAAGAATTTATTTAAGGTCCATTAAATTCATGAAACTTAGCTATAGTCTTATTATCACCTTAGTTTGATAAAATGACAAGCATATAATTATAGACAATAATACCCTCCCACTGTATTGCAAAATATTTAAACACAATTTCACAAATGACATTAGAAAGTGTACTATTTGAAATATATTTGGGGGTGTAAGGGTGGGAGTAAGGAGGGAAGGGATAGAGGAAGAGTGTGGGGAAAGAAAACTGGAATTGCAGGGCATTGTGTAGCAGTGTGGAAACCTAAATCAATTGAAACTTCCCGGAATCTATGAGGGTGATCTTAATAAGTCCTCCTGGTAATGAAGCATACATTCTGAATTGGCCATATTTTCTAGGCAGACAATGCTTCCAGTGGTAGAACTGTTTGAGTTGTTGGCCAAGAGAGTCCTCTGGAGATCTGCAAACAATGCTAGAGGGTGTTAGGAGAGGCCACTCTCTAAAATAGTTGAGACTAACGGCATAGCCCCATTGTTGAACACAATATCCACGCAGCTCACTGAATGAAGAGATGCTGAGTCATCATCTACATGGAGACTTCACCATTATGTTCTAGTCTCTTTGTTTTGGGAGGTACTCCTGCCAGGCCACCAAAAGAGAAACCTGGACACAACCGTGGCCAGGACATCTTCCACTTTCAATGTGTCCTGAACGTAGGATATTCTATGGCAATGGTGGTACAGAAGTCATGTGAGTTGCCAACCAATATCTGATTTAACTTGAGACACATGCCAGGGGAGGCAACCCATGACCTACATGGCTTGGATTGCCTGGATAAGAAACCTGCAAAGCGGAGCTGGGGATTTAGCTCAGTGGTAGAGCGCTTACCTAGGAAGCGCAAGGTCCTGGGTTCGGTCCCCAGCTCCGAAAAAAAAAAAAAAGAACACAAAAAAAAGAAAAAAAAAAAAGAAACCTGCAAAGCTCAGAAACCTAGGGTAGAACCAACCATGACCTTCCCCCTGCCACTGGAAAATAAAAGGTATAATAAAAGTATAGCATTCATACAATATCTACAAATTTTGATAGTATACATGGGATTATATTTAAATTGAGTGAAGGCTGTGTTCATGAAAACTTCCCTGTTGAAGTTTAAGGTCTTTACTTGACAAACCTTTACTAGAGACAAGTATTTAAAGAAATTTCATTAAAAGGCTGTGGCAAGAAATAGATTTCTTTGTGTATCGACAGAGAAATGCCTTTTATAGAAGGTCTACTTAAATTGAGTTACTTAGTTTTATAGTTGTCACTATCACTTTATTTTGACAAAATGGCAAAACACTGTTTGCCTAGTATTTCGGATTCCAATTTTTCTCAGACTAAAAGAAGGTAATTGAGAATTGAAACAATATGGTTTTACTATGCAAATAGAGATGGCTCACTCATTAGTGGGCACTGACCTTTGACCTTTCAAAGCATGCTGCAGCATCTTTGTTCATCTATCATCACAAGGTATATGAAAGATGTGACAGTTAAGTTGTATAAATCAGTTTAAGTTCCAGTTGGATTTCCTAATATATCATGGAGACATCACATAGCTTATTCAAGAAAATCTATTACAATGAAACACTCCTTTAGGGGATGTTGACACACATTGAGTAAGATATGCAGCTGGCATCCATTTACCAGCTTTGCTGTGTGCTTTGTTCATACCTTAACACCACATTACATAATGTGCTTTTACCTTCTTACTCTCTGCACTGCCAGAGCAACAATGGAGAAAGGACGGGTTTGCAGGATACTTTCATCCTTTCTACACTGACAGTTGCTCAAACTCTGAGGGACGATGAATGTAGTTCAAGTGCTAGCATCGTTATTTAATCCTTTGATGGAACACAAAGATTGTTTTTAATTCTGCTCTTAAAGCATTGATGGAGGAATGGGACTCGTTTTACTATCATCTAATTAAATATTGAGTTACATAGCAGAAATATCAGTGAGCTCTAATATCTAAATATATTCTTGATATAAAGTGTATTCAGAATTCCACAGTGCACACTGAATCATATTTAACATAAGTAAAGGGTGTATTTTGTAAGAGAGCTTTCATGTTGAAGATTGAGACTTTCATTTCGCAAACTCTCATCAGAGATGAGAACTTAAAGTCGTTTTGTTAAAACATGAATGGGAGAAATAGAAGTTCTTTTGGGAAAAGTCAGAGTAAATATTTTTAGGTAAGGTCCACTTGAATTCATCTAGCTTAGTTTTATAACATTTATCATTTTATTGTGATGAAATTACAAGTATATAACTATACCCTCCCACGTATTTCTTTAATACCAAATATTTTAAAATAATTCCAGGAAGTGTTAAAATGTAAGTACCCTGGAAAGTGAAGGATAAAATGAACAAGGTACCAAATGGATGATGACTGGGAATGTAAACCAAGGTAGATAATGAACATGATAAAGTATCCTTCTCTTCACTAACAGAAAGAGCAATATTACATATGGATTTTCATCCATAAATATGAGAAAATTACATATGATATCTCTATGCACTCAACTAACAGTACTGAGGAAAACAATGAAAATTAACATAGAATGGTGAAAAATGTTTCTTATACCAAAATACCTGAAAATTTTTTGGCTAGTATTTTTCTGCTTATGTGTTCTTTATAGTATCTCTCACATCAGTGAAAGCTGGCACTGCTCCATGTCTCACAGTACGACTTTTGATAAATAAATGTTGGTGAGACTTTGTGATACAAATATATAAAAAGTTGTATAGTCAGAGACTCTGATGGTATATAAAATACTGTGTTAAAATAGTAATGAGCTGTATCATATAATTATAAATTCAGTCTTCTCTTAAGTTTTCATCTAATTAACTATTTGAAATAATTTATAAGAAAGACATTTGTCAAAATATGCATACAGACTCTATTTGTAGTGCATTTGTATGTTTTGATATATGGGAACATTTATGACTACTTTCTATGATATAATTATTTTATTTCTAATAATGCTGTTTCATGTTATTTATAATTATTTATAATTTTACAAATTTATATAACTTTATTTATAAATGTTGCTTTTTTATTGGATATTTTTTATTTACATTTCAAATGTTATTCCCTTTCCTGTTATCCCAGACATAAGCCCTCTATCCCATCCCCCTTTCCTTCTTCTTTAAGGGTGTTCCCTTCCCCAACCACCCTTAATTTTAACAACAATGTTAGTAACAACTGTTACTAAAACACTACTTATATATTATTTCAAGGCATATAGGGACAAAGAGTGGAGCAGAAACTAAAGGAAAGGCCATCCAGAGCCTGCCCAACCTGTGGATCCATCTAATATGTAGGGCCAGACACTATCGCAGATGCTAAGAAGTGCTTGGTGACAGGAGCCTGATATAGCTGTCTCCTGAGAGGATCTGCCAGAGTCTCACCTTTACATATGAGGGTGCTTGAAGCCAATCATTGGACTAAGCACAAGGACACCAAGAGAGAAGTTAGGGGAAGGACTGAAGGAGCTTATGGAATTTGCAAACCCATAGGAGGAACAACAATATCAACCAAGCATAAACCCCAGAGCTACCATGGCTCCATTTGCATATGTAGCAGATCTCTTATCAAGGGGAAGGGAAGCTCTTGGTCCTGTGAAGACCTAGTTTAGGGAAATGCCAAAGGAGGTAGGGCAGGAGAGAGTAGGTAGCAGAGCAGTCTTATAGAAACAGGGAGAGGGGAATGGGATGGGGGTTTGTGGAGGGAAAACCAGGACAGGGGATAACACTTGAAATGTAAAAAAAAATGAAAAATCCAATAAAAAAGAGAAAAAAAAGACATAAGTCTTGATAATCTCATACTTGACTGTATATATAACATTTTGCATATGGTTGTGGTCTGAATCTGAATTGAAAACTACTTTTCTAAAAATGGTGATATAATGAAGAGGTTGATTTTAACATTTAAAAATGTATTAATTACAGCAAAGTTTAAATTTAAATGAATTTTGATTATGTTCTTCCTTCCCCTTCCACAAGTCCTTCTATATCTTACCCTCTCTCAGCTTGGTGTTCTTTCTCCAAAAGTAAAAACTATAAACACTAACAAAAACTCCCCGCACCAAAAACATAAAGTACATAGGCGAATGCCAGTAGCAAATCACTGAACTGAGAATGGGACCCCTGTTGAAGGAATCAGAGAAAGGACGGAAAGAGCTAAAGGGGCTTTAGACCCCATATGAACAACAATGCCCACCAACCAGAGCTTCCAGGGACTAAGCCACTACCCAAAGACTATACATGGACTGACCCTGGGCTCCAACTGCATAGGTAGCAATGAATAGCCTAGTAAGGGCACCAGTGGAAAGGGAAGCCCTTGATCCTGCCAAGGCTGGACCCCCAGTGAACAGGATTGTTGGGGGGAGGGTGGTAATGGGGGAAGGATGGGGAGGGGAACACCCATATAGAAGGGAAGAGGGAGGGGTTAGGAGGATTTTGGCCTGGAAACCAGGAAAGGAAATAACATTTGAAATGTAAATAAGAAACACCCAATTTAATAAAGATGGAAAAATAAAAAAAAAGAAAAATAGTTTGAAATGACGGTGACAGCTGTCACTACAGTACTTGCTGTGAAAGCATGAAGACTGAGTCCCTTCTGCAGGACATGTGTAAGAGAACAAGAAATAATGAGTAACCCATGCTACTTCCACCACTGCCAGGAGGCTTGCGATAGAGATGGCTGGGGCCCTCAGGCCCACTGGCTGGACACCCTACTTTGCTGGACCAAGTCTGTGAGATAGTAGGTCTATAAATGATTGGAGGACACCCATGGAAAGACAACATTGCCCGTTGTCAGTGAATCTACATCCATGTACATAAATGTCCACCTGTACTCAAAGACTGACAAACACATGTACAAACAACAGATATACATATACACAAAGAGAAAACCATTCTATTATAGAGTGTCTAACTTGTGGTATAAAATGGTGCTTGCTACAATAACCAGTTGAACATGTTTGCACATATAACTTCAATGTGTGTCACAACAGAGTTTGAACTGTAAAATACTGCAGCCCATATTCTCATTTCTTTGAGTAAATAAATAGTTAATAATTATATATGTCTGTAGTGTATGTAAATTTTTCACAACTTAATATTTAACCTTGTGTGTAGAGAATACAGTGTTTCTTTGATATCAGCACAGGTCATACTTTTCAGGAGTATATACAGGTCTTGTCTTCAGGATTTTTATGAATTTCAATTTGAAAAAGGCTGACGGCCTATGCCCACATCTCTGCTTTACTTTTTCTACCCATTGTGTATGATTTTTCCCTTGATAGACAACCTGCAGATGCAGGCCCATAGAATAGAAACAGTATATCATATAAAGCCATTCATCTCAGGTTTTTCATTCTGCAGATTATCTTGTAGAAGTTACATTTGGTTCTTCCTCCAAACTCCATGCTTCCAGAAATGTGGCTCAGACTTAAAATATATTACAAATACCTTGACCATGTTGCTAAGCTTTGGAGACAAAGTGTTGCACAGAGACTGAAGGAAAGGCCATCCAAAGACTGTCCCACTTGAAGATCAAACCCATATACATACAGCCAGAAAACCCAGACAATGTTGTTGATGCCAAGAAGTGCGTGCTGACAGGAGCCTGATAAAAACCGTCTTCTGAAAGCCTCTGCCAGACCATGACAAATAAAGAGGCAATCACTGAACTGAGAATGGGGTCCCCTTTGGAGGAGTTAGAGAAAGGACTGAAGGAGCTGAAGGGGTTTGCATCCCCATAAGAGTAACAGTACCAACCAACCAGAACTTCTAGGGGCTAAACCATCATCCAAAGAGTACATATGGACAGACCCATGGCTCCAGCTGTATATGTAGAAGAGGATGGAATTGTTGGGTACCAAAAGGCCTGCCAGGGCTCGATCCCCAGTATAAGGCAATGTCAGGGCAAGTGGCAGGAAGGAGTGAGTGAATGTTAGGGGAATGCCCTCTAGAAAAAGTGGGAGGGGGAGAGGAGAGATTTAAGAACAGAAAACCAGGAAAGAGGATAACATTTGAAACGTAAACAAAAATATCCAAGAATAATAATTAAAAAAGAGTGACCATTTCCAGCTGCTCAAGTAAAAAGTGGCATTTGTGCTTAACCAGTGGTCCCACAGTCTCCTTTGAACTGGTCACTGAATGCTCACATGTCAAACACTGAAATTTTTCTTGAATCTGTAATATCTTCTGTATGATTGTTTCCCTTTTGTGTCAGAAAACATTCTCCAAGTCATATAATCTTAAAGCTTCAACCTTGATGCATTCCCATACCCTCACAAAAGTGTGTGTTCAGGTGTGTGTATGTGCATGTCTGTGTGTGTATGTGTGTATGTGTATATGTACATATGAGTGTATTCTCCACAATGCAGAAGGATATTTTGAAATTCCAAATTATGCATTATGTTTGCTTGTCTCTTCCCATATTACCAACCTTTTAATAGGGAAATTGTCTTCCAGATATTATTTTTTATGAAATTCACCTGGCATCTGTCAATATTATTCTTACAAAAACATCATTATACAGTTCTTTATCACTTGTGCATGTATGAACATAAGCATGTTCTTTAAAACTTCCACAACTTGCTCCCAGACTCCATTATCTCCTCCTTTTTCTTAGTAGTATATTTTGTATTGTATATTACATTGTATACTGCAATTACAGCATATTATATATTAAGCATATATAAGTATAATGTAAGTATATTGCATTAAGTAGTAAGTGGACTTCTGTGTTAGATCTCTTGTTATACTTATTCTTTTACAAAGTCTGTGAACACTTTCTCTTCCCTTTTTCTGCAGTTATTTAAAACTACCCTAGAATTGTTACAAGTTGCATCTTTACTTGTAGTTATATATTCCTGATTTTCAAGGTTGATTCAATCTTGCTACTGTTTAAATGCTTTCTGTACTGATCAGGTAATATTTAACTCTAGGGAATTACTAAGAAGGACTATGAAATAAAAATATTGCTTCTACTTTTAGATAAAACGAACATAATCCAAAATAGTAGACGTTAAGCCTTGATGAGTATGAATTTTTATTTTTCAAAATAAGGCAGTAAAATATTTAAAAACAGAGTTTGAACAAGAAACTATTATATTTATAAAAAACTCTAATCATCTCAATTAATACCATTTTTCAATTCCAGCTTTGAGCCCAAAGATTTTGCACCATTACAACTTACTGACAATATGTATATATTTACATTGAACTAGATTTAATGATATTGTTTTGATTTAGATACCTATAGCCTCCGCAATTGTCTGATATATGAATACTGCATGATTAAAGCTTGCCTTGACTACATAACAAGTTCCAGGCTCACTTACCTTTCTAGTAAGACTATGCCTAAAAATCTAATGGTTGGTGATGTTTGTCATTGGTTACTCAGCATGTTCAAGTCCATGAGTTGAAAACTCAGCACAATTCAAACGAATAAATGAGGAAACACGTAAATAAATACATTAGCTCTTCTAGTTTGTCTCTAAAAATTGATTGACAGATTTCCTTTTGTAATTGAAAAGATTTAACAGTTAATCCCTTCACAATGTAGTCTTTTTCTTGCACTATTGTTTATTTAAGGTGCTATATGATTTCTGATTCCTATTCCATATCAAAGTTTTGTTGTTATAAAACCAAATAAAAATGTAAATTATGTATCTTTATTAAAAACAAGCAAAACATCCTTAATCTTCCTTGCTATAGTTTTGATTAATGGCTGATGTGATTCTTTTGAGCCTACCATTTATCTCTTCTCGCCACTTTCTCATTTTGTTTTACTTCAAGAAGACTACATCATACATATTAATTAATAAGTGTACCAAAAGTAAAGCAATTTAAATGCCATTGCAAAATAAATTTCCATATTTTATCTCTTAGTCTTTATCATGGGAAGTGAAAGAATCATAGTTTATGTGCATAGTTATAAAACAGATGTTTAGATAAAGATCACATCTACATTAATAATGTATATTAATGAGTCCTTTATTGAAACTGTGATGCAATCTATACTTAAAAACTTCTTATAGCCTTCTCATGGCACACCATTTTGTTGGACATAATTGAGTGTCTTTAAATCTAATAATTTCAAGTTCATTTTTTCTGAATAGTAATTTATGTTGTTTAAAACATTTTATTTTTGCTTTGAATTACTGTATTAAGGGAATTTTAACATAAATAAAAATCATCTCTTAAACTCTGTTACCAGTTAAAGATTTCAAACACATGATAGTATTCTGCATAGCTATTGTGCAAAATATGTTTTTTATACTTTTTAAATTTTTTATTGGTTATTTTATTTATTTACATTTTATTTTTATTTTTATTGCTTATTTTGTTTATTTACATTGCAAATGTTATTCCCATTCCCAGTTTTGTCTCCACAAAAGCCCTACTCCCCCTGCCCCTGCATCTATGAGAGTGCTCCACTATCAGCCTACCCATTCCTGCCTCAGTGCACTAGCATTCCCCTACACTCCACAGAACCAAGGGGCTCCCTTCCTAGTGATGCCAGATAAGAACATCCTCTGCTACATATGCAGATGAAGCCATAGGTCCCTCCATGTGTACTCTTTGGTTGGTGTTTGTGGCCCTGGGAGCTCTGGGTGGGGGGTATGGTTGGTTGATATTGTTGTTCTTCCTATGGTACTGCAAACCTCTTTAGCTCCTTCAGTCCTTTTCTAACTCCTCCATTGGGAGGAACTCCTCCCTATACTTAGTCCATTGGATGGCTGTCAGCATCCTGATCTGTATTTGTCTGACAAAACTCTCAGGAGAAAGTTATATCAGGCTCCTGTAAGCAAGAACTTCTTTATGTCAACAATAGTTGTCTGGGTTTGGTGTCTGTATATAGAATGAATCCCCATGTGGGACAGTCTCTAGATGGCTTTTCCTTCAGTTTCTGCTCCACACTTTGTCCCCATATTTCCTTGATATAGGATCAATTCTGGGTTAAAAATTTGGAGATGAGTGGATAGACCTACCCTCCAACAGGAACTTTACCGAAGGTCTGAATATGGTCTCTACAGGTTTTCCTTCCACTTTTTGGGACATTTCAGCTTATCACTTCCATTTTGGGTCCTGGGAGTCTCTTACTTTTCTGACATCTGGACTTTCTGATGGCTATCCCCAGTTCCCTATCCCTCATAGCTACACACCTCTGTTCAATTTGATGGTCCTCTGTATATCACCCCAGTCTCCTCCCATACCTGATCCTCACCCCCTGACCCCCCTTTTCCCTTTTCCCTTCTCCGTTCCTCCCACATCTGTCCCACCCTCTACCTCCTGTGAGGACTTTGTTCCCCCTTCTAAGAAGGAATGAAGCATCTACACTTTGATCTTCCTTTTTCTGGGCTTCATTTTGTCTGTGAGTTGTATCATGAGTAGTCTGAGCTTTTATCCTAATATTCACTTACCAGAAAGTATAACATATGTGTTATTCAGTCACTGAGTTACCATACACAGGTTGACATTTTTTACTTCGATCCATTCGCCTGTGAATTTCATGAAGTCATCATTGTTTTTAATAGCAGAATAGCTATTGAATGTACCATATTTTCTGAATTCATTCTTCTGTTGAAGGAATATTTGGTTTTTTTCAGCGTTTGGCTATTATAAATAAGTATGCTATGAACATAGTGGAGCAGATGTCCTTTTTATATGTCCCAGCCCCTTTTGGGTACAGGCCCAGGGGTCATATAGCTAGGTTCTCACGTAGAACTATTTCTGAATTTCTAAGGAACTGCTTGACAGATTTCCAGAGTAGTTGTACCAGCTTTTGATCCCACCTGCAATGCAGGAATAATCCTCTTTCTCTGCATACTTGCCAGAATCTGGTATCACCTGAGTTTTTTTTTACCTTAGCCCAGAATGGCTAAGGTATACACTGGTGTGAGGTGGAATCTCAGGGCTGTTTTCATTTGCACTTCCCTGATGACTAAGGATGTTGAACATTTCTCTAAGGCTTCTTAGCCACCATGATTCCTCATTTGAGAATTTTCTGCTTAGCTTTGTATCCTATTTTTAATAGGTTTCTTTGGTTCTTTGGGGTTTAACTTCTTGAGTTCTTAGTATATTTTGAATGTTAGCCCTCTATCAGATGGAGAGTTGGTAAAGATCTTTTTCCAATCTGTGAATTGCCATTTTGTCCTATTGACAATATCTTCACCTTATAGATTGAAACAATCCCATGCATCCTATTAAATCACCATGGACAAAGCTGGTCTTCAATAACCAAAAAAGAAAAAGAAAAAAAAAGACAACAGAAAGCCTCATATAGATGGAAGCTGAACAAGTCTCTACTCAATGATAACTTGATCAGGCAAGAAATAAAGAAATTAAAGACTTTTTAGAATTTAATGACAATGAAGACCCAACATACCCAAACTTATGGGACACAATAGTATAAGATGTGCTAAGAGGAAAATTCATAGTTCTAAGTGCTTCCATAAAGAATTTGGAGAGCACATACCCTAGTACCTTAACAGCATAACTAAAAGCTTTAGAACTAAAAGAAGCAAACACACCCATGAGAAGTTGAAGGCAGGAAATAATCAATCTCAGGGTTGAAATTAACCAAGTTGAAAAAAAAAGAGAACTATACAAAGAATCAACAAAACCAAGAGCTGTTTTTTTTTTTTTTTTTTTTTTTTTGCGGGGAGGGGTTGTTTATTTTGTTGTTGTTGTTGTTGTTTTTTTTTTTTTTAGAAAATCAATAAGATAGATAAACCCTTAGCCAGACTAACCAGAGGGCAAAGACACAATTTCCAAATTAACAAAATCAGAAATAAAAATGGAAACATAACAATAAAAGTAAAAGAAATTAAATAATTATCAGTTCCTAGTATAAAAATCTATACTCAACAAAACTGGAAAATCTAGACAAAAGGGATGATTTTCTAGACAGATACCAGTTATCAAAATTCAATCAGGATCAGAAAAACTATCTAAACTGTCCCATAATTCCTAAGGAAATACAAGCAGGCATTAAAAAAAAACTCACAAAAAAAAGAAAGATTCCTTCAACGGGGGTCCTATTCTCAATTCAGTGGTTTGCTGCTGGCATACGCCTCTGTGTTTGCTGTATTCAGGCTGTGTCTCTCGGGAGAGATTTACATCCGGCTCCTCATAGGTAGCAATGAATATCCTAGTAAGAGCACCAGTGGAAGGGGAAGCCCTGGGTCCTGCTAAGACTGAACCCCCAGTGAACTAGATTGTTGGGGGGAGGGCGGCAAGGGGGGGAGGATGGGGAGGGGAACACCCATAAAGAAGGGGAGGGGGGAGGGGGATGTTTTCCCGGAAACCGGGAAAGGGAATAACACTCGAAATGTATATAAGAAATACTCAGGTTAATAAAAAGAAAAAAAAAAGAAAAAAAAAGAAAGAAAAAGAAAAAGAAAAGACGTGCAGACATGAGGGATTTAGTGCAGAATTATATCAGACCTCTAAAGAAGACCCAATATCAATATTTCATAAAATAGAAACAGAAGGATCACTAATTCATTCTATAAAGATACAGTTACACTGATACCTAAACCACACAGAGACTCAACAGAAAAAGAGAAATTCAGACCAATTTCCCTCGTGAATATTGATGCAAAAATACTCAATAAAATTATTACAAGTTGAATCCAAGAACACATCAAAACAATCATTCACCATGATCAATTAGGCTTCATTCCACGGATGCAGGGATGGTTCAATGTATGGAAATCTATAAACACAATCCACTATATAAACAAACTCAAAGGAAAAAAACCCACATGATCATCTCATTAGATGCTGAAAAAGCCTTTCACAAAATACAATACAGCTTCATGTTAAAAGTTTTGGAGAGATCAGGAATTCAAGGTTCATACCTAAGTATAATAAAAGCAATATACAACAAGCCAATGGTCAACATCAATGTAAATGGAGAGAAAATTGAAGCAATCCCAGTAAACCCAGGACAGGACTAGGATATCCCTCATCCCCATATCCATTCAATATAGTATTTGAAGCTCTAACCAGAGGAATTAGGCAACAAATGGAGATGAAAGAGATATAAATTGGAAAGGAGGAAATCAAGATATCTCTATTAGTGGATGACATGAATGTATGACAAGTGACCAAAAAAAAAGTCCACAAGAGAACTCCTATAGCTGATAAACATTAGTAATGTTCCTGGATACAAAATTAAGTCAAACAAATCAGTAGCTTTCTTCTACTGAAAGGATAAATGGTTTGAGAAAGAAATTAGGAAAATGTCACCATTTATAATATTCACAAATAATATGAGATATCTTGATGTCATGCTAATTAAACTCATGAAAGATCTGTATGACAAGTACTTCAAGTCTCTAAAGAAGGAAATTGAAGAAAACCTCAGAAGATGGAGTTAGCATCTTTATTGATGACAGGATTAACCTAATTTAAATGGCCATCTTACCAAAACCAATCTACATATTCAGTGCAATCTCCATCAAAATTCCAACTCAATTCCTCACAGACATAGAAAGAGCAATTTTTAAATTTATCTGGGATAACAAATAACCCAGGATATAAAAAACCATTATCAAGAATAAAAGAACTTCTGGGGAATCAACATACCTTATCTCAAGTTATACTACAGAACAATAGTGATTAAAAACTGCATGTTATTGGAACAAAGACAAACAAGTAGATCAATAGAATGGAATTCAAGACCCAGAAATTAACCCACACAACTTTGGTCACTTGATCTTTGACAAAGGAGCAGAAACAATGAATAAAATGACAGCATTTTTAACAAATGGTCTTGGTTCAACTGGTAGTTGGCATATATAGGAATGCTAATTGGCCCATTCTTATCTCTATGAACTAAGCCTAAGTCTAAGTGAATCAAGGTCCTCCATGTAAAACCAGACACAATTAGTCTAATAGAATAGAAGGTGGAAAAGAACCTCTAACAAACTGGCACAGGGGAAATTTTCATGAACAGAACACCAATAAATGGCTTATGCTCTAAGATCAGGAATTGACAAATAGGACCTCATAAAATTGAAAATTTACTTTTATACAAGCACAAAATATAGAACAGAAGTTGAATTGTTCAAGTAGACCTGCAGAAAATCTAAGGAAACCATTCCAATATTATACAGGTAAATGACTTCTTTATATGAACAGCTGTTCATATTAATTTATGAGTGATTTAGATCTAGAAGTAACAATGTCGTTTAGTTGTCCATATGGAAATGATAAGTAATAATGAAGACAGATCAAATATTACTATTTATTTATTATGTAGATAATATGTATTACAAATGGGTATGTATTTTATATAAAGGTCTACGTCTAATGTGTCTTTTTATATTAAATATTAACATTTATCTATATTATGGTGTATACATATGTACATATTATATATACATATATATATATATATTTACTTTTGTGCTGCTGTCTTTAAAGGTGTGCACATGCAGGATGCGATGGCACATGCCTTTAAAGTTAGCATGTGTGACAAAGAAGCTGGGATATTTTTGTGAGTTTGTAGCCACCTTGGACTACATATTAAATTCCATGACAGCCAAGTTATATAATGGAAACCTGTAGAAATAAAAACAATTGAGATAAATGTGCATATTTATGAGTATTAGGATTATGCATATGTTTAAAGATGTGTTATAATCATGGTTATACATAGACATTGATATACATTTATTGTCCACAGATCTTCCTTAAAAATAGCACAGTATGATAAGCTGTATTATAAAATGGTTCATTTGTATCACTGACTCCATAGGTAAACTATATTATATTACCTACCAGGTAGTAGTTGAAGGAGTAGAATAAATAATGAATCTTGAAAATAATATCTACTTACTATAAATCACTCAATGATATACTTCATAAAAATACTCTGTATCTCAAATTAAATTATCAATCAAATATAAAGTAGAATAAGTTAAGGATATTAATACACAACTGTAATAAAGAACAAACTAGACCTAACCACAAACATACATTGCTAGTAATGTGAGTTCATTTGCTGTAAAGCCAATAATAACCAAGTTACAATCTAGGAAAATCACTGAAGATATGTATAAAATAACCAAGTAGGTTTAGAGGGGATGGATATGTCAACTTAGGAAAGGTAAATAAAACGGATAACTCTGCATGGATTAGCATGGGGAATCTGTAACTGGAGAATGAAGTGGAAATCGAGACAGGGAAAGATTAATGTGTGTGTGTGTGTGTGTGTGTGTGTGTGTGTGTGTGTGTGTGAGAGAGAGAGAGAGAGAGAGAGAGAGAGAGAGAGAGAGAGAGAGAGAGAGAGAATACATGGAATACATGGAGAAACAGCTAGCGTTAAGGCCTATCTGAAGGATATTATAGAAAATGTAGTAGAAATGTTCTAGTATACATGCATATATAGCAGCATCTAAATCAACATGTGAAGTAAGGGAGAAGGCAGACTCCCATACAGCTATTTCTTGTCATTTAATAAAGCTCCTATTAATAGAATGAGATTACAGATAATTAAATTGTTGACTAAAATTGTTCAATTGGAATTCCTCCTGCCAAAATATAGTCTGTTGCCAAGACAATAATCTGTACTCTACAAGTGACACCAAGGCCCCAGTATAGAAAAAAACCTATACAATTCATTAAACATAGATTAATTGAGCTTGTAACTTCACACCCATATTCTAGCATCTTGAGTATGGAATGATACTCTGTACACCAACAAAGTGAATTGCAAACCCCAAGCTAACCACAAATCATTTGCTCTACCACAGTGTCTTATCTCTAAGGTGTTACAGGGCAGGTGGCATAAAGGCTATGAGAGTAACTAACTAATATCTCGTTTGACTTAAGTCCTACTCCACAAGATTGAACCCATATCAGACAGTGCCTGAATGACAAAAAGAGAATAGATAGCCCTGCCATCTGTGACAAAACCAAATAAAATTGACCTAAAAATAAAAGTAGTACGAAATGTTCCTGATGATATTCTGCTCTTCTCAAAGATCTGTGACTTGTTAAGCTATCATCAGGGAACCTTATTCCTGCAGTAAATGGAAACAAGTACAACCCACAGCCAGGTAATATGCACAGACTGGGACACTCAGCCCTAATTGTGATGTCTCCAGCAAATCCCTCGCCTCCTGGAACAGGGAATGCCAACAGAAAAGAAGGAAGAAAGCATATAACACAGAGTGGATGAACTACAGTAAGAAAACAAAGTCCTTTAAATCAACCTGATCAAAGGTCATTGAAACTGAGGTAGCACACACAGGGTGTACACCAGTCTCTATGAGGTCCTTTGCACATAAATTATGGCTTCTAATTTCATGATTTTAATGAGAATCGTGAGTGAGAAAACAAGTGAATCTCTGACTGTTGTACAGTATCCTGTGCTGTTTTCCTCCAGTTTGTTTGTCCTGGCTAATTCATATGTGTTAGCTTTTGTTTTTCTCATATTATTTTATTTTGTAATACTTTATTATTAAAAACCATATATTCCACTGAACTTTGAAACCCCAATTCACCATGCACTCAAGGCAAGTGAATGCTCTTGTTTTCTAATTATTTTAAAGTGTTCTGGCACTACTGAAGTTATGAAGAAATACCATAGCAAACACAGAGATTATTTTTACTATAGATCTTCAACAGTTCTCTGAACTTAAAGTTCCAGCAGTGCAACCTCCAGTCGAAACCTTCTGATACTAAATGTCAGTTAGGGGCTACCTACTCCAGGGAATGAGGCCTGCCTTGTATTAGAATAATTATAGCATGATGTCAAGAGTCACAAAATTAATGAAAACTGAATTTTCCACTTGCTATAGCCATCAAATGCCTAGAGTTCCTCACCTATACTGAGGTTTCATGAGACTTCCTCATCTCTGTGAATTTCTAAGAAATTGATCAACAGAGTGGAATAAAACCCCATGAACTCCCATGTTTATTATGATAATATTCACAATAGCCAGGATATGGAATATGCCTAAATGTTTGTCAATAGAGACACATATTTTAAAGTGTGACACATACATACATGCATGCATGTCTATCTCGTTTTTGAATGTGGGTGTGTGCATGTGCCTCTGCATGCAGGTGTGTGTATGTGCATGTATGTGTTACCTAGCTATGAATGCATGCGATCCAGTTACATGTAACAAGTATAGGACTGAAATACATTATGATAAATGAAATATTATGTACAAAAGGGTAAATGATGTTGATGTCTTGAATAAATTGATTTTAAAAATATGCCCTCAAATGTCAATAGAGTCAATAGTAGTGCAGAATAGTAAAGGAAATAGAAGAAAAATCTTGAATGCACCTGAATTTTCATGAAATTATACAATTTGAGGTCATGGATAGTCTAAATATCTTGAGCTGACTATAATGAATGAATACAGAACTCAAAATTGTACATTGTACCTAATAAATACATAGTGTCATGCTAGTCTTAATTCAAAAAGAAAAAGTATTTTACAAGTAGAAAGAGCTGCCTCTGCATAGTGATACATCAAAAAGTTTCTGATTTATAATACATGTATTGTTGAGCTAGAACAAAAAATGTCTGCCTCAAATTTCAGTTCCTGTCCTCATAGCCAGAAGCAGCTTCAAGTAGTGTGCCTTTTCACAGTCACAACTCACATTACAAAATTAACCATTCAGTGATTCATTCATTAAATTTGGACAATTTAATTTAATAATATTATTATTTCCTACACAAGATATTTTGGATTTGGACTTCACTCACTTCTATGTTTATGTGTGTGCATGTATATATCTGTATGTGCATGTGGATGTGGGGTAGGCATACAAGCACATCTCTGTGTGAACTCTTGGGTGCCAAAAGAGTGTGTGACATCATCTAATACTCTACCTTTTCTCTATTGTGCAGTGTTTTTCTGTTCTGTCCATTTCTTTTACATGTAAGATTTATACAGTTAAATATTTTTCTGATTATCTATTTATATCTGAAATCATATTTTTTCATGCAGATATGTTATGGCGTAAATTCATACTATTTTTGTTTAGCAAATTACTTTCTGTTTTACTTTAAGTATTTATTTATTTATTTATAGATTGATTGATTGATTAGGTTGGTTGGTATTTTCCTTTTGTTTTATTGGATATTTTCTTTTTTTACAATTCAAATGTGTTCCCTTTTCCCAGTTTCTGCTCCAGAAACCCCTTATCAAATCCCTCTCACCTGCTTCTGGGAGCACCCTCACACTATCCAACCACACACTCAGTCCTGCCTCCCAGCCCTGGCATTTTCCTACACTGGGGCATCGAGCCTTCATAGGACCAAGGGCCTCTCCTCCCATTGATGCCTGTCAAGGCCATCCTCTGCTACATATGCAGCTGGAGCCATGGTTTGCTCCATGTGTACTCTTTGGTTGATGATTTAGTCCCTGGGATATCTGGACCATCTGGTTGTTTGGTATGGTTGTTCTTCCAATGGGCTTTCAAACCCCTTCAGGTCCTTCAGTCCTTTCTCTAACTCCACCATTCGGGACCCTGTTATCAGTCTAATGGTTGGCTGTGAGCATCTGTCTCTGTTTGTCAGGCTCTGGCACAGCCTCTCAAGAGACAGCAGTATCAGGTTCCTGTCAGCATGCACTTCTTGGCATCCCCAATAGTGTCTGGATATGGTGACTGTATATGGAATTGATCCCCATGTGAGGCAGTCTCTGGATGGCCTGTCCTTCACTCTTTGTGCAACACTTTTTCTCCATATTTCCTCTTGTAAGTATTTTGATCTCCTTTCTAAGAAGTACTGAAGCATCCTGACTTCAGTATTCCTCCTTGTTGAGCTTCACGTGGTCTGTGAATTGCACCATGTGTATTTCAAGCTTTTGGGCTAATACCCTCTTATCAGTGAATGATAATAACCATATGTTTTTGGTACAGAAACAGGCATGTAGATTAATGGAAGAGAATGGAAGTGAACTCACTTCCAGAAATGAACTCACACTCCTATAGTCACTTTGACAAAGGAGCTAAAACCATCCAGTGGAAAAAAGACAGTATTTTCAGGAAATGGTGTTGGTTCATCTGGAGATCAGCATATAGAAGAATGCAAATTGATCCATTCTAATTACCTTGTACAAAGTTCAAGTCCAAGTCAAGGACTTTCATATAAAATCATATACCAATAGAAACTAATAGAAGAGAAAGTGGGGATGAACCTCAAGCACATGGGCATAGGGGAAATTTTTCTGAACATAACACCAATGGATTACGCTCTGAGATCAAGAATCGACAAGTGGGACCTCAAAAAAATTTCAAAGAACCTGTCAGGCTAAGGACACTGTCAATAGGGCAAAATGGCCACTAACAGATTGGAAAAAATTCTTTACCAATCCTACATTTAATAGATGTCTAATATCCAATATATACAAAAACTCAATAAGTTAGATTCCAGAAAATCAAATATCCTTATTGAAAACTGCGTACAGAGCTAAACAGAGAATTTTCAACTGAGGATACTGAATGGCTGATAAGCACCTAGAGAATTGTTCAATATCTTTAATTATCAGGGAAATGCAAATCAAAACAACTCTGAGATTCTACCTCATACCAGCCAAAATGGCTAAGATCAAGGTGACAGCAGATGCTGGTGAGGATGTGGAGAAAGAGGAATATTCTTCCATTGTTGATGTGATTACAAGTTAGTGCAACCATTCTAAAAAAAATCTATCTGGAGGTTTCTCAGAAAATTGGACACAGTACTGAGGACACAGCTAGACCATTCCTAGGCATACATCCAAAAGATGCCCCAACGTATAACAAGAACATTTGCTCCACTATGTTTATAGCCACCTTATTTATAATAGCCAGATGCTAGAAAGTATCCAGATGCCCTTCAACAGAGGAATGGATACAGAAAGTATGGTACATTTACACAATGGAATACTACTCAGTTATTAAAAACAATGACTTCATGAAATTCTCAGGCAAATGCATGGAACTAGAAAATATCATCCTGAATGATGTAACACAACCACAAAGAAAACACATATGGTATGCACTCACTGATAAGTGGGTATTTATTATGACATTATGTCGCTCAACTGTGGTCACAATCACTATATTTCTAACGATAACCTTGATGCTTATGCTTTGCCTGGTTATTCATGGGATTACAAGTAAGTACCATGATGTCCAGCTTACTGTTTTAATGCAAGGTCACACAGTATCTACAACTGTTACAAACTGTTTTATATCTTTTCACATAATTAAAATTACTTAATCTTTCTTTTGCTATTTTGTTAATAATTATAATTAAATTTTGGTGTTTCTGGACCTCTAACTCATTTGGTTTTTAATCTTTCAACTTATGTATGAGATGAGATAAATGAGGAAGGATGGAAATTTTTTTTCTGTAGAACTTAATAACATTTCTTTGAAATTTTTGTTAATATATATTATTGGTAATTATGAATCTCAAATTATTATATTTAAGGCATATAGCTGTGGTCTATATGTTGTAGATTATGAATTTAGATAAGGTATAGCTAGGTAATAAGCTCTAACCTACATTGGAAACAGGGGTCTTAGCAAACGTGTGGATAAGCACTGTATAGTGAACAGATCTTCTCTATTATCTGGAAATAGCATACATGCTTTTGTTACTACAAAATGAAAAACAAAAACCTAAGATGATATATTAATAGAATATATTTTCTTAAACAGTCCTAGATGTTTATATCTGTAACAAGTTTTCCTACTGAAAAGATATAAGAGCTATGACTGAGCAAAAGTTCTTACTGCATGGTCATGAAGCAAAAGAAAGATGATGAATATTAAGATCACATGATGGCGGGGAGATGGGTGTCTCTCCACTAACTTTTTCTCAGGATGCCTCATTTCTTAATATTTTCACCACTTCCTAATAGAACATACTGTGTACTAAGCCTTATACTGGTATCTTAAAGGATCCTTTTAGATTTAGTGTATAGAGAACACTCTGGAAATTCTCCACATCTGACATAAATACAAACCCTGTTATATTTTCTTAGCAAATTATTCTTTAGCTTTCCCAACACACTAATTGACCAGTGAACACAGATGGAGGGATAAGAAAGGGGTATTAATTCTATTGAAAGTAAGAACTTAAGTACTTCAAGCTTTCCTTTTGTTTGCAGTCCTTTTCTCAATTGCAGTTTTTATATTTACAAGCAAATGACATAACTATAGTTTGTGGAGACATGTCGAAAAAATCAACTTATACAGAGTATTTTATCCTCTTCTTCAGTATCTTGACAAACTTGATTGTAGGTTCAAGATTATACTTTGTGTGCATGAGATGAGATGACAAAGCTCAAATACTTTATTAATCTGTTAATTATTCAGTGTGTGTGTGTGAGAAAAATTTTCTCCTCTCAATACTTGAACTTCCTCATATTTGAGTCAGTTGCTCTTCTTTTTCCATTGCTAGGTATACCAACATAGCTCCAAAATCCTCCAGAAATTCTCCTGCCTCAGCCCCCCAACTCTAATTAAGTAGAAGCCAACATGTGGCTACCATCCTTGGCTTTGTGTGTGTTCAGGACAATTGAACTAGGGTCCTTCTTTCTTATCTGGCAAATACTTTATCTATTGAAGGATTGCTTATTTTTGTTTTCTTGGATTTTTAGTGGTCAACCATTTCTTTCTTTACTTTTTATTCAGGAATTTTTAAGATCATGCAAAATTGCTTATTAATCATCATGATGGCTAATGTCCATGTCTTCTATATTTGCATAAATCCATGAAGGAGACAAACTGGGAATTCATTTTATTGACTTTTTATCTTCCTTTCTCATTGTGATAAGGAGTGACAGATGGCATGATGTCTAGTCCCAACAGTTGTCTCTAAGCTGTCTTTCCCCACACCTTAAATGGTTGCCAAGATTAAATTCAGATGTCCCCCAAGACATGGAACACTTGTCACAACTGACATATAGCTGGATGTGTTGCTTATCTTTCATATGACTGCCCATCAGGAAATGAAATCTGTGTACAGACAGACTATTAGTTTTTATCCAGTATGTATTGCAAAGAAATGAAAGTCACATTTGCAATATAATTAAAGATTAGGAAAAATTATTAATTAACATGAAAGTGTTGACCATATGTAATGTTGCAGGGTGACTGCTCCTAGGTATCCATACTGTTTTTTGCATTTGGTTTTTCCACCCATCATGGTTAGAGCTATGATAGTTTTGTTATTATGCCATTACCATCAGACTTTATTTCTTTGAGGATAACCATTGTCCTTTATTTCCCATTGTTAATCAATCTAAAAATATCTAATTTCGCTGAATTGTATTTCTTGAAAGACTGTGTATATATATTATGATCACAAATCTTAACTAAAAATTTTACAGTGGAAGGTAAAGATTTAAGCCATGTTTTATGGTATGCACAGATAAAAGAAAACAAAAGTCCAGAAGGGTAATGAAAGTCTCCTACCAAACATAAAAACCATTTTAACAGTTTCATTAATTTAAAAATAAAAAACAGAAAAGGCATAATGCGATTTACTCATTTATATGTTATTTTATGTATGTTATATTGAATTATGTCTCATTATATATACTACTCATAGAAACATTAGTCAGAATATTTCAAATTTATTTAAATGAGCAATTGTCACAGAAGCATAATTTGTGAGGACAATGCACCTATTGTTGCATATACAATTCCACATAGAAAATCTCCAAAAATGCACATAGGATCATACTAAATGAACATATGGCTACTCCACATTTTGCATAAAAATAAAAGAGTTTATTTAAATTATTAATTTATTTTCCTTTATTGATTTGCTTTTCTTTCATGTCTGAGTTTTTTTAATGGATTTATCTACATAGGTAATTCATGTGCATAATGTCAGTGGAAGCCAGAAAAGTATATCATAGTCTCTGGAATTGATTATAGACTGTCTGAAAACTCTGTGTGTCCTAGGAACCCAAGCAAGTTGCTTTGTAAGATCAGCCAGAATTCTTAAAGTCTGAGTAACCTCTCCATTACTATACATTCATTTTTCACTCCATGTTTCGCTTATGCATTTTCCACATGCCTTATTATCAAAGAAAACAGATTTTAGCAGAGTGTTTCAATGTTTTAGCCTCAAGTGATTTGCTTTAGAATTTCTTTTTTCTTTTTATTTTCACTGTTGGGCATCAAACTCAAGGCTTTCCACACACTAGGCAAGCATTTTACTGCAGTGCTCTGCTCCTAGGCAGTTTCTTTTGAATGGAAGGATATTGAATTTCAGTTGAAGTTCATATATTTTTCATTTTTTATTATTCTAATCAAAGTGAAGACTTTCTATTTTTTGATATACATTTTACCATTTGCCGTTTCCTTTTAGGTTGCAACATAATTACATGGGTTTATGTCTTCCTTTCCTGCAAATACTTTCCTGGCTCTCTTTCAAAGTCATTGCCTTGTTTTGATTAATTGTTATCACATGTTGTACAAATTCATACTTGTATACCTAAATATAACCTGCTTAGTCTGCATGATGTTACTTGTATTTAACTTTTCAGGGCTGACAAATTAGTTATTGATAGAGAATTGGTATTTTACACAACTCCCTCTTCGAGGAGACTTTTTCTCCTACTCTGAACATTTTAATCTTGTAGGTTTGAGTCCTCATGGGCTTTCCTTGATTCTTTTGACAAATCTATTGGACTTGTTGAACTCATGTTTAAGTAGCCACTTTGGTTAGACTTTATAAGTATATTTTCTGACATTACTAATGTAATGTAATCTCATTGAAAACTTCCTGATCCTCTAAAATTTACAATAATTCTACCATTCTTTCAAAATATTTCATAAACTTTAAATGTGGCCATTGTATTGTAAATGGATGTATCCATTGGAACTGAACTCCACAACTCTGAATTTTGATTGACTGAGGTTTCTTGTAATAGTATACATCTGTTGCAAAGAAAAGTTTTCTTGACACATTCATCTGTGTGTATAAAGACAACTATTTAGTATTACTTAGGGAATTATGACAATATATTTTAGTGTCTGTTATAGGTTCTCCCAGATCTATGATGTCACTAAATAGGTAGTTGGGTAAGTTTCCATTGTCATGTAGTTTTCTCTGGTTAAGCAAGCCTGAATGGCAATTATTGAACTTTTGGTTACTTCTAAGGTGTACATACTACTATTGCACCCTTAGGTTATAATGCCATTGTGGTCATTGCTATGGTGTCATATCAGGTTAGGAGCGTTGCTTGATTTTGAAGCTAGCATGAAGCCATATGGTATCTTAAAATATAGTTTTCAAGGAGATTACTTGAATATCAACTGCAACTCAGGGGCCTCTAGGGCCTGTGTCTGAATTTCAAAGTACCTCCTGAAAGATGATTTTGTCTTCCAATATAATAGACTTTACATTTGGAAGTATAAGTTTTGGAAGTATCTCGGGGAGTTTTTAAGACAAGCATCTTATAAATTATATTAAGATAATCTTTCATAGCTTTAAATTAGTTGGACTGTTTTTATTGTTGCTCAAATTTAGTGTATAATAATAAAATATATGCTATTAAGTATTATTCTTAATAACTTTGTTCATGATGGCATATACCTATAATTCTGGCACTTGAGATGTGAGACAAGAAGATTTGTACAAGTACAAAACCAGATTAAGATACAAGCAAGATCACTAGACAGCTGGAAAGATGGTTGAATAGATTAGATGCAAAAGTAGGTAGGTAGGTAGATAGATAGATAGATAGATAGATAGATAGATAGATAGATAGATGATAGAAAGATAGATATGTTTCACATATTATCCGCAGGACTTTCATTTCAAAACTTACAAAGAATGTTACAATCCAAAGTATTCTGTGTATAATTGGGTTGGAGACAATGAAAAATGAAAACAATGAAGAATGGGCACATTTGCTGAACACAATAGTTAGAATATTGCACAATGTTAATATTTTTTGGAATGTTTAAGAAAAATGAAGACATTAATAATAAATTATTCATACTGTGTCCATTTCAAATATCATAGTAATTGCTTAGAGGTCACCATGATTTGAAAATAGCTCCAGAAGGTCCTCCTGTGAAGGAATTTACTCTAACCCATGGTGCTATTTGAAGATGCTGGTTCTGTAATGAAATGATGTCTGTTTGAAGTAGAATATTTTCCAGGAATCATGATCTTGAAGGTCTTATTGGAAGACTTTTGTAGTCCTCTGTGCTTCCTAAATGCTGTTTTCTAAACAGAAGTCCTCTGACTACGTTCCTTCTACAAATTACTATACTTTCCCATGTCCAAACTGAGAACCAAATAGCCTTACACTGAAGTCAGCAAATTCACAAGTAAAATGTTTTTTTTTTCCTTCTGAGTTAATTTTCTATGATATTTTGCACAGAGATGGATCTCTGATATCATTCTTACCTAGGAAAAACTGAGGAGCTTCTCAAATATACTGGCTCAACTCATCTTTAATTTTCCTGCAAACTATTTTTTATATTGCTTAAAATATTTACTGAATGTTTGTTGAAAAAGAAACTCTCTTTAGAAACTAATATCAGTGCTAGTTGGAAATGATATGCATGTTGCTTATTTTCACTAAGCCGGCTAGAAGCCAGAAAACTCTACAAATAGGAGATAGATTACAAAACAAGCATTAAAAAAAAGTGTGCACATGAGTGTGCCTATGCATGTACGTGTGTGTGCACATGCATGTAAATATTTGTATATACAACCTGCTGAGTTTGGCCATTATTTGCTTGTAGTTTTTGTTTTGTTTTATTTGTTTTGGTTTTGTATATAGTTTCAAGCACGAATCCTCACTCTTCAGTGAATAACTTATCAATAGGCTCATCCCTGGGCAGGGCTCATTCTCTTTTGCAATAGTCAATCATTGCTTGCGGTTATAGATTTAAGAGTAGGACTGCTCAAAATTCTCCCCTTCCATTTTATCATGTTCATTGATTTTTGTCATCGTTCTTGTCTTGTTTATGCAGATATTTGTAGGAGTGAACATTCGGCAGTAGAATTCCTGCTATTCTGGCCCTAACTATCTTTATAAACCTTATTCTAGTATATTTCCTGAGAAGCGGGTGCAGAGGTAAGGACAGATTTATCCAATGGGCCTTGATTAAAAACTATCTGTTGATCTCTACACTATGTCCTTTTGTTGTTTTATATGTGGGTCTCTACTTATTTTAAACATAGGATTTGATGAGGGGAGCAATCTAAACTTATCTTTGGGTATTGGGTAATAATTTAGAATTTTGTATGACTTTACTCTGGTCTAACCAAGTAGAAATAATAAATTGTTTTCTAAGGAACTTTACATCATTTGCCCTGAGAAGCAGGTTAGAATTCTGGTACCAGACATGGTTTTCTTCCTGTTGAGCAGATTGATGGCTAGCACTGACAAGTGAGTGCCATGTACTGCACTCATATGCACATTGCGAAATGATGGTCATTTATTGTGCCTCAAATGTCTTGTGGATGGGTAGAACTGTTCAATTGTTTCCCTTCCTTTTATACTTGCACAGTATTTTCTGGAACCATGAAAGCTAGATTTTAAAAAAGGTTTCAGATCAGATCCAGCTTGAATTATCCCAAGTATATGCCCTGAATGTTTATTCTAGCATTTATTCCATGGTCTTTGCCTGAATGATCTGGCCAATATCAGATCACTTAGAAGAGAGTAGTTGAGAGATACTTTGGAGCTGAGTATTTCAGTAGATTCAAGGGGGTGGAAAATAAGATAATCCAATGTTCCTCAGTTTCTTGAGTTGCCACCCTATGATTATCTTTAGACATCAAAGAGAAACAGCATGAGAATAAATAAAAAAAGTAAATAGAGAAATCTCATAGGCAGAAGATGACATGTGAAAGTATATTTAACTTCAGTTGAATTCAAGAATTATATTTATGTGCAAGCCAGCCATATTCAAAAATAGCATCTCTCCACAGTGAGATATATGATCTGAGGCTTTATTTTAGGATATAAATTCATATATTTCAAGTATTTGTGTGGAACGATATATGTTTACATGTGTTTATTTGTATGATGGGATCTTGTGCACATGTATGTTTGTGCAGGCCAAAGCTTATCCAGAGCCATCACAAATTTTATAAGATTCATTTAGTTATTTAGTTACTTATGTTTGTATTAACTGTGTGTACCTGGTCCCTGTAGAGTCAACAAAATGAAACAAAACAAAACGCAAATAAAACAAACAACAACAGCAACAAAAAGTCAGTAGTTCACATGGAAATGGAGTTAAACCTGATTGTCAGCTGCCAAATGGGGACTAACCTTGTTCCTCTGCAATAGCAATAAGTAATTTTTAATTTTTATACTTTTATTTACTTCTCAATCACTTGGCCATCTCTATAGTCACCCACATTTTTTTTAATGTAAAATCTTTCACTGAGCTTTAGGCTTGTTGATTCATGAAGGATTTTTCCTATCTCTACCCCTCCTGTACTGGAAGTTTAAGAATGTGTCACCATTAACAACTTACTTGGATGCTGGTTCACAGGTCTTAGGATTTGGGTGCAGAGTACTGTTTATCCGGTCTGTTTCCTTCTGGTTCTGGTGGTGTCTCAGGCACAGGGGTCCTGCCGCTCCTGGGCCCTCCCCCACGGGAGCCCAGAGGCCTTATACAGTTTCCTCTTGGGCCAGGGATATGGGCAGGGGTGAGCAGTGTTGGTGGTCTCTTCCGCTCTGCAGCCTCAGGAGTGCCCACCTGACCAGGCGGTTGGGTCTCTCTCTCACAGGGTCTGGGGGCAGAGAGCTGCTGCGGGCCGGGATCCGCGGGTGTGGGACTTCCGGTAAACACAGAACGTGCCTGGTCCTACAGGAATTCTGCTTCCGTGTGTCCCAAGCTCACCAGGCAGCTTTCTTGCAGCAGAAAAGTTGGTCTTACCTGTGGTCCCGGGGCTCAAGTTCGCTCCTGGGGTGCTGCCCACGGGCTCTCTGCAGCGGCAGCAACCAGGAAACCTGTGCCGCCCCTTCCGGGAGCTTCAGTGCACCAGGGTTCCAGATGGTCTTTGGCTTTTTCCTCTGGCGTCCGAGATGTGTGTGCAGAGAGCAGTCTCTTCTGGTTTCCCAGGCTTGTCTGCCTCTCTGAAAGTTCAGCTCTCCCTCCCACGGGATTTGGGTGCAGAGAACTGTTTAACTGGTCTATTTCCTTCTGGTTCTGGTGGTGTCTCAGGCACAGGGGTCCTGCCGCTCCTGGGCCCTCCCCCACGGGAGCCCAGAGGCCTTATACAGTTTGCTCTTGGGCCAGGGATGTGGGCAGGGGTGAGCAGTGTTGGTGGTCTCTTCTGCTCTGCAGTCTCAGGAGTGCCCACCTGACCAGGCGGTTGGGTCTCTCTCTCACAGGGTCTGGGCAAGAAAAAGAAATCTTAAAATCATATCTATTCCATGAAAATTCTGAGTGGAATAAAATAATCTTTAAATGGATTGTTGTTTCTTCAACTTTGTCTGCCTGCAAGTATTTTTGAGTAATGGTGGCAGAAAACTTATTGGAGTGGCAAAAAATAACTTCTCCAACTTGAGGCCTATGCCACAAGAAATGCCAAGAGGTGACATTTCTTGGATGGTCATTAACCAGAGCCTTGTTTGCCCAGAGATGTAAGATAAAATCAATTATGATTGGCAAAAGAAAAAAAAGAGAGAAATGAAATGATTCTTAATGATATTCTATGATATTCATTTGCTGATGCTTAGAAGTAGTCCCAAATAATATAAAGTATCTTGGTGTGACTTTAACCATGCAAGTGAAAGATGTGTATGATAAGAATTTCAAGTCTCTGAAGAAAGAAATTGAAGAAGATGTCAGAAGATGGAAAGATCTCACATGCTCATGGATTGGCAAGATTAATATAGTAAAAATGGCAATTTTGCCAAAAGCACTCTACAAATTCAATGCAATCCCCATCAAAATTCCAATTCAATCCTTCATAGAGATAGAAAATGACCTGGCCAGCGGAGGTTCATAGTAGACCTGGAAGGAGAAAAAGAATGGAGGACAGGAGGTGCAACGGAGAGCAAGTCTGTGTTCTGATCAAGATCTCAAAGTTTTATTTAAAAAAAAACAGCAGCTTATAAAGACAAGCAGGTGGGAAGCTTACTCAGGCCAATCCATAAGTGCTACCACCCTTCCTACAGCCCTAAAACATAAATTGCAGTTATACACTGATAAGAACAGACAACTGGCTAGGTGTCCCATGGTTGGAGGTAACTAGCTTAATTTCCCTGGAGATAGGGGCCATATAATGAGCAGAGCATTCCTGAGAATTTCTGAGACTGAGAGTGCTTGGCTCCCAGCAAGAAAGAGCAATTTGCAAATTCATTTGGAATAACAAAAATCCCAGGATAGATAAAACTATCCTCAACAATAAAAGGACTTCTTGGGGGAAATCACCATCACTGACCTCAAGCATTATTACAGAGCAATAGTCATAAAAACTATATGGCATTGGTACAGAGATAGACAGATTGATCAGTGGAACAGAATTGAAGACCCAGAAATGAACCCATATGCCTATGGGTACTTGATCCTTTACAAAGGAGGTAAAACCACCCAATGGAAGAAACATAGCATTTTCAACAAATGTTGTTGGTTCAACTGGAGGTGAGCATGTATAAGAATGAAAATCGATCTATTCTTATCACCCTGTACAAAGCTTAAGTTCAAGTGGATCAAGAACTTCCACATCAAACCAGATACACTCGAACTAATAGAAAAAAATTAGGAAAGAGTCTCGAACATATGGGCACTGGAGAAAATTTCCTGAACAGAACACCAATGACATATGCTTTATGATTAAGAATCAACAAATGGGATCTCAAAAGCTGCAAAGCTTCTGTAAGACAAAGGACACTGTGGTTAGGACAAAACGGCAACCAACAGATTGGGAAAAATATTTACTAATCCTACATCTGATAGAGGGCTAATATCCAAAATATACAAAGAACTCAAGAAGTTAGACTCCAGAGAGCCAAATAACCCTATTAAAAATGGGGTGCAGCGCTCAAAAAACATTCTCAGCTGAGGAATATCAAGTGGCTGAGAAGCACCTAAAGGAATGTTCAACATCCTTAGTCATCAGGGAAATGCAAATCAAAACAACCCTGAGATTCCACTTCACACCAGTCAGAATGGCTAAGATAAAAAACTCAGGTGACAGCCGATTCTGGCAAGGATGTGGAGCTAAAGGAACACTCCTCTGTTTTTGGTGGGACAGTAAACTGGTACAACCACTCTGGAAATCAGTCAGGAGGTTCTTCAGAAAATTGGGCATTCGATTACCTGAGGACCCAGCTATACCTCTCTTGGGCATATACCCAAAAGATGCTTCAACATACAACAAAGGCACATGCTCCACTATGTTCCTAGTAGCCTTATTTATAGTAGCTAGAAGCTAAAAAGAACCCAGATGTCCCAGAGGAATTGATACAGAAAATGTGGTACATCTGCACAATGGAGTACTACTCAGCAATTAAAAACAATGACTTCATGAAATTAACAGACAAATGGAATGAACTAGAAAATATCATCCCGAGTGAGGTAACCCAATCACAGAAAAACACACTTGATATGCACTCATTTGGGTTTCTGGGGCCTTCAGACAGTTGCTTTGGGGTTATTTCTGACTCACCTGCTCTTGGATCCCCTTTTATTCTATTGAGTTGCCTGAACTAGTCTTAGTATGATGGTTTGTATCTAGTCTTATTCTAACTTGCTGTGCAGAGTTTAGTTGATAGTCTTAGGAGTTCTGATCATTTCTGAAGGGAACCTGGATATGGGGAGAATGGGGGAAGAATGAGAGGCATAGAGGGAGCAGAAACTAAGATAGAGATGTAATATCCAAGAGAATAAAAAATAATTCATGGTGGTTTTCTTTTTTTGTGTGCCATGAGTAAGATGTGCATCATGATGATAAAAGAATTTGACATGACATATTTCAGACAGAGAAGAGAAGAAGACTAGGGAATGAAGAACATAAAGTAAGGAAGATAGAAAGAGGTTATTGTATTGGGAGAGAGAAGAGAGGTGAAAGTAGGACAGAGGGAGAAAGGAAGAGCGGGAGGAAGAGAAATAGAGAGGAAAGAATATTTAAAAATGCATGAAAGCTAAGAACAAAAACAGGGTTGATCACTTTCATGGGTTATGGCCATTAGCAAGAAAACTTGACTCTGATTCATATAGATGAAAATGACATTGAATTCTAAGAAAGAGATTTTTATAAGATACATTGTCATGATAAGACCTTTTGCCGCAGTGTTCATTGCTTGAAATCTTGACATACACATCACATAATTGCCAGATGTAAAATCACCTTTCAGAAATCCTTTTCTATATTAAATTATCACATCTTTAAACTACTACCATTTTTTTCTTTTATTTTTTATCTCATTCTTACAATTTTAAAATTGGCTTCAGAAATTTTATTTTATTTTTTAAAGTAGAAGCTTCAGAGAAAAATGTTCAGTAATTAGCTCAGGGCAGTCACTGATGCTGGACTGAGTCCCAGGAATCATCTTCTATCCTTTGGGAAATTTGGATTGTAAAATTCAAAGACTGACCTTGCTTCTGATTTTATAAGGAATATTATATTCAGCCTGGCCTTCAAGATCTCGATGGATGAAAGATGAAAGGATTAGTTGAAATTGAATACTCTGCACACAGTCCAAGGAAGAAAGAAGAAGAAGATACAATTGCAGAGTCATAAATTATACATGAGAAGACATATGATAATAACATAATCTGAAGTGACCAGGCTTCCCATACTAAGTGAAGGAGTGGGTGTTAGGTTAGTTGAATGGTGAGATTTGAAGAAGTAGAAAACGTATAATTTAAAAAAAATTAATTCTACACTTTGCAAAACACTTGCAAATAAAATGTTTTCCTATGTAACTGATGGCTGAAATTACCCATACAGAGCTCACTTAAATATTTATTCATATTTAAGTTATAAAAGTATCTTTGCTTTCACGGATAAGTTGTAGAGAAGATCAAGAAAAACTGTTTTTTTTTTTAAATACAGCTAAATAAAAACAGATTACAGATAAAGTACCAATGACAGTTCCTTTTTTAAAGAAAATAACATCTTTGATTTATTTATTTATTTCTGAAGTTATTTTGTTTAGTGACTTTCAGCATTGCTTGCATCATAGTCCTAGCACCCTGTCTTCAGTCCCCTTTATCCATAATCTCTTCAGTATGTATATTTATTTGGGGAAGATTACAAGATTAATGGGGATTTTAATATTGTTTATTTAATATTTCTGTAATTATCTATAGTACTACTGAGTTTCAAGAAGTAACATAAATGTAAGAACATATGTCGGTATGCCAAAAATACTTCATTCCACCAAGAAGTAGTAATTTGATCTCTGTTAAGGACATGGACTCTTTTGTTACATTTTGGTATCAACACAAGCTAGTCCTGTGATGGCAGCCTTTTTATTACTATTTATTAAAGTTTTTAATTTTCTTATTATTTTCAGTGTCAAAATTAGGAAATGTTGGAAGATGTCAGCTGTGTGCTATGGCCTTATTCCACTTTGTTAGTCAGTGCTCATCATCTGTCCAAATTAAAGCTTCGTGATGTCATCAATTGACATTGAAACACAAAAATCTTTACTTAACTAATCATAACCAATATTATTTTCAAACATAAATGAAATCGACTTTTAAAATAATTTCAAAGACCCCGTGAGAGAGAGACCCAACTGCCTGGTCAGGTGGGCACTGCTGAGGCTGCAGAGCGGAAGAGACCACCAACACTGCTCACCCCTGCCCACATCCCTGGCCCAAGAGGAAACTGTATAAGGCCTCTGGGCTCCCGTGGGGGAGGGCCCAGGAGCGGCAGGACCCCTGCCTGAGACACCACCAGAACCTGAAGGAAACAGACCGGATACACAGTTCTCTGCACCCAAATCCCGTGGGAGGGAGAGCTAAACCTTCAGAGAGGCAGACAAGCCTGGGAAACCAGAAGAGACTGCTCTCTGCACACACATCTCAGACGCCAGAGGAAAAAGCCAAAGACCATCTGGAACCCTCGTGCACTGAAGCTCCCGGAAACGGCGGCACAGGTCTTCCTGGTTGCTGCCGCTGCAGAGAGCCCGTGGGCAGCACCCCACGAGCAAACATGAGCCTCGGGACCACAGGTAAGACCAAATTTTCTGCTGCAAGAAAGCTGCCTGGTGAACTCAAGACACAGGCCCACAGGAACAGCTGAAGACCTGTAGAGATGAAAAACTACACACCCGAAAGCAGAACACTCTGTCTCCATAACTGACTGAAAGGGAGGAAAACAGGTCTACAGCACTCCTGACACACAGGTTTTAGGACAGTCTAGCCACTGTCAGAAATAGCAGAACAAAGTAACACTAGAGATAATCTGATGGCGAGAGGCAAGCGCAGGAACCCAAGCAAAAGAAACCAAGACTACATGGCACCATCAGAGCCCAATTATCCCATCAAAACAAACATGGAATATCCAAACACACCAGAAAAGCAAGATCTAGTTTCAAAATCATTTTTGATCATGATGCTGGAGGACTTCAAGAAAGACGTGAAGAACTCCCTTAGAGAACAAGTAGAAGCCTACAGAGAGGAATCGCAAAAATGCCTGAAAGAATTCCAGGAAAACATAAAAACAAGTAGAAGCCCATAGAGAGGAGACACAAAAATCCCTGAAAGAATTCCAGGAAAACATAAATAAACAAGTAGAAGCCCATAGAGAGGAGACACAAAAATCCCTGAAAGAATTCCAGGAAAACACAATCAAACAGTTGAAGGAATTAAAAATGGAAATAGAAGCAATCAAGAAAGAACACATGGAAACAACCCTGGATATAGAAAACCAAAAGAAGAGACAAGGAGCTGTAGATACAAGCTTCACCTACAGAATACAAGAGATGGAAGAGAGAATCTCAGGATCAGAAGATTCCATAGAAATCATTGACTCAACTGTCAAAGATAATGTAAAGCAGAAAAATCTACTGGTCCAAAACATACAGGAAATCCAGGACTCAATGAGAAGATCAAACCTAAGGATAATAGGTATAGAAGAGAGTGAAGACTCCCAGCTCAAAGGACCAGTAAATATCTTCAACAAAATCATAGAAGAAAACTTCCCTAACCTAAAAAAAGAGATACCCATAGACATACAAGAAGCCTACAGAACTCCAAATAGATTGGACCAGAAAAGAAACACCTCCCGTCACATAATTGTCAAAACACCAAACGCACAAAATAAAGAAAGAATATTAAAAGCAGTAAGGGAAAAAGGTCAAGTAACATATAAAGGGAGACCTATCAGAATCACACCAGACTTCTCGCCAGAAACTATGAAGGCCAGAAGATCCTGGACTGATGTCATACAGACCCTAAGAGAACACAAATGCCAGCCCAGGTTACTGTATCCAGCAAAACTCTCAATTAACATTGATGGAGAAACCAAGATATTCCATGACAAAACCAAATTTACACAATATCTTTCTACAAATCCAGCACTACAAAGGATAATAAATGGTAAAGCCCAACATAAGGAGGCAAGCTATACCCTAGAAGAAGCAAGAAACTAATCATCTTGGCAACAAAACAAAGAGAGTGAAAGCACACAAACATAACCTCACATCCAAATATGAATATAACGGGAAGCAATAATCACTATTCCTTAATATCTCTCAATATCAATGGCCTCAACTCCCCAATAAAAAGACATAGATTAACAAACTGGATACACAACGAGGACCCTGCATTCTGCTGCCTACAGGAAACACACCTCAGAGACAAAGACAGACACTACCTCAGAGTGAAAGGCTGGAAAACAACTTTCCAAGCAAATGGTCAGAAGAAGCAAGCTGGAGTAGCCATTCTAATATCAAATAAAATCAATTTCCAACTAAAAGTCATCAAAAAAGATAAGGAAGGACACTTCATATTCATCAAAGGAAAAATCCACCAAGATGAACTCTCAATCCTAAATATCTATGCCCCAAATACAAGGGCACCTACATACGTAAAAGAAACCTTACTAAAGCTCAAAACACACATTGCACCTCACACAATAATAGTGGGAGATTTCAACATCCCACTCTCATCAATGGACAGATCATGGAAACAGAAATTGAACAGTGATGTCGACAGAATAAGAGAAGTCATGAGTTAAATGGAGTTAACGGATATTTATAGAACATTCTATCCTAAAGCAAAAGGTTATACCTTCTTCTCAGCTCCTCATGGTACTTTCTCCAAAATTGACCATATAATTGGTCAAAAAACGGGCCTCAACAGGTACAGAAAGATAGAAATAATCCCATGCGTGCTATTGGACCACCACGGCCTAAAACTGGTCTTCAATAACAATAAGGGAAGAATGCCCACATATACGTGGAAATTGAACAATGCTCTACTCAATGATAAGCTGGTCAAGGAAGAAATAAAGAAAGAAATTAAAAACTTTTTAGAATTTTACGAAACTGAAGGTACAACATACCCAAACTTATGGGACACAATGAAAGCTGTGCTAAGAGGAAAATTCATAGCGCTGTGTGCCTGCAGAAAGAAACAGGAAAGAGCATATGTCAGCAGCTTGACAGCACACCTAAAAGCTCTAGAACAAAAAGGAGCAAATACACCCAGGAGGAGTAGAAGGCAGGAAATAATCAAACTCAGAGCTGAAATCAACCAAGTAGAAACAAAAAGGACCATAGAAAGAATCAACAGAACCAAAAGTTGGTTCTTTGAGAAAATCAGCAAGATAGATAAACCCTTAGCCAGACTAACGGGAGGACACAGAGAGTGCGTCCAAATTAACAAAATCAGAAATGAAAAGGGAGACATAACTACAGATTCAGAGGAAATTCAAAAAATCATCAGATCTTACTATAAAAACCTATATTCAACAAAACTTGAAAATCTGCAGGAAATGGACAATTTCCTAGACAGATACCAGGTACCGAAGTTAAATCAGGAACAGATAAACCAGTTAAACAACCCCATAACTACTAAGGAAATAGAAGCAGTCATTAAAGGTCTCCCAACCAAAAAGAGCCCAGGTCCAGACGGGTTTAGTGCAGAACTCTATCAGAGCTTCATAGAAGACCTCATACCAATATTATCCAAACTATTCCACAAAATTAAAACAGATGGAGCACTACCGAATTCCTTCTATGAAGCCACAATTACTCTTATACCTAAACCACACAAAGACCCAAAAAAGAAAGAGAACTTCAGACCAATTTCCCTTATGAATATCGAGGCAAAAATACTCAATAAAATTCTGACAAACTGAATCCAAGAGCACATCAAAACAATCATCCTCCATGATCAAGTAGGCTTAATCCCAGGCATGCAGGGATGGTTTAATATACGGAAAACCATCAACGTGATCCATTATATAAACAAACTGAAAGAACAGAACCACGTGATCATTTCATTAGATGCTGAGAAAGCATTTGACAAAATTCAACACCCCTTCATGATAAAAGTCCTGGAAAGTATAGGAATTCAAGGCCCATACCTAAACATAGTAAAAGCCATATACAGCAAAGCAGTTGCTAACATTAAACTAAATGGAGAGAAACTTGAAGCAATCCCACTAAAATCAGGGACTAGACAAGGCTGCCCACTCTCTCCCTACTTATTCAATATAGTTCTTGAAGTTCTAGCCAGAGCAATCAGACAACAAAAGGAGATCAATGGGATACAGATCGGAAAAGAAGAGGTCAAAATATCACTATTTGCAGATGACATGATAGTATATTTAAGTGATCCGAAAAGTTCCACCAGAGAACTACTAAAGCTGATAAACAACTTCAGCAAAGTGGCTGGGTATAAAATTAACTCAAATAAATCAGTTGCCTTCCTCTATACAAAAGAGAAACAAGCCGAGAAAGAAATTAGGGAAACGACACCCTTCATAATAGACCCAAATAATATAAAGTACCTCGGTGTGACTTTAACCAAGCAAGTAAAAGATCTGTACAATAAGAACTTCAAGACACTGAGGAAAGAAATTGAAGAAGACCTCAGAAGATGGAAAGATCTCCCATGCTCGTGGATTGGCAGGATTCATATAGTAAAAATGGCCATTTTACCAAAAGCAATCTACAAATTCAATGCAATCCCCATCAAAATACCAATCCAATTCTTCAAAGAGTTAGACAGAACAATTTGCAAATTCATCTGGAATAACAAAAAACCCAGGATAGCTAAAGCTATCCTCAACAATAAGAGGACTTCAGGGGGAATCACTCTCCCTGAACTCAAGCAGTATTACAGAGCAATAGTGATAAAAACTGCATGGTATTGGTACAGAGACAGACAGATAGACCAATGGAATAGAATTGAAGACCCAGAAATGAACCCACACACCTATGGTCACTTGATTTTTGACAAAGGAGCCAAACCATCCAATGGAAAAAAGATAGCATTTTCAGCAAATGGTGCTGGTTCAACTGGAGGGCAACATGTAGAAGAATGCAGATCGATCCATGCTTATCACCCTGTACAAAGCTTAAGTCCAAGTGGATCAAGGACCTCCACATCAAACCAGACACACTCAAACTAATAGAAGAAAAACTAGGGAAGCATCTGGAACACATGGGCACTGGAAAAAATTTCCTGAACAAAACACCAATGGCTTATGCTCTAAGATCAAGAATCGACAAATGGGATCTCATAAAACTGCAAAGCTTCTGTAAGGCAAAGGACACTGTGGTTAGGACAAAACGGCAACCAACAGATTGGGAAAAGATCTTTACGAATCCTACAACAGATAGAGTCCTTATATCCAAAATATACAAAGAACTCAAGAAGTTAGACCGCAGGGAAACAAATATCCCTATTAAAAATGGGGTTCAGAGCTAAACAAAAATTCACAGCTGAGGAATGCCGAATGGCTGAGAAACACCTAAAGAAATGTTCAACATCTTTAGTCATAAGGGAAATGCAAATCAAAACAACCCTGAGATTCCACCTCATACCAGTGAGAACGGCTAAGATCAAAAACTCAGGTGACAGCAGATGCTGGCGAGGATGTGGAGAAAGAGGAACACTCCTCCATTGTTGGTGGGATTGCAGACTGGTAAAACCATTCTGGAAATCAGTCTGGAAGTTCCTCAGAAAATTGGACATTGAACTGCCTGAGGATCCAGCTATAACTCTCTTGGGCATATACCCAAAGGATGCCTCAACATATAAGAGAGACACGTGCTCCACTATGTTCATCGCAGCCCTATTTATAATAGCCAGAAACTGGAAAGAACCCAGATGCCCTTCAACAGAGGAATGGATACAGAAAATGTGGTACATCTACACAATGGAATATTACTCAGCTATCAAAAACAACGAGTTTATGAAATTCGTAGGCAAATGGTTTGAACTGGAAAATATCATCCTGAGTGAGCTAACCCAAACACAGAAAGACATACATGGTATGCACTCATTGATAAGTGGCTATTAGCCTAAATGCTTGAATTACCCTAGATCCCTAGAACAAACGAAACTCAAGACGGATGATCAAAATGTGAATGTTTCACTCCTTCTTTAAATGAGGAAAAAGAATACCCTTGGCAGGGAAGGGAGAGGCAAAGATTAAAACAGAGACTGAAGGAACACCCATTCAGGTCATGCCCCATGTGTGGCCCATACATATACAGCCACCCAATTAGACAAGATGGATGAAGCAAAGAAGTGCAGACCGACAGGAGCCGGATGTAGATCGCTCCTGAGAGACACAGCCAGAATACAGCAAATACAGAGGCGAATGCCAGCAGCAAACCACTGAACTGAGAATAGGTCCCCCGTTGAAGGAATCAGAGAAAGAACTGGAAGAGTTTGAAGGGGCTCGAGACTCCAAAAGTACAACAATGTCAAGCAACCAGAGCTTCCAGGGACTAAGCCACTACCTAAAGACTATACATGAACTGACCCTGGACTCTGACCCCATAGGTAGCAATGAATATCCTAGTAAGAGCACCAGTGGAAGGGGAAGCCCTGGGTCCTGCTAAGACTGAACCCCCAGTGAACTAGACTATGGGGGGAGGGCGGCAATGGGGGGAGGGTTGGAAGGGGAACACCCATAAGGAACGGGAGGGGGGAGGGGAATGTTTGCCCGGAAACCGGGAAAGGGAATAACACTCGAAATGTATATAAGAAATACTCAAGTTAATAAAAAAAATAATTTCAAGCTTGTTACTCTGCCCCATTTGATATTGGTTAGAAATCATAGACCCGCAAGCCCATAATGAAGTCTTGGTGTGTAGATAGAAATGAAGTCAGAAGCATGAAAGTAAAAACTGAGATTCCGAATCCATAGCGACAAAGTCAACTTAGAAACAAAGGACAAATTGGATTGTGCCTTATTAGATTCTGTATCATTTTGTTCTTTGAACTGTTCATCACAATAACTGATTGCTTAGGTAAAGTAAGCTGGGTTCTATTTATCTGCAGCAAGCATTTTTAAAGTTCATTTTATGATTACAACCTTAAACAAAAGTGATGATCCATTCTCAGGTTGCAACATCACTCATTTATTTTATCAGTCTTTATCTGAATGTATACCATTGGAATCTCATCAATAGTTTATAACATACATTTCTGAGACCAATAATTTACACAAGAAATAGATAGTAAATGTTAAGGTAGAGAAAGAAAGGAGACTTTTCATATTGAATCTTGCTGCCTGTGACCTGGACTATTCACTGCCTACTGGACCCTACCTGCCCTTGGGGATTGGAGGTAAGATGGAGCTGAGGTGGCACAGAAACAGACTCTGGGAGCGGTTAGAAACAGGAAGATAGAAGAAAAACTAGGGAAGAGTCTCGAACACACGGGTACTCTGGAAAATGTCCAGAACTGAACACCAATGGCTTATGCTCTAAGATCAAGAATTGACAAATGGGACTTCATAAAACTGCAAAGCTTCTGTAAGGCAAAGTACACTGTCATTAGGACAAAATGCCACCAACAGATTGGGAAAAGATCTTTACCAATCCTACATCTGATAGTAGACTAATATTCAAAATATTCAATGTACTCAAGAAGTTAAACTCCAGCGAGTCAAATACCCCTATTAAAAATGGGGTACAGAGCTAAACAAAGAATTTTCAACTGAGGAATATCTAATGGCTGAGAAGCACCTAAAGAAATGTTCAACATCCTTAGTCATCAGGAAAATGCAAATCAAAACAACCCTGAGATTCCACCTCACACCAGTCAGAATGACTAAGGGCAAAACCTCAGGTGACACAGATGCTGGGGAGGGTATGGAGAAAGAGGAACACTCCTCCATTGTTAATGGGATTGCAAGCTGGTACAATTATTCTGGAAATCAGTATGGAGGTTCCTCAGAAAATTGGACATAGTATGTTACCTGAAGACCCAGTTATACCTCTCTTGGGCATATACCCAAATGTGGCTCCAGCATATAACAAGGACATGTGCTCCACTACATTCATAGCAGCCTTATTTATAATAGCCAGAATCTGGGAAAAGCCCACATGTCCTTCAATAAAGGAATGGATACAGAATGTGGTACATTTACACAATGCAGTACTACTCAGGTATTAAAAATGACTTCATGAAATTCTCAGCAAATGGATGAAAATAGAAAATATCCTGAGAGAGGTAATCCAATCATAAAAAAGAATACATGGTATACACTCACTGATTAGTGGATATTAGCCCCAAAGCTCTAATTACTCAAGATACAGTCCAAAGACCACATGAAGCTCAAGAAGGAAGACCAAAGTGGGATGCTTCAGTCCTTCTTCAAAGGGGGAATAAAAATATTCATAGGAGGGCATGTGGAGACAAGGTTTTGAACAGAGACTGAAGGAATGGCCATTCGGATCCTGTCTCACCTGGGGATCCAGCCCATATGCATACAGGCAACAAACCTAGACAATATAGATGAAGCCAAGAAGTGCATGCTGACAGGAGCTTGATATAGCTGTCTCCTGAGAGCCTCTGCCAGAGCCTGACAAATACAGAGGCGATTGCTCACAGCCAACCTTTGAACTGTGAACAGGAGTTAGAGAAAGGATTGAAGGAGCTGAAGGGGCTTGCAACCTCATAAGAACAACAATACCAACCACCCAGAGCTCCCAGGGACTCAATCTCCATGCAAGAGTACACATGGACAGTACTCATGGCTCCAAGTTCATATGTAACAGAAGATGGCCTTATTGGGCACCAATGGAGGGAAAAGAACTTGGTTCTGCTAAGGCTGGAGCCAGTGTAGGGGAATGTCAGGGAAGGGGCACTGGAAGGAGTGGGTGCATTGGTGGGCAAACTCCCTCATAATCGTAGGGGTAGGGGGATGTGATAGTGGGTTTATGGATGGGAAACCGGAAAAAGAGATAACATTTGAAATGTAAATAAAAAAAAATACTGACCCAGAATTGTTCTTATCTAAAAGAACTGTAGGGACAAAACTGAAGAAAAGACTGAAGGAAAGGCAGTTCAATGACAGGCCTAGTTTGGCATCCGTCTCATAAGGGGACACCAAGGTTTGACATAACTCTGCTATGTCGTCCTGGCATATGAGAACCTGCCATGGCTGTGCTCTGAAAGGACCTATAAGCTGCAGACTGAGACAGAGGCATATACTTACACCCAACCATTGGACAGAAGTGAGGTTCAATTAGGGGAAGCATTGAAGCTGAAGGGGAGGGTAACCCCATAGGAAGAGCAATAGTCTCAACTAACCCAGACCCCAGGCAGGTCCCAGAGACTGAGTCACCATCCAGGAGCACATAGGGGCTAGTCCAAGGCTCCTGGCACATGTATAGCAGAGGTCTAACTGATCTGGACTCAGTGGGATAAGATGTGCTTAATCCTTGAGATATTTGAGGCCTCAGGGAAGCAGGAAGCCTGGTAGGGTAGGGAGGGTAACACCCTCTCAGAGGCAAGAGGGGGAGAAATGGGATGAGGAACAATGGGAGAGAGGACAGGGAAGGGCGAGGCAACAGGCAGAATGTAAAGAAATATTTAAAAAGTAGCCATTCTTAAAAAAAAAAAACAAAAAGCATAAAAAGCAACACTAAGCTGCTGCAAAATTCTTTAATACCTTCCACCTGAGGACTATTGATTTCAAGAAATCATCTTTTCTTTCTTTTTTTTTTTCTTTTCTTTTTTTCAGAGCTGGTGTCTGAACCCAGGGCCTTGTGCTTGCTAGGCAAGCACTCTACCACTGAGCTAAATCCCCAACCCCAGAAATCATCTTTTCTAAACAGCAGTTCCTGATTGGCTGGCATTGTCTGCTTCAGCAATCTTTGGTCCTCAGGCATTGTTCAATTACGTCCTGCAGGAGATGGCTTTGTGCCTATGAGGCCATCGCATTTACTTTCCGCCTACGGAATCCACCATTTTTGTTTTACATAGAAATATTATAAACAATGGTTGACAGACTAAAGTTTATACGTATAACATATTAAATATTACCTACTTAGTGTTCCTCATCAAATACTGCTAGAATAAAGGGAAAAATTTCACAGTATAAGTAACTTAAATTTTATTTGCCAATTTCATCAAAATTAGCATGAAATCACTGCTTTTTTTTCTTGGTATAAAGATGATTAAGTAGAGCAAAGTGGGAAAAAATCAGTCTTGCTACAACAACAAAGTGAAGTATTTTTTTGAGGTGATATAAAAATATACTGTCTAAGAGAGAAGTTTTTCTATTCAAATTACTGGTTACAGCTGTAATGTACTAAATATTTTGGAGTAAAATAGCAAATAACTGTTGACTATTTTGAGCAATAATTTACAATAGTGACAGATCACTTACATAAAAATATTTGAGATATTTAGGGTATTCAATGAATAGGAGATGGTTAGCTCAGTATAACAAGATAATTGCTGTATTTACTACCTATATCCCTGCTCAATCAATCAGATGGGAAGTGGAAAAGACAATGCTTAGATCCTTGTGATCAAAGTGAGTTTGTGACATCTTTGTCAAGAATAAGAAGAGAGTGACTTTTATATTATTTTCTGACATTCTTAACTTAAAATCCTACAAAAGGAATATCTTCCTGCAAAGAGATTCTTAATACTATTTTTTCCAATGTTCTAGAAGAAAATCCTTTGATGTTTTCTCATTAAGAAATGGAACCAAAGTTAGTAAAATATACAGTACTGTAAGTAAAATCTCCTAATGACCCTCAAAAAGTAATAGTGGGTGACTTTTGAACAGCACTCTTGCAGTAGACAATTCATCCGGATAAAATTTAAACAGAGAAATGGTGGAGTAAATAAGGTCAAAATTCAAATGAACCTAGATGATATTTACAGGACACTTCATACAAACACAAAAAGACATACCTTCTTCATAGTATCTCATCAAACTTTCTCCAAAATTGACCACACAGTTGAATAAAAGCAAAGCAACAGATACACAAAAATATCACTAACACTGTATCCTATTTACCACTATCAGTTCAAAGCTGATATCATTATCAAGAGAAACATTTGAAATGTAAATAAAAAAACATACAATGAAAACAAAGTATACAAAGTCAAGAAAACTGACCAATAAACTACTGAACAAAAAAAATGAATCAAGGAATGAGATAGAAAAGAAATTATAAATATGAGAGAAGATATATTAGAGATTAAAATAAGGACATAACTAAGAACACCCCTTCAAAAAAATCCAGAGACTCACAATGACATAATTCTAAAATTTGTACTCTACCAAATATGAAAACTTATAATAAATGAATACATTTCTATATAAATCATAGTTAACAATGTTAAATTATGTCAGACAAGTGATTTAAATAAGTATGTAACTTCCAGTAAATAGAAGCATTAGTCAAAAATTTCCCAACCACCACCAACAATATGAAAGCCCAGTGATAGATGACTCCAATGCAGAATTATAGCATACCTTCAAAAAAGAAGTAGAGCCAACACTTCTCAAACAATTCCACACAATATAATCAGACGAATCTTTCCTTAGTTCTTTTCATGATTACAGAATATCCCTTACATCTAAACTATACAACAGCACAAGAAGGGAAGTAAATTACAGATCAACATTTCTTATAAATTAGATACAGGATTTTCAATAAAGTACCTAAAACCTAAAAAGAATACAGTATCACATACAAATTATTCACCATGATTATGTTGACATGATCCAAGGGAAGTATGGGTAGTTCAACATCCATTAAATAATAAATGTAATCCACCATTAAACAAACTAAAAGACAGAAATGATCATCTATTAGATACATAAAAGACTTAAGACAAAATCCAACAGCTATGATACATCCTGGAAAATCTAGAGGCACAGGCAACAGACATACCTAAATATGATAAAGGTTATTTCTGCAAGCTCATACCCAATATCATCAAAACAAAGGGAAGCTCAAAGCATTATCACTAACCTCAAGAGTAAGAAAAGTGGGGCTGGAGAGATGGCTTAGCGGTTAAAAGCACTGACTGCTCTTCCAGAGGTCCTGAGTCCAATTCCCAGCAACCACATGGTGGGTCACAACCATCTGTAATGGGACCCGACACCCTCTTCTGGTGTGTCTGAAGACAGCAACAATGTACTCACATACATGAAGTAAATAAATAAAATCTTTAAAAAAAAAGAGTAAGAAGAGTTTGTTAACTCTCTACATGCCTATTAAGTAAAGTACATAAAGTCTTAGCTATATTAAAATAACTCTAGAAAAAATGAAAGGGATACAAATAAGAAGGAGAAAGTTAAAAATCTTCATTTATAGACGATAGAATTAACACACAAAAATATTAGCCTTTCCATACACAAATAATAAACCGAGAAAGAAATCAGGAACACAAATCTTCACAATAGCCTAAATAGGATTTTCAGGTAATTCTAAACATGGAAATGAAGATTTCATTTAATAAAAACTTTAACACAATGAAAAAAGAAGACAGCAGTAGATGGAAAGATCTCTCATGCTCAGGAACCAATAGGAATAATTTAGTAGTAATGACTATTCTAGCAAAATTCAATCTCCATGAAAATTACAATACAATTTGTAATAAAAACTTTCTGCTTCATACAGAAACACACACACACACACACACACACATACACACACACACTCAACACACAATAAGCATAACTACGACAGTCCATAATAATACATGAACTTTTGGATGTATCAGCTTCCCCTACCTCAAATTACAGAGTTACAATAATAACAGCACATGGTATTGGTACAAAAATTTCACATTGATCAATGGAGTCAATGCAATTCAGTAATAAGTCTGAACCCCTATGAACACCTGAGTTTTTGATGAGGAAACTAGAAATACACATTGAGAAAAAAGAAAAAAATATCTTCCAAAATCGGTACAGGTCAAGTGCAATGGCTGGACATAAAAGAATGCAAATAGATCCATATTCATCATTCTGCACAAAACTCTACTACAAGTGGATCAAGACAACAACATAAGGTTAGATACCATATAGCTGAGAGAATAGAATTTGGGGAATACCCTTGGATATCCTTGTACAGGAAAAGACTTTCTGACCAAAACACCTTCAACATAGGCATTAAAACAACAATTTAAAAATAAGACCTCATAACACTGAAAAGATTCTGTATGACAAAGGATACCATAATTTGGGCCAAGTGGCAGGCTATAGAATGGGAAAAGATTGATATCAACTCTATATCAGAAAGAAAGTTAATAACAAAAACCAGATAAAGCTATAAAAATCTGGACATCACAGAAACAATCCAATTAAAAAATATATATGTACAGATCTAAGCAGAAACCTCAAAAGATGAAGGCAACCACCTAAGAAACATGGGTTAGGGGGATGTTTGCCTGGAAACTGGGAAAGGGAATAACAATTAAAATGTAAATAAGAAATACCCAATTTAATAAAGATAGAGAAAGAAAAAGTCAAACTTAAGGGTAAGTTCTAAGCAGGTTATAGGGACAGAAATGAGATTAAATGTGAAAAGAATAAAATAAACGTTGGCCTACTTTTGTGGATGATCCAAACAAAAAGAAAAAAGAAACACTTAAAGAAATGTCTGACACTCTTAGTCATTGAGGGAGTGTAATGAAAACTCTTTTTTTTTGTGGTTCTTTTATTCTTTATATTTATATTCTATATATTTATAAATATATAAATATTTGTATCCTTTATATTTTTTTATTAACTGAGTATTTCTAATATACATTTCGAGTGTTATTCCCTTTCCCGGTTTCCGGGCAAACATCCCCCTCCCACCTCCCCTTCTTTATGGGTGTTCCCCTCCCAATCCTCCCCCCCTTGCCGCCCTCCCGCCAACAATCTAGTTCACTGGGGGTTCAGTCTTAGCAGGACCCAGGGTTTCCCCTTCCACTGGTGCTCTTACTAGGATATTCATTGCTGCCTATGAGGTCAGAGTCCAAGGTCAGTCCATGTATAGTCTTTAGGTAGTGGCTTAGTCCCTGGAAGCTCTGGTTGCTTGGCATTGTTGTACATATGGGGTCTCGAGCCCCTTCAAGCTCTTCCAGTTCTTTCTCTGATTCCTTCAACGGGGGTCCTATTCTCAATTCAGTGGTTTACTGCTGGCATACACTTCTATGTTTGCTGTATTCTGGCTGTGTCTCTCAGGAGAGGTCTACATCCAGCTCCTGTCAGACTGCACTTCTTTACTTCATCCATTTTGTCTAATTGGATGGCTGTATATGTATGGGGCACATGTGGGGCAGGCTCTGAATGGGTGTTCCTTCTGTCTCTGTTTTAATCTTTGCCTCTCTATTCCCTGCCAAGGGTATTCTTGTTCCCCTTTTAAAGAAGGAGTGAAGCATTCACATTTTGATCACCCGTCTTGAGTTTCATGTCTTCTAGGCATCTAGGGTAATTCAAGCATTTGGGCTAATAGTCACTTATCAGTGAGTGCATAGCATGTGTGTTTTTCTGTGATTGGGTTACCTCACTCAGGATGATATTTTCCAGTTCCAACCATTTGCCTATGAATTTCATAAAGTCATTGTTTTTGATAGCTGAGTAATATTCCATTGTGTAGATGTACCACATTTTCTGTATCCATTTTTCTGTTGAAGGGCATCTGGGTTCTTTCCAGCTTCTGGCTCTTGTGAGATTTCATCTCCATCAGTAAGACAACTAATCCTGCTGAGATGTAGTGTAAGTGAACACTCATTCCTTCCAGATAAGAATATAAATTTGTACAGCCAGTATGGAAATATGTTTTACATCCACAAAATAAGTTCCCTGTCAATTAACAAAGATAGAAACCTCCCACCTAGACAAGATAAAAATTGACCTAGTTCACCTGGATCAGAATCATCTTCCTCCATAGTCTCCATCTTGATTCTTCTTGCTCCTCTCCCTCCTTTTTCCTTCCTAGACTTTTCTCCACCTACACTTCCATCTCATCCAATGATAGGCTGGACCAGCCTTGTTGCAAAATGACATCATCCTACAGACCTAGGACATCAACATGACCATTAGAGCCCTTGATGCCAGCACAGACCAAGTATATAAATATGAACTTAGAGAGTATTGTAAGTGATGAATGAATATAAAAATGTGATACATTTACACTTAAAAGATCAGGCAAATGAAGGAAGATAGAACACAAAATATTCTGTCATATTTTTAAAGGTTTTTTTTTCTCAAGCTAATTGTCTGATCTTCTTTTCCATATTGGTCCTTTAATGTAGGCCCACCTATGTTCTTTAATTGGTTGTTCAGTCTCTGAGAGACCCCAAGAGTCCAGATCAGTTGACTCTTCCTGTGGAGTCTCTATCCCCTTTAGGGCTTTCAATCCTTCTTCCTCCTATTCTTCAACAAGAATCCCTAAGCTCTATTCATTATATGACTGTGGGTGTTTGCATCTGTCTGAATCAGCTGCTGGGTGCAGACACTCAGAGGACAAGTTGTGCTAGACTCCTGTCTACAAGCACAACAGAATAGTTTTAATAGTGTCTAGGATTGGTGTTTGTCTATGGGATAGGTCTCAAATTGGGACACTTATTGGTGGTTCATTATTTCAATATCTGATCCATCCCCATCCCAGCAGTTTTGTAGACAGGATAAAGTTTTAATGGAAAGTTTTGTGGGTGGGTTAGAACGTCTTCCACTAGATAGAGACACTTTCTTGATAAGAGAGCACAGTTGTTTCTTTCATTCATCACTGAGCTTTGGAATTGTTTGGAAAAACAATTACTAACTCTCTTTTCTATTAGCCTGTAACATAAATCTTAAAACTGATAATTTGGAATTCATATTTATTGGTGTTCATGCATATGTTTTAGTGCATAAGGTCCCCTGGAACTCGAATTGCAGACAGTTGTGAGCTGTAATGTGGATGCTGGGAATTGAACCTAGGTCTTTTGGAAAAACCATCATGCTCACAATCCTTTCCTTCAGAGGGCATGAAACCTCTGTATTAGGAGGCAAAGCAAAGGTATAAAAGCCCGAAGGGATGGAGGATAGACACTAGGATAGCAAAGTCCTCTAAATCAATTGAGTAAAGCTCATTGAACTTATAGCATCTGACGCAGCAATCACAAGGTCTGCACGGTTTGCACCAGGTCCTCTGGGTTCAGATAATGGTTATCATTGTAGTACTTCAGTGAAAGGTCTGAATATGTGGGTAAGGTAGGTCTTTGAATACTTATCCTGGTCTTGGATTCATTTTCTTTTGTTGATTTGCCTTGTCCAACTTTGATGTGAAGGGTTTTGTTTTAGATTGTGATATTTTATTTTGTTATGTTTTGTTGTTACCTGTTAGAAACCTGTTCTAAGAAAAAAGGGGAGGGGATTCAAGTTGTGTAAGAGGTAGGGAGGAACTGAGAGTAATTTAGGAAGTTGATGTGGTATCATTGGTTGATACCCATCATTTCTGAGAAGAAATGGAGGAAGAGATATGAGAAATAAAAGAGGGGGGTTGGGGATTTGGCTCAGTGGTAGAGCGCTTGCCTAGGAAGTGCAAGGCCCTGGGTTCAGTCCCCAGCCCCGAAAAAAAGAAATAAAAAAAAATAGGGGAGTTGGGAGAGAGAATGAGGGTAGAAAATTGAGGGGGAATATAGTATGAGAAGAGGATCTATTTTTAATAAATGGCAATGTATCAGATTTTGAAATTACTTTGTAGAGTTTACCAGGAAGAAGTTTGTTGCTAGTGGGTAGAGCCTTAAAGCTTATTACCTGGCCCCATCCCTGTCTTACCTTTATTCCTGATGCAGACATATGTGTGCATAATCCTGCCACCATGCCTTTTGAGGCATGATGGCATGGATCACTTAAAGCTGTGAACCAAAATACATTTTCTCCAGCTCAAAAATAATTAAAAATTTGAAGGCTAGAAATCTGGGGAAACCATAGATAAATTCTCTATAGTGCTTTGAGAAATTCAGTATGTTAGGCCAAAAAAATATGAACTTCATACAGAAATGACATGCCTTAAGAGAATACTGATCTTATTTTTCTACACAAAGCCTAATAACAGAAGTTTTCAGAATTTTCTTATTTTGTAATTTTTTTAAATTTTATTTTTGTATTTTGTACAGATATGGAAATATGTTTACCCTCATTATGTTTGTTTCTAATTTTTAAACATGTGAATACCTATTCCTTGAATCTGTTTCTCAGTGGTTACTCCTTCAGAAACTATTATGTCATTAACCATTCAGGAATGGTTGGGACTGGAAATCTGGACTCCTCTTCCACTTTTAATGAAGGTCACGGGCTTAATCCTGTTCTTTGTAACTGTCCATAGTCAAGCAGTCTGTGTGTGCTTTACTTTTTCAGAATATATATATATATATATATATATATATATATATATATATATCTGATATGATACCTGTAGTCCAGAAGTCTTTTGTTCTTTGATGCACCGTTAAGTTTTTGAGTTTGAGAGTTCAAGATAGGCCTGGAAGTTATAGCAAAGTAACATTTAAAACAAACAACTTCTGAAGGGGATGAAAAGAGTAGATAATGTTGACTAATGGGTACAAAATTAAATCCAGAAAGAAGTGAAAAAAGCTAGCATATAATAACACACTCCAGTGACCATAGATACTGATAATTCTGTATGTACTTTCAAAATTTACAGATGCATATGTGAATATGATCACCAAATAAGAATAATGTATGAAACAGAGATATATCTGCAAACACAGACTTGAAGCTTTGTCCATGGAATCATAATTCAAAACCTGACAACAGCACTCCATTAGTTGCAATAGGATTTTATTTTATGGTTTTGTGTATCATTTTGAGAATAAAACTTAAGGCAAAATTTAAAGCATGTCGAATTTTATCATAAAGAAACATTGACTTGTACTCAAAATGTTAAAGTAATTTATATTGAAAAGTCTTACATGGAGGGAGTTTTCAGGCATAAAAATCTACTGCTACTGAAACAAAAACTTAATAAAGTCATCAAAACATATGAATAGCAGGTATCTGATTTCTACACAAATGATTACTTAAGCTGAAAGGCTTTGGCAGACTTTCTTTTCTAGTTGGACTACCTCTGAAATTCTCTGGAGAGCTAAACCCCAGAGGGAGAAAAGAGAGGTGAGACCACAGTATCACACACAGTGCCATCCTAAAGCTTAGACTCAGATCTCCAAGGAGAAACATTTGTGCTCTCAAAACTATCAATAGGCCTGGCTGAGTAAAGTTATTGTCCAGACACATAAATAGCTGTATGTGCACTTTTATATTATTCATTTCACTTTACAAATTAACATGTCAATCATGAGAGGCACTTAAAGCATTTTGGAACAAGAACTACATCTAATGGCTCTTCTATATCACTCCTGGTTCTCAATGAACCTCACCTACAAGTCTTTCCTCTCCTTTTGCCTGTTGTGCTCAGTATTCTCCACCATCTATTTTTATTTTCCTTTGGTCATTTTTTTTTAGTTTTTGGCTTTATTCATACTTATATATACTTGTATTTCAAAAAAACAAGAGGGAAAGAGGCTAACAATTTAATTGGGTTCATAGACCAGGCTTAGTGGCAGGTATTAAAAATATAGATGTTCCTTAAAATAGTAATCATGAATTATTCTTTCTACATAATAAAAACAAAAATAGAATAGCCAGATACTAGGGAATTTAGTGTGTGGAGGATAATTTCTCAACCTTCCATATAATTTCCCTTCAAATTTCAAATGTGGGGTTGGAGAGATTACTCAGAATTTAAGAGTACCATGTGTACTCCCAGAGTGCATTTGCTTGATTCTGAAAGCAAATAAAAGATCTGTACAATAAGAACTTCAAGACACGGAAGAAAGAAATTGAAGAAGACCTCAGAAGATGGAAAGATCTCCCATGCTCATGGATTGGCAGGATTAATATAGTAAAAATGGCCATTTTACCAAAATTGATCTACAGATTCAATGCAATCCCCATCAAAATACCAATCCATTTCTTCAAAGAGTTAGACAGAACAATTTGCAAATTCATCTGGAATAACAAAAAACCCAGGATAGCTAAAACTATCCTCAACAATAAAAGGACTTCAGGGGGAATCACTATCCCTGAACTCAAGCAGTATTACAGAGCAATAGTGATAAAAACTGCATGGTATTGGTACAAAGACAGACAGATAGACTAATGGAACAGAATTGAAGACCCAGAAATGAACCGACACACCTATGGGCCCTTGATTTTTGACAAAGGAGCCAAAACCACCAAATGGAAAAAAGATAGCATTTTCAGCAAATGGTGCTGGTTCAACTGGAGGTCAACATGTAGAAGAATGCAGATCAATCCATGCTTATCACCCTGTACAAAGCTTAAGTCCAAGTGGATCAAGGACCTCCACATCAAACCAGATACACTCAAACTAATAGAAGAAAAACTAGGGCAGCATCTCGAACACATGGACACTGGAAAAAATTTCCTGAACAAAACACCAATGGCTTATGCTCTAAGATCAAGAATTCACAAATGGGATCTCATAAAACTACAAAGCTTCTGTAAGGCAAAGGACACTGTAGTTAGGACAAAACGGCAACCAACAGATTGGGAAAAGATCTTTATCAATCCTACAACAGATAGAGGCCTTATATCCAAAATATACAAAGAACTCAAGAAGTTAGACCGCAGGGAAACAAATAACCCTATTAAAAATGGGGTTCAGAGCTAAACAAAGAATTCACAGCTGAGGAATGCCGAATGGCTGAGAAACACCTAAAGAAATGTTCAACATCTTTAGTCATAAGGGAAATGTAAATCAAAACAACCCTGAGATTTCACCTCATACCAGTGAGAACGGCTAAGATCAAAAACTCAGGTGACAGCAGATGCTGGCGAGGATTGGAGAAAGAGGAACACTCCTCCATTGTTGGTGGGATTGCAGACTGGTAAAACCATTCTGGAAATCAGTCTGGAGGTTCCTCAGAAAATTGGACATTGAACTGCCTGAGGATCCAGCTATACCTCTCTTGGGCATATAACCAAAAGATGCCCCAACATATATATATAAAAAAAACGTGCTCCACTATGTTCATAGCAGCCTTATGTATAATAGCCAGAAGCTGGAAAGAACCCAGATGCCCTTCAACAGAGGAATGGATACAGAAAATGTGGTACATCTACACAATGGAATACTACTCAGCTATCAAAAACAATGACTTTATGAAATTCGTAGGCAAATGGTTGGAACTGGAAAATATCATCCTGAGTTAGTGAGGTAACCCAATCACAGAAAAGCACACATGGTATGCACTTATTGATAAGTGGCTATTAGCCTAAATGCTTGAATTACCCTAGATGCCTAGAAGACATGAAACTCAAGACGGATGATCAAAATGGGAATGCTTCACTCTTTCTTTAAAAGGGAAACAAGAATACCCTTGGCAGGGAATAGAGAGGCAAAGATTAAAACAGAGACAAAAGGAACAGCCATTCAGAGCCTGCCCCACATGTGGCCCATACATATACAGCCATCCAATTAGACAAGATGGATGAAGCAAAGAAGTGCAGGCAGACAGGAACCAGATGTAGATCTCTCCTGAGAGACACAGCCAGAGTACAGCAAATACAGAGGCGAATGCCAGCAGCAAACCACTGAACTGAGAACAGGACCCCCGTTGAAGGAATCAGAGAAAGAACTGGAAGAGCTTGAAGGGGCTCGAGACCCCATATGTACAACAATGCCAAGCAACCAGAGCTTCCAGGGACTAAGCCACTACCTAAAGACTATACATGGAGTGACCCTGGACTCTGACCCCATAGGTAGCAATGAATATCCTAGTAAGAGCACCAGTGGAAGGGGAAGCCCTGGGTCCTGCTAAGACTGAACCCCCAGTGAACTAGATTGTTGGGAGGAGGGCGACAATGGGGGGGAGAATGGGGAGGGGCACACCCATAAAGATGGGGAGGGGGAGGAGCTAGGGGGATGTTGGCTCGTAAACCGGGAAAGGGAATAACACTTGAAATGTAAATAAGAAATACTCAAGTTAATAAAAAAAAAAAAGACACAGGTGGTAGCCACAGTGGTATGTAACTGCTGTTATAGGGAATTCTAACACAGTTATGCATACAGGCCATGAACAGACATATATTTTGGCAAAACAATAACAACTATAAACTAAAATCTGAATAAAACCAATAAATCTTAAATATTAAAATCATATTCTTTTCCACGTAACCTGAGTTAGGTACATCCATGTTAGAAATCGCATGACTTTCCTACCACCACTCACATGAAAATACAGCACCTGTGACCTACAGGGATTCTGCACACGTCCAAACATACCCACAAACAGACATACACATTCACATCATTAAAAATATGACAAATCTTCAAAATTAAAAAAGTAGCATGTGTTAACATCAAGCTTACTAATGAGGTGTGAAAACGTAGCCTGTGTTAACATTGAGTTTACTAATGATGTGTGACATGTACAATTTGTTGAAAAAGTTGTTTTGAATAAAATAGTGAGCCACAAAGAGATTACATATGTAAAAATCCACTATGGCTCAAAAAATATCAAGAGTTCTATTTAAACCAGACTAGAAATGTTTTTTAAGAATCATTTTGATGTTTGAAATGACTTTATTGGGTGCATCATTTGATTGTCACAGAAATAAGGAATGTGTTAAGAATATTAGAATACCTTGAAGGAATTGTGAATAGGCCAGTTGTTGCTTATTCATAAATAGATTTTCTGTTTTTATTCAGGGTGTATTTGTGCTTAGAACTACATTATGTGATCCTCTATCTGCTACTTACTGAGTACTATTTACAAATAATTTCACTGCATGGGAGCAGTGCTGAAGATGACTATGACTACAGTAAACACTTTTGATGAGATTCAGCGCTTTTAAGGAGATATAGAGAAGTCAGAGAGAAACTCACATAGAAAATCCAAGTAAGTCCTTGTTGGAAAGATGGCATATGTATTTTAGCAATACACAATAAATGAAAAAAGCAGAGTAAAGGAAATTACCAAATACATAGTCATCTGTTGATAATTACGTTCATTTTATACATTTTCCCTTGAAAAAGAGCTAGGGTGCATAATTCTGCTTTCATGGAAGTTTATTTAACTTGTTCATTGAAAGTTCAATGTGTCTTATGATATGCACATATACAGGAAGGCATTTGGGAAATAAAGTTGGAATATTGTTAAAATGTGTACACAAATTAAGATGTTTGTTGGGTATGACTCTGACTTCATAAGACTATTTTCTTACTCCAGAAATTAAGTAGCTGACAGTCAAAAGCTTACAATGGAGACAAAAAAAATACTAGGATCAAAACTTCAGTGATAAAAACTTATTTTCAAACACTTTTCTAAACAATCCACTGTAACACAGTAAAGTCAACTGAGTAGTGACAGTCAAACCTGAATTATAGAGGTTTAATTTCAAATAGAGAATAAAGGAGAGTAAATGAATTCCAGGCACAGGCAGACACCAGAAGGTTCCTGCAGCTGACTGCTGCTGTATTCCTGTATTCAGACTGCACTAGTCAGTTTCCTCTTGGTCCAGGAATGTGAGCAGATGTAGTAGTCTCTCCTGAGCCCACAGGATTTTCTGCACTACTGAGAGTCCAGGATTCTCCACCATGGTATTTGGGTACAACGAGTGGAACCTCATAAAACTGCAAAGCTTCTGTAAGGCAGAGAACACTGTCATTAGGACAAAACAGCAACCAACAGATTGGGAAAAGATCATTACAGATCCTATATCCGATAGAGGGTTATTATCCAATATATGGAAAGAACTCAAGGAGTTAGAAGCCAGGGAGCCAAATAACCCTATTAAAAATAGGGTTCAGAGCTAATCAAATAATTCTCAGCTGAGTGACATTGCATGGCTGAGAAATAGCTAGAGAAATGCTCAACATCCTTAGTGATCAGGGAAATGCAAATCAAAACAACCCTGAGATTCTACCTCTTACAGGACAGAATGGCTAAAAATCAAAAAATTGTGTGACAATAAATTCTAGCGAGGATGGGGAGAAAGCAGAACACTCCTCCATTGTTCATGGGATGCAAACTGGTTAAACCGCTGTGGACATCAGTCTGAAGGTTTCTCAGAAAATTGGACATTGCACTACCTGAGGACCCAGCTACCTCTCCTGGGCATATACCCATAAGATGCTCTAACATATAACAAGGACACATACTCCACTCTCTTCATAGCAGCTTTATTTACAATAGCTAGGAGCTGGAAAGAACCCAGATACCCTTCAACAGAGGAATAGATACAGAAAATGTGTTACATCTACACAATGGAGAACTACTCAGCTATCAAAAACAATGACACCATGAGCTTCATAGGCAAATGGATGGAACTAGAAAATATATTCCTGAGTGAGGTAACCCAATCACAAAAAACAAACATACAATGCACTCACTGATAAATGGAAATTAACCCCAAAACTTGAATTACCCACAGAACACATGAACCTAAAGAAGGATGACCAAAGTGTGCATGCTTTAGTTGTTCTTGAAAGGGGGAACAAAAAGGACATATGGAGACAGTTTTGAGCAGTGACTGAAGGAATGGTCATTCAGAACCTGCCCCACCTGGGGATACCTGGAGATACACACACACACACACACACACACACACACACACACACACACATACACACATGCACAGAGCCACCAAAATTAGACAATATTGAAGAAGCCAAGAAGTATATACTGACAGGAACCTAATACAACTGTCTCTGAGAGGCTCAGCCAAAACATGACAAATACAGATGTGAATGCTAGCAACAGCCCATTGAACTGAGAAGGGGGTCCCCATTATAGGAAATAGGGAAAGGATTGAAGCACCTGAAGGGGTTTACAACCCCATAAGAACAACAATACCAATCAACCAGAGCTCCCAGGCACTAAACCACTACCCAAAGAGTACACATTGACAGGCCCATGGCTCCAGCAGCATATGTAGCAGAAGATGACCTTGAAGAAGGAGAAGCTCTTCGTCCTGCCAAAGATAGACTCCCAAGTATAGGGAAATGTCAGAGTGGGAAGGTAGGCAGGGGGGTTGTTTGGGGAGGGGGAACACCCTTATAAAGGAAGCAGAAGGGGATGTGATGGGGGAGCTTATGGCCCTAAAACCAGGAAATGGAATGACATATAAAATATAAATAAAAACTCCAATTAATTAAATAAATAAATAAATAAATGAATGAATAAATAGAAAGTAAATGAGAAGAAAATCTGAGACACAAAAGTAAAACTATTTCTCATTCTGATTCTTGCTGTATGTGGAATGCATTACCCTCATTTTTCGTAGCAAGTCGAATCTGGGATTTAGGGATGGAGTTTAAAGCATTGTAGGGATGAGAATGTAGAAGTTTTCAATCTTATCTTCTTTAGTTTTTTTTTTTTCTGTGTGCTATACAATGAAACATAAATTGAACAAAATTATATATACTATGATGTCAGCTCAAGGAGTTCTACCATGATGTTTTATGTATAATTTTTTCCTTATTTAAATATTTGAATCAAATATGAATGCACAAATATATATATATATATAATTTTTCTTGTGAGATGATCATCAGCATTGCTTTATTTAAGAGGTAGATGCCACACAAATGTGAACTTTCTAAATGTTCATCCTGCTAGAGCCTTCCCCTGGCCCAATTTCCTGTTTTTTCAGTTTTGTGGAGAGACATTTTAAAGCGTAAAATCTTTGAGATTCTTGATATCTCTAAGTTGTATTTACTTTCTGAGACCTACAAGCCTTCCTCCTCCCATCAGGAAAGAACACTGCACTCAGAGGAAATAACTTTATAATACTACATAATTGAGGGATTAGAGAACTCTACCCTCTTTATGTTAATTCCTATGGAAATAATGATTATGCTCTAAACTGCAAGCTGAGGTGAATCTTCTCAGTAGAAGTAGAAACGGTGCTATTAATATGTGACAATGGCCTAATCCCATATGCACTTGCAAAGAGTGACAAAGGTCAGGAAAGCCAACATTTAAGTTTAATACCAATAAATAGAATGTAAAATATACTTTCACATGCTGTGTCAGATTTACGACAAAATTAAAATCCACAGGTGATTTCTTGGGTCACTTGCTTTTCAAATTTCCTCCCTGCTTGTGGATTTATCGTTCTGCAAACCTGCTGTTGCATGAGGAATATTTTGCAGTCTCTTAAACTGCAGTAAAAGTCGCTCCTAGAGTATAGAATATCAATTTCAGCAGGATTCTCAGCAAAAGCAGAGTGACATCCACACAGATGTGAAACGCAGCCTGTTTCATCAAATGGATGATACTTTCCCAGGCTCGCAGCCTGAAATATGTCCTCCTGCTGATCCTCATTATTATCATCTCCTGTGATGCCTTTTCAAGCTTGTTGTCATACAGTGTGCAGTATCTCAGTGCTGTCGGGAGCATCATTATCATCTCTGTCAATGAGTACACAAGAATCTGACCCAGAACCTCTTAAAACTCACTACTTCCTGCCAGGAATTTTGAGGTAAGGAAGTATTGTGCTATATCAATATCTATATACACACATTTTCCACCGTATCTCTTTGCCTCCAATAATTTAAGAGATAAGTACACATTTTATGCACAAATATTAATTTAATACAACAATACAATTTATACTCAACTTGAAATATGTGTATTTCTATCATTTAGAGTAGAATAACTGAGAAATTGGGAATATGGTTACAAGTTTCTAGGATTTCTCCTCCAATTTTCAGTGTGATATAAATAAATATAATGAGTATATTATAAAGTAAAAGCTATTGTGTACTGCACAATATAAATTTATTTTAAATTTATTTTAAGTAACATAAAATGTAGGTACCTTAGTGATACTTTATGAAGTAGTTAAATATTAGCACTTTAAAGGGCACAGAATTTTTGTTAGCTGTAGGGGATTTGAAAAAAGGATGGGACAAATTATCATTATGTATGATTGCTTTTATATAGACAAAAGCAACAGAGCATTTAAAATGAGAAAACTTGCTCACATTTTATTTTGTTCAAAGACAAGTACTCCATTCGTTTTTGACAACATACTTGAAGAAGTACTGCTTTGGACATCAGAGTACAATTCCAAATGAGAATGAAAGGCAGAAATGTTTAGGACTAAAAGTATTGTGGTAATTTTCAAATCTATAAATTGTACTTTATTATATCAAACTCTCATTTTCACAATATTAAATGTATGTGAATTTTCTCAGTAACACCATATTTCAATACAATTTTCTGTACATTTGTTGAATTCAGTTTATTTCTTTGGAACATTCATGCATACATATAATGCACTCTGATTTTCCTGTATAGCATCCTCTCCTATATTCCTCCTTTTCCAAACAGTTCTCCCACTTCTATAACATTTACTTTCACTGATGACATTTTATCATTGTTGGTTTGTTAATCCATTTGAAATACTTTCCAAAAGATTATTTTAATTAAAATACCTATATTTTAAAAAGTATTTGTTAAATTATTTTACATTTTACTACTTCTTACACAAATTATATAAATTATATATATTTATATATATATATAGTACATATTTTACAAAACTCATGCAACTATGAATATCTGGTGCTAACATATAAGCTGTACGAAGATAATATTTTCTACCTTCTATTTAGGAAGTAATAGTCTTTCATATTCATGACTACATTGGAATATAATAAAATAGTTTCTGTAATCAGTATAACTTATTACTTTCATAATCACAATTGCTAGAAGATATAGAAGTCTATTATTGGCAAGAAATTATACCAGTTGTGTTCTTCATACTCACATTATTGAGCAAGTAGCAAAAACACTAATATTTCACAAATCTATAAATAAGGCAGAGACCATCACTTGATTATTGGAAATAGAAAAAGAAAGTATAATGACCTATCAATCCATAAGACAGGACTACTAACATACACATACACACACACACACACACACACACACACACACAGAAACACACATACAAACACACACACACAAACATACACACACACACACACAGAAACACACCCACAGAGATACATAATAAAATGAGAGGAACAAAAAAAGAATAAACAATTAGAAATTACTATTCACTACAGGCGATTACTCAGAAAAGACTGTGTCCTATACAGGCTGAAAATATGACATGCTAAAACATAAATATCTATAAATACTATAAAAAAACAAAATTTGACAAAGGTTGGAATGTTAAGCAAAAGAATACAGAAGATTTCTATAACAGTTGAAACAATGAATGTTCACCATATTTAGGGCCTAAAATGTTATGAAAGAATGCAGACTGTGGCAGTAGAATCTAATGACATTGAAGATTTTGAAATCATTTAATTTAACGCAGGACAGGTGGGAAAGAGAATGTGCCTGTGTGGTTTTGGAAATGGGTCAAGTGTGAAAAAGAAAGAAAAATTCAGTGTACTCTCCTGTTGAATTCACTCTTGACTAAGGGGTTAAGTATTACAATGTTAATATGGTATTGGATAATTAAGTAAAATTGAATTGCACAGTTAAGAATGTAGGTGATAGACTTTGCTTTTTATTGTTAGTGAGAGCTCACTCACAGCAGAGACAGAAGAGAATGAAATAATATAGGAAACGAGCAGAGTTAAATACATCAGTATTAAACACTCTCTGGCTCACTGTCAATAAAGAAGGTTGTTGTAATGCAGATGAATACATTTTATTTGCAGACAGAGAAAAAGAACTGGGGAAATATATGGATTATCAGAAAAAAAGGGGAGATAAAGGATGGAAGAAGCTAGGAGAAAACAACTGTTGGTCTCAACTTGTGGGTTGTGAGCCCTCTAGTCGAGGAAAATCCCTTTCACAGGGGTCATTGAACAGTAGAAAATACAGACGATTGCACGATAATTCATAATAATGGCACTATTACAATTGCAAAATATCAAAAAATTATGGATGAGGGGATCACTATAAAAGGAAAGAGTGTATAAAAGAGCTACAGCATTAAGAAGGCAGAGAATCAGTGAGACAGAGGAATAAAGGAAGGGTTATAACAGTTGATGGAGATGATGATGATGTTGTTGATGATGATGATGTTAAATAAGATAATGATACAGATAGATGGTAGACAGATAGATTGACAGATGATGTATTAAATTCGTACCACTATAACTTCATTAATAAAATAATTATTGTACATTAAAATATAGGGAGTTATAAATAGCAACCCCCCCATTCAGTTATTACGATAAGTTAGAGATTTCATTTCTAATTCCATTTTCCATACTATGCCTCGATCTGGTTTGGATATGCATAGAGGTTTTTTACATTTTCTTACAGCTACTGTTAGTTCATAAGTTCATTTGCCTTATGTAAATTACATATAAACTCTGGCCCGTGCACTATTTCCATCTTCTTCTTCCAAAATGAAAACTGAACCTAATATAATGTTTATAATGTGCATTGTTGCTCCTTATGGGACATTTAAATCTTTCTTTCTGTCTCTGTCTCTGTCTCTCTGTCTGTCTGTCTGTCTGTCTGTCTCTCACTCTGTGTGTATTTGTTTGTGTATGTGTAATATTTACAGTGTCAAATGTCCATATGACTTAAAGAAAAAACACTATAGTACTGTTTCCTCCCCCCTTTTCCACCATTTACAGCACCATCATGTTTACAATTTCAATGTCTACATTTGTTTCCCATAACTTCATTCTAAACTTTTAACCTTTTTATATCTGTGCATTCTATCACCCACCTTTTAAAAGCTCTTACCTACCATCTTTTAGTAATTTTCAGATCTCTATAAGTAATCTAAATGAAACACACACAACTGCAGATTCATTTCTGACCAAAGACAAGAGAGAAGAGATAATTTTGACACTCTTTGTCTGGATCACCCATTCAGAGTGATGTTTTCCACCTACATTCATTTAGTGAAAATTATGTTTTCTTAATGGTTGAATCATATTATATTATATTAAAATAGCACACTTTGTTTATTCCTTATCTCCTGACTAATGGACTTTAGAGCATTTCATTTTCCTATACACAGAAAAGTAATAAATACGAATGAGCAAGGCTTTCCTTCATGGGAATGGAGTTCTTTGACTATATACTCAAGAGTAGAATTTCTGGATTGTTTGATTTACTTTACCCTTGATTTTATGGACGCTTCAATCTTGCGCTGCGGCTGCACCCACTTGTACTCCCACTGGCAGGTAATAATTGTTCTATTTTCCCTATATCCCCAAAAAGAGCTGTTGTCATTTGTTCTATTCATTTTGTCTATTCTGATAGAGTTAGATAGTATCTCAAGGTAATTTTAATTTCCAAATATCCAATAGTATCGATCATTTTCTAAATGGTGCTCAGCCACTTGTTTTTCATTTCTTTAGAATTCTCTCTATATGCATGTACTCCATTTTAATTAGAATACTGTTTCTTTCCTTTTATAATTGAAAACGAATTGCATACATGATAATCTGATTATAGTTTTTTGGCCTGTCATCTCAAGTACTTCATACAACCCCACACTAACTGTAATCCCTTGTTCTGACTCTTCATTTAGAAAACAAAATATACTCAGGAAAATAAAAATGATCAATCAAAAAGAACAGAATAAAAAGAGAGAAAGAAAAAATTCAGAAGAAATACACACACACACACAAACACACACACACACACACACACACACACACACACACACACACATACACACACAAACACAGAATTTGAAGCCAGAATATGCAAGCAAAAAACCAGTAGGGAAAATGCCAAATCAAATCAATATTACATAAAATGTCTACAAGAATACAGTTTAGTTCATCTTGCTTTGGCCATCCACTGATTGGCATGGAGCCTACACTTATATGTGCTTAATATAATCTGGGAGACTCCATTGGCAAAAATATTTTTTCTTTGAAAGCAAATGTCCTTTGCAGACAGATTCTTGGTTAGGTTTAGAATATCTTGTCCTATCCCACCTTTCAGTACTGGAACTATGTTAGGCTTTAAAAGCTATAATCAATGGAAAGAGTAGATTAACAGTAAAGTATATCAGATGTAAGTTTCTTATGGTGGCTCATGAGATACATATACCATTTAATAAAAAGTCATGAGAGTTTTATATTATGATTCATAACAGTAGCAGAATTACAGTTATGAAGTAGCAATGAAAATAATATTATGATTGTGATCACCACCACAAGAGGAATCATATGAAAATGTGGCAGCATTCGGGAGGTTGAGAGGCACTTCTGTGGATAATTAGGAACGTTCCATTTTCTAAAGATTCTGCATTTGTATTCAATCATTCAATTTCTGAACCTATAGTAAATTTGATTTGAAAAACAAATATAGTATTTTAGACACATACACACACACACACACACACACACGCACGCACTCACGCACGCACACACACACACATTAAAATATAAAACTAGTAGAAAAATACTCAAAAAAAAGACACTCCAAGCTAACAAACAAAAAAAGGTCAGTAACTGCAATGTATTCACCTGTCTCACAGTTGTAGGCAGTGGAGGTCCAATAGTTGCCCAGACCTTATAGGCCATTGCCTATGCTCTTGCATAACTTATAGAACTGTATAGTAAGACCTTATTGCTGAAAATATTACAGACCTGGCATTTCCATAGAGAGATCTATTTGTAGAAACCTGAAGGCTTGAGCTACTATAGTGCTTAGCCTGGCAATGTACCACCACACACTACAGGTAATTGTCTGCACTCCTCTGTGTCCACCCCAGATCCTGAATAATGACACAGAGACTTTTTTATTTATGGAGTAAAGCCTAGGCCTTGTTCTGGGCTTGTTCCCCAGTTATCTTGTAACTCAATTAACCCACATATATTATTATATGACTGCAACATGGTTAGTTGTACCTCATATGTTTCATAACTCTGACTTCCTCTGCATCTCTGTGGTGAATCTCTCAGGCCTGACTCCTTAGAATTCCTTTTTCTTCCTGGATGTTCTGCCTATTTTTTTCCTGCCTTGCTATAGGACATTTAGCTCTTTCATGATAGAAGCTTTGACTCAGTGGACAAGAGATTATCCAAACAGCTCCCCATTTAGACCAATAAAAGGCTCTTTTCTAACATTCAAAAACTGTATACAATAGGAATGATTATAAAAATTATCAGGTTTACATTCTTAATATTATATTCATAATATACAGTCCATCTGAATTTGGTGATTATGGATAAAGTACTGTACTATCTTATAGACCCTATCATGGTAAATTCATAGTTCTGAACATAAATCACTTTGTATTATAATTTGCATTACCAACCTAAAATATCTTCCTTGACCTTAAGACATTATCTTAAATCCTAAACAACATAAGCTTAGTGGTGAAACTATAACTATCTAGTCTTCTGTCACATCTGAGACCTGAGAAGACTCAATATTACCTGAGTAAACAGAGAGGACAGAGTAAACAGATTCAAAACCTATACATATGACTGAGTTGACTGACTACCTGGACAGTTACCTAAGATTGGCTGTTGGTTTGCAATAAATTGCTTTTATTATGTTTAGGTATTTTTAAAGTGATTTCCTATAAAACCATAGATATTGAGTTGAAAGTGATCTTTTTGGTCAAGATGTTTGAATTGAGAGATGGCTCTGTGACTGAGATCACACTGGCTTCCAGATGACTTAGGTTCAGTTTCCAGCATCCACATGGCCCCTTACAGCAATTGATAGCTCCAGTTCTAGGGGAAATGACACCCTCACATAGATGTACATGCAGGCAAAACCCAAACACATACACACACACACACACACACACACACACACACACACACACACACGGACACAAATATCAAAATAAGTAATTAAAAGAAAAATCATAAAAAAGAGGATGAGGAAGACTCCCCTGTTGTTGGTGAGATTACAAGCTGGTATAACCCCTTTGGAAATCAGTCTTGCAGTTCCTCATAAACTTGGACATAGTTCTACCTGAGGAGCCAGCTATACCACTCTTAGACATATACCCAAATGATGCTCCAACATATAATAAGGACACATGTTCCACTATGTTCATAGCATCCTTATTTATAAAAGCCAGAAACTGAAAGAACCCAGATGTCCTTCAACAGAGGAATGGATACAGAAAATGTGGTATATTTACACAATGGAGTATTACTCCAAAATATTCCCTACCTCTTGTTCCCCATGTTCCATTCCTTCTATTTTTCCTTTCTGAGAAGAGCAAGTCTCCCAGCAAAATCAACCAAGCATGACATATTATGTTACAATAAGACCAGATGCAAACCCTCTTCTCAAGGATCTACAGAAAATGCAAGAGAAAGAAAACGGTCCTGTGAGCAGGCAAAAAGGTCAGAGATAGCCACTGCTCTCACTATTAGCAATCCAAAGAATGCTAAGCTACACAACACTAACAAATGTATGCAGAGAACCAAGGACCTAGGTTAGACCCATGGAGGCTCCCTTTTTGTAGGCCACTGTGACCTACTATGAACCCTTGTTGGTGCATAAAAAAGAGGATCTAATCCCTCTGGCTCCTACAATACTTTGATCTCTGCCTGCCTTCTATTGAATTGCTAAGCCATTCTTTTTTTTTTTTTTATTAACTTGAGTATTTCTTTTTTTTTTTTTTTTTTTTGGTTCTTTTTTTTTGGAGCTGGGGACCAAACCCAGGGCCTTTTGCTTCCTAGGTAAGAGCTCTACCACTGAGCTAAATCCCCAGCCCCTTTGAGTATTTCTTATATACATTTCCAGTGTTATTCCCTTTCCCGGTTTCCGGGCAAACATCCCCCTCCCACCTCCCCTGCCTTATGGGTGTTCCCCTCCCAACACTCCCCCCATTGCCGCCCTCCCCCCCATACTCTAGTTCACTGGTGGTTCAGTCTTAGCAGGACCCAGGGCTTCCCCTTCCACTGGTGCTCTTACTAGGATATTCATTGCTACCTATGGGGTCAGAGTCCAGGGTCAGTCCATGTATAGTCTTTAGGTAGTGGCTTAGTCCCTGGAAGCTCTGGTTGCTTGACATTGTTATACATATGGGGTCTCGAGCCCCTTCAAGCTCTTCCAGTTCTTTCTCTGATTCCTTCAACAGGGGACCTATTCTCAGTTCAGAGGTTTGCTGCTGGCATTCGCCTCTGTATTTGCTGTATTCTGGCTGTGTCTCTCAGGAGCTATCTACATCCGGCTCCTGTCGCTCTGCACTTCTTTGCTTCATCCATCTTGTCTAATTGGGTGGCTGTATATGTATGGGCCACATGTGGGGCAGGCTCTGAATGGGTGTTCCTTCAGTCTCTGTTTTAATCTTTGCATCTCCCTTCCCTGCCAAGGGTATTCTTTTTCCTCATTTAAAGAAGGAGTGAAGCATACACATTTTGATCATCCGTCTTGAGTTTCGTTTGTTCTAGGGATCTAGGGTAATTCAAGCATTTGGGCTAATATCCACTTATCAATGAGTGCATACCATGTATGTCTTTCTGTGATTGGGTTAGCTCACTCAGGATGATATTTTCCAGTTCCAACCATTTGCCTACGAATTTCATAAACTCGTTGTTTTTGATAGCTGAGTAATATTCCATTGTGTAGATGTACCACATTTTCTGTATCCATTCCTCTGTTGAAGGGCATCTGGGTTCTTTCCAGTTCCTGGCTATTATAAATAAGGCTGCAATGAACATAGTGGAGCACGTGTATCTTTTATATGTTGAGGCATCTTTTGGATATATGTCCAAGAGAGGTATAGCTGGATCCTGAGGCAGTTCAATGTCCTATTTTCTGAAGAACCTCCATACTGACTTCAAGAATTGTTGTACCAGTCTGCAATCCCACCAACAATGGAGGAGTGTTCCTCTTTCTCCACATCCTCGCCAGCATCTGCTGTCACCTGAGTTTTTGATCTTAGCCGTTCTCACTGGTATGAGGTGAAATCTCAGGGTTGTTTTGATTTGCATTTCCCTTATGACTAAAGATGTTGAACATTTCTTTAGGTGTTTCTCAGCCATTCGGTATTCCTCAGCTGTGAATTCTTTGTTTAGCTCTGAACCCCATTTTTTAATAGGGTTATTTGTCTCCCTGCGGTCTAACTTCTTGAGTTCTTTGTATATTTTGGATATAAGGCCTCTATCTGTTGTAGGATTGGTAAAGATCTTTTCCCAATCTGTTGGTTGCCGTTTTGTCCTAACCACAGTGTCCTTTGCCTTACAGAAGCTTTGCAGTTTTATGAGATCCCATTTGTCGATTCTTGATCTTAGAGCGTAAGCCATTGGTGTTTTGTTCAGGAAATTTTTTCCAGTGCCCATGTGTTCCAGATGCTTCCCTAGTTTTTCTTCTATTAGTTTGAGTGTGTCTGGTTTGATGTGGAGGTCCTTGATCCACTTGGACTTAAGCTTTGTACAGGGAGATAAGCATGGATCGATCTGCATTCTTCTACATGTTGCCCTCCAGTTGAACCAGCACCATTTGCTGAAAATGCTATCTATTTTCGATTGGATGGTTTTGGCTCCTTTGTCAAAAATCAAGTGACCATAGGTGTGTGGGTTCATTTCTGGTTCTTCAATTCTATTCCATTGGTCTATCTGTCTGTCTCTGTGCCAATACCATGCAGTTTTTATCACTATTGCTCTGTAATACTGCTTGAGTTCAGGGATAGTGATTCCCCCTGAAGTCCTTTTATTGTTGAGGATAGCTTTAGCTATCCTGGGTTTTTTGTTATTCCAGATGAATTTGCAAATTGTTCTGTCTAACTCTTTGAAGAATTGGATTGGTATTTTGATGGGGATTGCATTGAATCTGTAGATTGCTTTTGGTAAAATGGCCATTTTTACTATATTAATCCTGCCAATCCATGAGCATGGGAGATCTTTCCATCTTCTGAGGTCTTCTTCAATTTCTTTCCTCAGTGTCTTGAAGTTCTTATTGTACAGATCTTTTACTTGCTTGGTTAAAGTCACACCGAGGTACTTTATATTATTTGGGTCTATAATGAAGGGTGTCGTTTCCCTAATTTCTTTCTCGGCTAGTTTCTCTTTTGTATAGAGGAAGGCAACTGATTTATTTGAGTTAATTTTATACCCAGCCACTTTGCTGAAGTTGTTTATCAGCTTTAGTAGTTCTCTGGTGGAACTTTTGGGATCACTTAAATATACTATCATATCATCTGCAAATAGTGATATTTTGACCTCTTCTTTTCTGATCTGTATCCTCTTGATCTCCTTTTGTTGTCTCATTGCTCTGTCTAGAACTTCAAGAACTATATTTAATAAGTAGGGAGAGAGGGGGCAGCCTTGTCTAGTCCCTGATTTTAGTGGGATTGATTCAAGTTTCTCTCCTTTTAATGTAATGTTAGCAACTGGTTTGCTGTATATGGCTTTTACTATGTTCAGGTATGGGCCTTGAATTCCTATTCTTTCCAGGACTTTTATCATGAAGGGGTGTTGAATTTTGTCAAATGCTTTCTCAGCATCTAATGAAATGATCATGTGGTTCTGTTCTTTCAGTTTGTTTATATAATGGATCACGTTGATGGTTTTCCGTATATTAAACCATCCCTGCATGCCTGGGATGAAGCCTACTTGACCATGGTGGATGATTGTTTTGATGTGCTCTTGAATTCGGTTTGCCAGAATTTTATTGAGTATTTTGCGTCGATATTCATAAAAGAAATTGGTCTGAAGTTCTCTTTCTTTGTTGGGTCTTTGTGTGGTTTAGGTATAAGAGTAATTGTGGCTTCGTAGAAGGAATTCGGTAGTGATCCATCTGTTTCAATTTTGTGGAATAGTTTGGATAATATTGGTATGAGGTCTTCTATGAAGGTTTGATAGAATTCTGCACTAAACCCGTCTGGACCTGGGATCTTTTTGGTTGGGAGACCTTCAATGACTGCTTCTATTTCCTTAGGAGTTATGGGGTTGTTTAACTGGTTTATCTGTTCCTGATTTAACTTCGATACCAGGTATCTGTCTAGGAAATTGTCCATTTCCTGAAGATTTTCAAGTTTTGTTGAATATAGGTTTTTATAGTAAGATCTGATGATTTTTTGAATTTCCTTTGAATCTGTAGTTACGTCTCCCTTTTCATTTCTGATTTTGTTAATTTGGACGCACTCTCTGTGTCCTCTCGTTAGTCTGGCTAAGGGTTTATCTATCTTGTTGATTTTCTCAAAGAACCAACTTTTGGTTCTGTTGATTCTTTCTATGGTCCTTTTTGTTTCTACTTGGTTGATTTCAGCTCTGAGTTTATTTCCTGCCTTCTACTCCTCCTGGGTGTATTTGCTTCTTTTTGTTCTAGAGCTTTTAGGTGTGCTGTCAAGCTGCTGACATATGCTCTTTCCTGTTTCTTTATGCAGGCACTCAGAGCTATGAGTTTTCCTCTTAGCACAGCTTTCATTGTGTCCCATAAGTTTGGGTATGTTGTACCTTCATATTCATTAAATTCTAAAAAGTTTTTAATTTCTTTCTTTATTTCTTCCTTGACCAGGTAATCATTGAGTAGAGCATTGTTCAATTTCCACGTATATGTGGGCATTCTTCCCTTATTGTTATTGAAGACCAGTTTTAGGCCGTGGTGGTCCGATAGCACGCATGGGATTATTTCTTTCTTTCTGTACCTGTTGAGGCCCGTTTTTTGACCAATTATATGGTCAATTTTGGAGAAAGTACCATGAGGAGCTGAGAAGAAGGTATATCCTTTTGCTTTAGGATAGAATGTTCTATAAATATCCGTTAAGTCCATTTGGCTCATGGCTTCTCTTATTCTGTCGACATCACTGTTTAATTTCTGTTTCCATGATCTGTCCATTGATGAGAGTGGGGTGTTGAAATCTCCCACTATTATTGTGTGAGGTGCAGTGTGTGTTTTGAGCTTTAGTAAGGTTTCTTTTACGTATGTAGTTGCCCTTGTATTTGGGGCATAGATATTTAGGATTGAGAGTTCATCTTGGTGGATTTTTCCTTTGATGAATATGAAGTGTCCTTCCTTATCTTTTTTGATTACTTTTAGTTGAAAATTGATTTTATTTGATATTAGAATGGCTACTCCAGCTTGCTTCTTCTGACCGTTTGCTTGGAAAGTTGTTTTCCAGCCTTTCACTCTGAGGTAGGGTCTGTCTTTGTCTCTGAGGTGTGTTTCCTGTAGGCAGCAGAATGCAGGGTCCTCGTTGCGTATCCAGTTTGTTAATCTATTTCTTTTTATTGGGGAGTTGAGGCCAGTGATGTTGAGAGATATTAAGGAATAGTGATTATTGCTTCCCGTTATATTCATATTTGGATGTGAGGTTATGTTTGTGTGCTTTCACTCTCTTTGTTTTGTTGCCAAGGCGATTAGTTTCTTGCTTCTTCTAGGGTATAGCTTGCCTCCTTATGTTGGGCTTTACCATTTATTATCCTTTGTAGTGCTGGATTTGTAGAAAGATTTTGTGTAAATTTGGTTTTGTCATGGAATATCTTGGTTTCTCCATCTATGTTAATTGACATTTTTGCAGGATACTGTAACCTGGGCTGGCATTTGTGTTCTCTTAGGGTCTGTATGACATCAATCCAGGATCTTCTGGCCTTCATAGTTTCTGGCGAGAAGTCTGGTGTGATTCTGATAGGTCTCCCTTTATATGTTACTTGACCTTTTTCCCTTACTGCTTTTAATATTCTTTCTTTATTTTGTGCGTTTGGTGTTTTGACAATTATGTGACAGGAGGTGTTTCTTTTCTGGTCCAATCTATTTGGAGTTCTGTAGGCTTCTTGTATGCCTATGGGTATCTCTTTTTTTAGGTTAGGGAAGTTTTCTTCTATGATTTTGTTGAAGATATTTACTGGTCCTTTGAGCTGGGAGTCTTCACTCTCTTCTATACCTATTATCCTTAGGTTTGATCTTCTCATTGAGTCCTGGATTTCCTGTATGTTTTGGACCAGTAGATTTTTCTGCTTTACATTATCTTTGACAGTTGAGTCAATGATTTCTATGGAATCTTCTGATCCTGAGATTCTCTCTTCCATCTCTTGTATTCTGTAGGTGAAGCTTGTATCTACAGCTCCTTGTCTCTTCTTTTGGTTTTCTATATCCAGGGTTGTTTCCATGTGTTCTTTCTTGATTGCTTCTATTTCCATTTTTAATTCCTTCAACTGTTTGAATGTGTTTTCCGGGAATTCTCTCAGGGATTTTTGCGATTCCTCTCTGTAGGCTTCTACTTGTTTATTAATGTTTTCCTGTGTTTCCCTAAGGGAGTTCTTCACGTCTTTCTTGAAGTCCTCCAGCATCATGATCAAATATGATTTTTAAACTAGATCTTGCTTTTCTGGTGTGTTTGGTTATTCCATGTTTGTTTTGGCGGGAGAATTGGGCTCCGATGATGCCATGTAGTCTTGGTTTTTGTTGCTTGGGTTCCTGCGCTTGCTTCTCGCCATCAGATTATCTCTAGTGTTACTTTGTTCTGCTATTTCTGACAGTGGCTAGACTGTCCTATAAGCCTGTGTGTCAGGAGTGCTGTAGACCTGTTTTCCTCTCTTTCAGTCAGTTATGGGGACAGAGTGTTCTGTTTTCGGGTGTGTAGTTTTTCCTCTCTACAGGTCTTCAGCTGTTCCTGTGGGCCTGTGTCTTGAGTTCACCAGGCAGCTTTCTTGCAGCAGAAAAGTTGGTCTTACCTGTGGTCCTGAGGATCAAGTTCGCTCGCGGGGTGCTGCCCACGGGCTCTTTGCGGCGGCAGCAACCAGGAAGACCTGTGCTGCCCCTTCCGGGAGCTTATGCACCCTCAGGAGTGCCCACCTGACCAGGCGGTGAGGTCTCTTTCCCACGGGGTCTGGGAGCAGAGAGCTCGCTAAGCCATTCTTAATGTTTGACTTTGCTTCTCTGCAAAACAAGAATATTAATTTAGCATTTCTAGTGAAGCTTTTATAATCTTTATACTTAGTGTGTAGCAATATGACCAGATATTATTGGAGAGTTATAAAAGGTTGTACACAGAGCACATAAATTCCTCATGCCTACAGATATGTATTTGTGAAACCAGAAAACATAGTTTTTTCTTCAGTGGAATATATTTATAACTGCTTCCATCCAAAATGATGGGAACAGATGTTAATAACCTAGAGATCTTTGTTATCTATAGGGTCAAACTACCTGGCTCTCCAGATGATTACTTTCATCCTAGACTCTTCTTTCCTAGATCTTTTTCTTGAACATACGCTGTCAAGGGAATTCATCCTTATTGGAGATGTCACCTGTGCTTTATAATAACCTGGGTAACCTCTTCGATTTTTGCAAGACCAAGTCATCCTGACCCCCTCAGACTTTTATGCTTCTCTCAGTTATTCTTTCTGCCCCTCTTTTTGCCATTTTTTTTGCAGTCACTAGAATCCATGCTTGTGGAAGAGGTCATATGTACTTTCCAAGGAGTTTCATGCAAATATGACTAAATCAGCAATCTATTTTTTCTGAAATTTCATCACTTAAATATGGTTAAAATAAACTGGCCAGTGTCAGATTCTAGTAGTTTGAATCAACACTGACTACTGAGCAATTCTGGATCAGATTTCCTTCTTGTCTTATGTAGACTTAGCCTTTTCTAACTTTGTCTTTTCAGGGTCCCCCTACCCACGATGCACATAAAAACTTTGTGTGTGTGTGTGTGTGTGTGTGTGTGTGTGTGTGTGTGTGTGTGTATAAGCTTACTGTAGGGCATTTCATCTAGCTTTCTCCCATTGAATGCTGAGAGTCTCTCATCTCCCCACTCTCTGGTACATTCTGATTCCCCTACCTCCTACCTCCTGAGGTTGCCTGTTTTCTTTATTTCTGCTGGCCCTTGGGGCTTTAGTCCTGTTCCCACCCCCAATACCTTATTATCTTCCCCTCTTCCCTTACCTGCCCCCTTTCCCAAGCAGATCCCTCCCTCCCTTCCCCCTTCCTGTGATTTCTTTCTTCTCCCTCCCTCAGGGTATTGAGCCCTTTGCCTTGTTAACATTATTGAGTTCTGTAAATTGTATTCTGGATATTCTGTACATTTTGGCTAATATCCATTTATCAGTGAGTACATACATCTGAAAACCAATTAATGCATTGTCTGAAACCATTTAGTCTTGTATTTCCAAATATTTTCCTTTCATATTCACAAAAGAACTTTATCCTGTGGACATTCAGTTTAGAAAACCTGCAGGGCCTATCATTTGGATCAGTAGACCTACTCTAAATATGAGATTTAGAGAACTATGGCTAGGTCAAAATGATTATCAACACCTTCAGAATTGTAGAAATTATTTTATTTTCTGTTTAATGCTACTTGACATTTTTCTGTTTTGTTGCTTTGTCATCTTTTGCTTTTCTTGTCTTGTTTAATTTCACTTTTTAGAACTAGAAACTGTGGTAAACAGAATTATCTTTAAAATTAGTTTATTGAATTTGAAGTTCAAACTATACCCATAATCTTTCTTTATGTCTGTATAATATTATACATGGTTCCGTTTGGAGACTCTTTATGATAAATTCTCCAAGTCTGACCAAAATGCCTACCACTTGCATTTATTTTTAAATTATATTAATCATATATACCTTATACTTTAAGTTTCAAAAACAGTGAATAACAAGTCTTAGGGTATTTCTTGTGTTAAGCTGATTATTAGTTTCAAAGAATTTTAAAATATTAAAATAGTTTACTTAAAAGAGAATGATTTTATTTATAGCATTACACACACACACACACACACACACACATATATATAATTATTTAATCTTTTTATAGTCCAGACTTTATACTCCTGTTTGTCTAACCTCTGACTATTCCACTTCTCATATCTCCTTCCTCTACTCACCTAATCTCCAAGAGAATGTCCCCACCCATCCCCTCCTCACCAGACCTCTCTACTCCCTGGGGCCTCAAGGCTTTAAGTCTAGACCAGTTGTCCTCTACTGCACATATGTTGGGGGCCTCATACGAACTACTATATGCTGCTTGATTCATGGTTCAGTGTCTGAGTGCTCTCTGGGCATTTAAGTTAGTTGAGACTGCAGTCTTCCTATGAGGTCGCTCTCCTCAGCTTCTCCCAGGTTTTCCCTAATTCAACCACTGGGGTCACCAGATTGTGTCCATTAGTTAAGTGAAAATATTTGCATCTGACTCTTTAAGCTGCTTGTTGGGCAGTCATGATAGACCCTTTTTTTGTGAGCACACCATAGTGTCTGCCCTTGAGCTGGACCCCAATTTGGACCTGTTCCAGGATCTTTTTTCCTCAGGCTCTTTTCCATTTTTTTCCCTTTAGTTCTTTCAGACAGGAACAATTATGAGTCACAACATTTGATTGTGGGATGGCCACTGGACCCCTCCACTTGATGTACTGTCCCTCCACTGGAGGTAGACTCTACATATTCCCCCTCCCCACTGAAAAACACTTCATCCCCCTTTAAGTCCTGAGAGTCTCTCACCCCCTCCCCAGGTCTCTGCTACATTCTAAAGGGTGCCCCACTTCCTACCTCCTGAGGTTGCCTGTTTTCCATTCTTTTGCTGGCCCTCAGTCTTGCAACCTCCAATACCTGATCATGCCCTTCCCCTCCCTGTCCCCTCTCCTACCCAGGTCCCTCCCTTCCTCTGCCTCCCCTCCTTTGATTGCTGTCTTCTCCTTCCCAAGTGGGTTCTTAAGCAGCCTTTCTTCTCCCTCACTATCTCCAGCATGCTCTCCATTCTGTCGTTTTACCCCTGCAATGCTTGAAAGAAGGAGCTGCTTTTGTGACCTGAGGTTTCAGTAGAGGAATTAGAGTTTTAAAAATCTTTTATTTATTTACATTCCAGACACCCCACTTATTCTGGTCCCCTCTCCCAGAGTTCTGCGTCCCATTTCTTCTCCCACTTTCAGGAGATTTTTAAAGCAGACAATTTCTGTGCCCTAAGTTCCCTACTCTTTAACTATAAAACCAGAAAACCAACTTCCACCTGAGAGTTCTTAGGCTCTAAGACTGGCTTCTACTAGCCCTTATGTTGGACACCATTGGTAAACATTTGGCCTTTTCTGTGTGCTTATTTATGAATTAATGCTTAGGTCTAAAGCAAGGTTTGTTCCTCAATTAGGTTGTAACTCAACTTATCCATTTATACTCTTCTATGTCTGCCATGTGGCCGGATATGGCTCCTCAAATTTGTCTAGCATTGGAAAGCATAGTCATATATATATATATATATCATTATTATTTTCTTTCTTAAATAAATCATATCATCTATGATGATTTAAATTTAATTTTTATTATCTTTTATTTCCTGTGTGTTCATAAACTGGTTCAACAAATTTTACTACCAAGCTATCTGTAGCGTTATTTTATACATATAAGCTACTGTATTGATTATTCCATTTGTGTTATTATTATTCCCATTATAATTTCAAACTTCAGTTTCCATGTAATTACTGAAATTTATGATTCCTAGAAATTGATCATGGATTTGGGATTCTAAATCTTATCTATCCTGATCATTCTTTTTGCTGTCTTAATTCTTATGCAATTTCTCAAGTATTTGTAATTAGCAACAATTAAAATTTTTCATTCGTGGGGGTTGGGGGATTTAGCTCAGTGGTAGCACGCTTGCCTAGCAGGCACAAGGCCCTGGGTTTGGTCCTCAGCTCTGAAAAAAAAATTTTTTTTCATTTGTGGCATATCCTTATTCCTTACTTTGTCTTTTCAAATGGTGTGGTTATAATAATAATCTTTGAACCAGAAATAAAAAGAAGCTTTGTGTATTTCTGCCTTGTAAAGAATTTCTGTCTCCTGAACAAAACACCAAAGGCTTGTGCTCTAAGACCAAGAATCGACAAATGGGATCTCATAAAACTGCAAAGCTTCTGTAAGGCAAAGGACACTGTGGTTAGGACAAAATGGCAACCAACAGATTGGGAAAATATCTTTACCAATCCTACAACTGATAGAGGGCTTATATGCAAAATATACAAAGAAATCATGAAGCTAGACTGCAGGGAGACAAATAACCCTATTAAAAATGGGGTTCAGAGCTAAACAAAGAATTCACAGCTGAGGAATGCTAAATGGCTGAGAAGCACCTAAAGAAATGTTCAACATCTTTAGTCATAAGGGAAATGCAAATCAAAACAACCCTGAGATTCCACCTCACACCAGTCAGAATAGGTAAGATCAAAAACTCCAGCAACAGCAGATGCTGGCAAGGATGTGGAGAAGGAGGAACACTCCTCCATTGTTGGTGTGATTGCAGACTGGTACAACCATTCTGGAAATCAGTCTGGAGGTTCCTCAGAAAATTGGATATTGCACTACCTGAGAATTCAGCTATACCACTCTTGGGCATATACCCAAAAGATTGCCCCAACATATAAAAAAGACACATGCTCCACTATGTTCATAGCAGCCTTATTTATAATAGCCAGAAGCTGGAAAGAACCCAGATGCCCTTCAGCAGAGGAATGGATAGAGAGAATGTGATACATCTACACAATGGAATACTACTCAGCTATCAAAAACAATGACTTTATGAAATTCATAGGCAAAATGGATGTAACTGGAAAATATCATCCTGAGTGAGGTAACCCAATCACAGAAAAGCACACATGATACGCACTCATTGAAAAGTGGATATTAGCCCAAATGCTTGAATTACTCTAGATGCACAGAACACATGAAACTCAAGAAGGATGTCCAAAATGCAGATGCTTCACTCCTTTAAAGGGGGAACAAGAATACCCTTGGGAGGGGATAGGGAGGCAAAGTTTAGAACAGAGGCTGAAGGAACACCCATTCAGAGCATGCCCCACATGTGGCCCATATATATACAGCCATCAAACTAGGTAAGATTGATGAAGCAAAGAAGTGCAGGCTGACAGGAACCAGATATAGATCTCTCCTGAGAGACAGAGCCAGAATAAGACATATACATTGGCAGATGACAGCAGCAAACCACTGAACTGAGAATGGGATCCTTGTTGATGGAATCAGAGAAAGGACTGAAAGAGCTGAAGGGGCTTGAGACCCCATATGAACAACAATGCTAACCAACCATAGCTTCCAGGGACTAAGCCACTACCCAAATACTATACATGCGCTCCAACTTCATAGGTAGCCGTGAATAGCCTATTAAGGGCACCAATGGAAGGGTAAGCCCTTGGTCCTGCCAAGGCGGGACCCCAGTGAACGGGATTATTGTGGGGAGGGCAGTAATGGGGGGAGGATTCGGAGGGGAACACCCATGTAGAATGGGAGTGGATATGTTAGGGGGATGTTCACATGGAAACCTGGAAAGGGAATAGCATTTGAAATGTAAATAAGAAATACCCAATTTAATAAAGATGGAAAAAAAAAACAGTGACTTCATGAAATTCACAGGCAAATGGATGTAACTAGAAAATGTCTTCAAAAATATCCTGGGTGATATAACCTAATCTCAAAAGGACACATGGTATGCACTCCCTGATAAGTGGATATTAGCTCTAAAGCTCAGATTACCCAAGATAAAATCCACAGATCAAATAAAGTCAAGAAGAAGGATGACCAAAGTCCAGATTCTTCAGTCCTTCTTAGAAGGGGGGACAAAAATATTCATAGAAAAAAATATCGAGATAAAGTTTAGAGAACAGACCGAAGGTAAGACCATCCAGGGACTCCACAAACTGGGGATCCAACCCCTCCCTATACATCCACCAAACCTGGTTAATATAGCTGATTCCAAGAAGTGCATACTGACGGGAACTTAATATAGATGTCTCCTAAACGGCTCTTCCAGAGTCAGAAAAAGACAGAGGCAGATGCTCGCAGTCAACCATTGAGAACACGGTCCCCAATGGATGAGTTAGAGAAAGGATTGAAGGAGCTGAAGGGGTCTGCAACCCCATAGGAACAACAATACCAACCAACCAGAGTTCCCAGGGAGTAAACCACCATCCACAAAGACGCATAGATATACCCATGGCTCCAGTTTCATATATAGCAGAGGAAGACCTTGTTGGGCATCAATGGGATGAAAAGCCATTGGTCCTGCCTAGGGTTGATGCCCGAGTGTAGTGGAATGTCAGAGCATGATGTAGGAAGGGGTTGGTGGGTTTGTGGAGGAACACCTTCATAGAAGGTAGGGGAGGAGGTATGGGATAGGGGGTTTATGGACAGGAAACCACTAAAGAGGATAACATTTGAAATGTAAGTTTTAAAAATCCAATTAAAAAAAGCCTCTTTAAAAAAAAAAGAATTTCTGTCGCCTTAAGTTCATGAGTAAGATTTAGGAGAAAGGAGGTTAAAACACTTCAGGAGATTTGAGTTCAGGTTACATTAATCAGAACCCACTGATATATAATATATACATATACATATATAGTATATATATATATATATTAGTATCAATACATTTATATATTATACCATTATAATATATTATAGAATATATGCACTTATATATATGTGTGTATATATATACAGTTAGTATTAAAAGAATAATTTCAAATAAAGTTACTGATAACATTAAACATATTTTATGTGAATATTTATTGTTCATTTTATATAGTTTATAATAGCATTTTATGATACCTCAAAAGAGTTATTATCATATTCATTAGATTTTAATTATATTTACCATTATTTTTACCTCTACTTGCATTTTAAACAGCAATAAAACTGTTCGATTTCTGAAAAGTCCTAAAATATTTATTAGATATATTTTGAAAAAATAAATATTTCCATACATTTCTCTTTCTTCAAAATCTCCCAAATCTTCTCCACTGGACACCCTCTTCTCTGCACGTGTTTGCACTCTCTATTTCAAAAAAGCTCAAATGGACAAGTCAACAAACAAATACATTTTATTAATTTAAAGACTGATATATCATTTCAGTTAATATATATATATGTGTGTGTGTGTGTGTATTTACAAATTATTTTTATGAAAATGCTCTTTATTTTTCCTTTCTTCTTTTCCTTTTTTCTGTGACAGGGCTTCTTTGTGAGGGTCTGACTCTTCCAGTGCTCTCTCCATATACAAGGCTGGCCAGATACTAGAGATCTCCCTAACTGTGTCTTCCGATAACTGGAATTAAACATGTGCACCACAGCCTCCGGGCTTTGATTTTTATACCTTATTTTTCACATGTGAAGTAACTTTTCCTCATGAAATGATATGAAAATTAAAACAGTCTCTCCTTTTTTAGTTCTCAGAAGATCTAGACAAGGACATGGACTGTCTTTATGATCTTCCAGTATTTACCACAAGAGTATCCTCTTTGTCATCTGATTTGGTATTATAACATCAACCCTTGATAATTATATTTCTTGATAAATTATATTAAATATATAGTTTGTCTTATTTATTTTTACATTTTGTATATTTCTTTCAATTTTGTCTCTAAGTTAAAGATAGTATAAAATTTACTTTCTGAAAATTTGTGTTCTAATGTTCTAAAATATTACCTGAATTTGCATATATATATTTGAGAAACTATTTTAAATAATATGATGATATTGTAACATTACACTTCCCCTTTTCTCTTATGACAATAATTTTCATGATAATGAAAATGATGTAATCCTTATACAAGTATGTTGTAAATGAAATAATTTTAGGAAAACAACTGGTTTCTTTCTAATTAGACTGCTTTCATATTCTGTTTTGATAATCAATCTACTATTTTAATTATAATAATGATTAGTGAATGGATAAACTTGTTCCTGAATATGAAATCCTAAAAACAAAGATAGTGCAGGAAAAAAATATGCCTTTTACTGCATACATAAAGTGATTGTTCTTTCTGAGGTAATTCCACACACCATTTTTATCTTTAATGTTACAAAAACAAACAAAAAAACAAAATCCAAACAAACAACAACCTCAACAACAACAACAACAACAACAAAACAACCCAGCAAAGGTTGTTGTAGGTGATTGAGGTAGAACATTGATTGAGTTTCAATTACCGTTCCCTTCCCACTACTATTTTGATCAAATATATCATCTAAATTCATTTGTCGTTTCAACAACACTAATTTTAGGCCTACTCACATAAAAAAAAACAAGTATAATTTTATATTTGAGATATGGCAATTTTGCGTACAGATCCTAGGTAAGTTCTGCATTTGCTATTATCATGAAGGTGCTGAGATCACATTATTTTTAAATTCGTAATAGCTTTTCAAAGCCACGTTTTATCTCATTTGGATAACACTGACTATTCACTGTCAAACAGAATTAATTTTTCAGTATTATCTTCAAACTCATATGAAGTTACACTTCATTCTCAGCTAATTTACTTTAGTTTCAATTTTCAGTCTATGCTATATTCTGCTAGTAAATTACTGCAGGACGTTTTAGCTGAATCCAAACACTAATCTAGAAATTGGCATTTTTAAAGTTTTAAATAGTTGATGTTAAAATGCCTCTAAGTATTTCACAGCAGAAATTAACAAGACAGTGAGATGAAATTTCACAGGGTCTTCCTACACCTTAGAATCATTCTATTTAGCATTAGAGTTTTTCATAAATGTAGTTTATGTAGTATGAAGAAACAAATTAAGTAAACTTCTTGGAGCGTTTAAATAGCCATTAAAAGCACAAACACCAGTATTTGGCAGGTCTCTAACATAATAGCAACTCTATATGTTGTATTAATTCAGTACTCCATCCCTTAAGTAGAAACCAATAAGTTCTTTGGTTGTTTTTGTAACAAATTTGAATCAGATGATTTTTATAGTGCGTTTCTCAAAGTGGAAGTCACATAAAAAGGACACAACAAATGAGACTTATTGTCATCCTATCCTTACTCACACAGGCAGTCAATGAAAGTGCTGTCTATCTGGGATCATTTTAGCAGGAGGAGGTATAATATCAGCCCAGTAGAGCATACCTAAGCATTGCACATTAGATTGTGTGGAAACTTTAATAAATAGCATACATATTTACATATTACTCAGGAGTGAAGAATAGTATTCATTAGCTCATACAAGAAACAGCATAGGTGAGAAACGCAGAACAGGAAATATATGTGTATAAGTAAGAATTGTCACTGTAATACAATATTGCCAAACTTGACCACAATGTCTCATTTGGAAATATTCTGCTAATGTGTCAAAGATTAAGCATAAATTGAAGAACATTTGATAAAATAATGAAATTCGGGTAAAGAAAAGGAACTGTTTATAAAAAATAACAAAAGATTAAAAAGAACAGTAAAGCTGAGTTATAGGTGAAGACATAAAACATATAAAGGACTATCTCCCACTGGATGATGTTAAGCTTCTTTCTTTTTTAGCAAGACTGAAAGAAAAGAGGATTAACTGCACATGGATAGTGCAAGCTAGCATGTAAGGGGTATGCAATAAAGGGTTTCTTAACAATTCCGAATGCTCAACAGGAAAATGGGTTGCCCAGAGAAGTCCCTTGCTAGGAAAGCGATTTTTGCTATCTCAGTTTAAATGTGGTCTTGCCTTGAGACCAGAAAATGGACTTGACAGGCTCCTAGGGTTCTATCCAGTCCTGTGATTTTTCAAATAAATATTTGAGTAAATGTGATTATATTTTTCACAGTGGAAAGGTTTTGTGCTTTCAGGATGGATTACCAATCATATTTTAGCATCATCTTCACAAATTCAGTTTTATGGTATTCCCCTGAAGAGATATTTACATCCTCTTACAAGTGTGTTTCCCACGGAGAGCTGAAACTCAGGCTCGGTTCCATACTGCCATTATCAGGAGTTGACAGTGAGCTCAGTGTGCATTAGAGGTTTTAAACGAATGTATCTCAAAAGCACTGAGAACTGAACTTCAAATGGCAACATTGCTCATAAAGCCTCCAGCCTTTAGGGAAAAAACGTATGAGTGCATTTGCAGAAAATATTTTAAGAGTTTTCTAAATAGAAAATTGAATGTGAAAGGTGTAATTTTGTTGTTATAAAAGGAAACAATATGAAGATAGGAAACAAAGACCAATGGATATTAGATTGGAATTGAAGATATCAACATGATATTTAGATGTTTATTTAGAAAGTGCTCTCTCTCTCTCTTTCTCTCTCTCTCTCTCTCTCTCTCTCTACATATATATATATATATATATATATATATATATATACACAAACACACACACACACACACACGCGCGCGCACACACAGAGCACTCATTTCTCATTCTACAAACTTAAATTGCTTAAAACAACAAAGCCTAAGTAGCATCTATACAAAAATTTTACAAAAATTAAGAGTTCCTTCATAGGAAAATAGGATATGTTTATAAAGTGTGTTTTATTATAGCGTTGGAATGTAAATAATTATTTTCCTTTACTAAATACCAGTTTTAAATGCTACTAAACCAGGAATTTCTTGGCGGAAACTGTGATATGATTATGCAGCTTTTTGACTCTCAAGAGAATAACAATCTAGAAGGAGGAATTATTTAGTAGGCTTTGCTTTCATTAGGGATTTGAATATATATTTGTTGTTCTCATTCAAATAATGGGCTACTTTTATTCATGTTCATCACATTACCAATATTTACAATAATTTGCATTTATAAAGTTGCTATTACTTAAAATGAATCCAATGGATTCTTGAACTTCTTAGCTTTCCAAATAAATTAATTTACAGAAAATTTCAGATGTTGTCAAAACTACTAGCTAATATTTGAATTAAAAACAATCAACCTTAATAGCTATTTGTTAATTTTTTCCTATAAAAGTAAGTAATTTCACGGAATTATGTTGTGAGTCGGTCTAATTATGGAGTGTGAACAGAATTTATCTATTGTGAAAACACAAAGAAATTATTCAGTTATAACTGTTTTCAAATGAATACAAAATTTCTAGGTTGTTTTTAAAAACATTAACCTTTCAAATGTATTGTTTTGAATTCCAAGAACCAGTGAAGTATATCGCCACATTCCAGGTAAATTGAACAATTTTTCATTTCACAATTCAAGGAGCTGGAGTGCAGTTTGCAAGTGGTACAAGTCATTTCCAGCTCAGCTGTCACTTCTAAGTGTGACAGTAGCTGCATCACTAGTTATAGTTCATTGGAATAGCCAATTACTAATCTCAAACATGTGAATGTAAGGCAAGTCATTTTTCTCAAATCATATGAACTCTAGTCATATGAACTCAAATCAGGTGTTATTATGTACAAGTGATGTGCACACGGAGAAGACACCTCTGATCCCAGCATGGGTAATAGCCAGGGTTCTGGGAGTCACATCCAAAGCAGAGGCATTATTACCAGTCATGATGACTGCAGGAGGGAATCCTGAGGTGCTACCCTTGCTCCATACCAATTCAACCACAGGTAGTACTACACTGATTTAGTCTGTATTAAAGAATAGCATAGGAAAAAATGAAACCAGGAGGAAAATTTGATGGGAGGAAAGAGAAAAAATAAAGAAAAACAATAAAAAATATTCCTAGAGAAGGTTTTAAAGGTTTACATGAGTGTGGTCAATTCTCAGTTGATGCGTATCATTAAAATCATTAAAAATATACATAGTTGACACAAGTTTTCTTTCATTCTTTGGGTTGACATTTAGTGCGCTGGTGATTGAATTTGTTGATGCTGGTTTAGTTTTAGGTAGTGAAGTTCTACTTTCCATTGTCGCTCTAACGATTTGAATGACATTTGGTACCTAGTTGAGGAGGTTTTGGAGTTCTGGTGTGGCTGAAAGAAATATGGCCACTGAAGGAATTCTTAGAGCATGAAATGTCTGATCTAATTCTACTTCCCTCTCTGTACTTCCTGCTTGTGAACTCTCAGCTCCTTGCTTAACTGACACATTTGTCTTTGGCAGTGCCACTTAGACGGGATATGCTCTATCCTTTGAAACCATCAACACAAATAAGGTCTTCTTTCTAAATGATGCTTCTGATCTTTTATCACAGAAATAGGAACAAAATTAAAGCACTTTTAATTTTCTGTATTTCTGTAGTGTTCTGCACAAATCCAGAATCTTTCACATTAGTGCATATATATATAAAAGTATAATTCAACATATTCAAGTTAAGAGAAGTGATATAGCAGACTGAAAGATCTGAATTATATAATTTCCCAAATAAAATGGAGATCTCTAATAACATTTAAAATTAAATATGAAGACACCGAATATATTTGGTATGGACAGAAAATACTTTAAAATTAAGCACATTTAAATTATGACACCAATTATATACACAGCTAATTATTTTCTGAATGGCACAAAGCTGTCTTAAAATTTACGAGAAAATGAAGATACATAATTTCAATTCTTGTATTCTACAAGTTTAATGAAAGCATCAGTAAATCAAGAATCAATATTACAGAGATCCATACGTGAGGAAGAGAAGTCATATTTTCTCTGCACATGAAATATTATACATAGAAAAATTATAAATAACTCAGAGATATAACCACATCTAAAACATTTTAGTAAATATTTAGTTAAATACTGAATTCATGTTGAAATTATCAGAAACATTCATCAAGAAAGAAATACCATGTGATAAAGTATAAAAAGTATATTATGAAAAAATCAAGCAAATGGGTGTCAATATTAAAAGTGAATATCAAAACTAAAAATAGTATATAGGTTTGAGATAATTAAAGTACCAATGATATTTTTCAAAGAAAAATAAAATCAATCATAAAACTATCGAGGTGGATGCTTTTATGATTGATATAAAGTTAATACAAACTAGAGATATCTAAGAGTTGACTCAATTGAGAAAAAAATTTCCTTCAGATGTAAGGCATCTTCTTAACTAGTGATTGATTGGGAGAAACATTTGAGGGTACCACTACCCCCAATTTGGTGGTCTTGTGTGGTATAAGAATGGGAAAAGCACTGAAGCCCTGAGGGCTAGCAGAAAGAATGGAAACAGGCAACCTTGGGAGGTAGGAGATTGGTAGGACCCTTCAAAATGTACCAGAGACCTGAGAGGTGAGAGACTCTCAGGACTCAAAGGGAGGGATCCTAGATGAAATGCACTGCTGTGGGGAGAGGGGAACTTGTAGAGTCTACCTCTAGCATCAAAAAAGAGATAGGGTTACTATCAAACACTCGAATCTCTGGCCCATAATTGTTACTGTCTGAAAGAAATGCTGGGATGGAAATGGCGAAGGGCCTGAGGAAAAGAAGATTCAGTGACAGGCCCAAAATGGAATCCTTCTCATGGGAAGGTCCAAAGATCTGACACTAATACTAATGCTATGGGGCATTCACAAAAAGGGAACTATCATGACTGCCTTTTGAAAAGTAGCTGAAAAAGTCAGATGGAGATATGTTCACCCAACCAATGGACAGAGCTGCTGACAACAGTGGTTGAATTAGGGAAAAGCTGGAGGAAGCTGAGGAGAGAGTGATACCATAAGAGGACCCGCAGTCTCAATTAACCGGGAACTACCTGACACTGCATCACCACTAGGCAGCATACACCAGCTGAAATGAGGCCTCCAACACATGTACAGCAGAGGACTGCCGGGTCTGGGTTCAGTCAGAGAAGATGCACCTTACTCTCTAGAGTCTGGGGGCTGCAGGGAGTTTAGAGGCATTGTGAAGTGGGTGGGATGGGGATATCCTCATGGAGACAGGGTTGAGGGTGGGAGGAGGAGTTATGGTATGCGAAACATCGGAGGTGGACCTGAAGGGGAATAAAATCTAGAGTGTAAAAAAAATTAAAGAAATAATAATAATAATAATAATAATAATAATAATAATAATAATTTAGAGAGATGGAACCTTTCAAAATAAAGTCAGGATGACCAAACCATTAAGAATCATTGCTCCATGGTCTCTGTATCATCAGCTCCTGACTTCAGGTTTCTGCTTTGTTTGAATTCTTACTTGATTGCCTTAAAAATGTACTATGATATGAAAGCTGAGGCAAAATACCCAATTTGCTTTTAACCATGGTTTTTATAACAGCAATAGAAAGTCTAAGATAACCACTATTGAGTCACATAAAATTCTGAATAATCACCGTCTTCTTGAGTAGAGAAAACAAGCTATTTTTCATTACATAAGTGGCTTCACAGGGTTCCAAGAATCTGTTGCGTTCTAGAAAAGTTATTTGTGAAAAAACTAATGCATAAACCCATAGAATTTAGCAGAAATCCTAGAAATGCAACTCAAACCTTCCAGGAAGAAATATTTAGCATATATGCCAAAAGGATAGATTAAGCTCTGGAAACTTGTGACATCCACATGTAGAAGATTTAATTTATATCTCAACCTGCCACCAATAAAATCTCAATAAATCCAATTTTTTTATTTTAATATATTTTATTTATCTATTCATTTAATGTATGTGAGCACACTACAGCTGTCTTCAGACACACCAGAAGAGGACATTGGATCCACATTACGGGTGGTTGTGAGCCACCATGTGGTTGCTGGGATTTGAACTCAGGACCTCTGGAAGAGCAGACAGTGCTCTTAACCACTGAGCCATCTCTCCAGCCCATAAGGACAATTTTTAATTGGGGCTGGCTTACAGGTTCAGTCCATTATCATCGAGGTGGGAACATGGCAGCATTCAGGCAGGCATGGTGTAGGAGCAGATGAGAGTTCTACATTTTCATCTGAAGGCTGCTAGCAGAACACTGACTTTCAGGCAGCTAGGACTAGGGTGTTAAAGCCACAGTGACATCTACTCCAACAAGGCCACATCTGCAAATACTGTCACTCTCTTGGCCAAGCATATAAAAACCATCACATCCCCCTGGCCCCCATTGGCTTGTTCAAACACATGAATCTGTGGGAGTCATACCTACCCATAGCATAATAAAAAAATACATTTAGTCCAACTTCCAAAGTTCCAATAGTCTGTAGCAGTCTCAACAATGTTACAAGTCCAAAGTTCAAAGTCTTTTCTGCAATTCATCCAATCACTTAAGTATATTCCCCAAGATAAGACAGGAAACCAGCTGGACAAATTCCAAACATCTCCATGTCTGATGTCAAAGTCGTCTTTAGATCTCCACTCCTTTTTCATTTTTCTTAACTGCAAGAAACCTCTTTTTTCTGGGCTGCTTCCACTCGCTGTTAGCAGCTTTCCTCGGCAGCTATCCCATGGCTCTGGCATCTTTAACATCTTGGGGTCTTCAAGGCAACTGCAACTTCACAGCTTCTTGTTCCAATGTCTGGGATCTACATATGATCTTCTGGGCTCCTCCAAAGGGTTTTGATCATACCTCCAACTCTGCCCTCTGTAGCATTCTAGGCTCTGGTTGACTCCCCCCTCATTGCTGCTGCTGTTCTTGGTGGTCACCCTGCATTACTTGTATCTCCAATATACTAGAGTCTTCAGGGGCAACTACATTTCACCAATAGCCTCTCATAGGCTCTTTTCATGGTGCCAAACCTCAACTCCCTTTCATGACGATTTCGGTCCTGGGCCATGAACTACAACTGAGGCTGGACCTTCGCTTATGGCCTACCATGGCCTCTCACAGTGCCAAGTCTCAGCAGTTCATTTTCTTTTAAGTGTTTGTCAACATTTCAATAAATCCAATTTAAGGGTCAAATATAACACATGAACAATAAAACCATTACAAGCATATAAAAGTCTGCAGGAAGTCACAAATGTGTAAAATCATTTATACAATTACTGTGAACGTGACAAGGGGACAAACTATTGTGCTTGTGTTACATCAAACTATGAATGGAATAAATTAGTGGTGAATAATTGTCTTACATATAATATATAAAATTTTTATTGGAAAAAATTAAAACATATGAGAAACATCTTTAATTTTATATTTTATTTGAATAAAATATTTGGTTATATTAAAAGTATATATATATATTATATGTAAAATAATCAATAGTTTTTTCAAGGAAGAAAATAATATGAGATTTATAAAGTATTATAATTTACAGAACTGACATTTTATGTAAAATTTAGTAAATAGATTTATTCTGCCTTATTTTTCACACTTGAATTCAGTCCTGCGTTTACGAACCATATTAAAATTATCTACACCTTCATTTGCAAAGTTGGCTTCATACCTGTTAGTATTTGTGTTGGTCTTTAATATCGAGAAATATATGTCAAGAAAGGTACATCTAATCAATAAAATTACAGCTAAACAATATAATCATTCATTCCGAGTTTTAAGATGACTAAAAGATCATTTTATAAATCTATATGGAATTTATGAATGATTAGATGCACTTGTATCGTTTTGTTAGTTTTGTTTTTCTGTTTAGAAAGTCTCATAGAAAAGAGGCATGAATGCACTTGAAAATACTTTATTGGTCCGAAGAGTACTGTAGGCATTATGTTATTTAAATTTTAGTCTGCGAACACGAGTCATGTAAGATGTACCAATATCTAATTCTGAATGGATCCTACAGTAAAATGCTTAAATGAGTGTGCACACCATTGTACTAACAATAGATTGGAACTCAATTTTATTTTTAGGTAACAAAATGTCTACTATGTTAATTAAAAGATGATGAGCTAGTTATTACTGCTGCCCAGGAAGTCTACAAATATGCTGGGGGTTATCACTGTAATAACCTTAATTATCATCCTTGGAATCTGTACAAATTGTGTGCGCTTTAGCTTAGCTGATGACCAAATGGAAGCATTTGCAAAGTGCAATGTTGCAAATTCAGTGCCAAAAAAAAAAAGCTGCAAATAAGACATTTTGAAGCAATTTAATAGACTCCCTAAATAGTGTGAGATTGCTGATCATCATGTGTTGAGTTTTCTTATATCCATAATTTTCAAGTTTTATTGCAGATATACAGCTTGAGCAAATATAAAGCCTCCAGATCACAGTGGCTAACAACCGTTATTGATCACTTTGAGCAAAAGTTTTAGGTAAGAAAAAAGAATATAGACGTAGGGCACTGTAGGGAATCTTTCTGCACCAAAAGATCAGCTTTAAGCTGTGGTTGCATAAAATGTCTATTGACTAAAGAGAAGTAAATACCATTTTGTAAAAGATGTCTGCTTTAATTGCACTTTCTGAATAACAAGAAACCTTAAAGTCCAATTGTCAACTTGTAACTTTCCTAAGTCTTCTGTGATTGTTTCATTGTTAAGGACTATGTAGACTATAGAAATCTGCTCTCTCCCGAATGCTGATGACATCCAAATCATATTTTACTTACCGTTTGTCAATATTTTAATGCTTTAGTAATTTTGTGAGATAATAATCATAAGTAATTTCAGTTTATTCAGCATAATATGGTTCTAAATTATTGCAAACTAGCGATAATTCTTTCCATAAAATAGTTTCTATAATCATGTAATTTGAAGTTTGTGGGTTTACTTGTCCTATGCAGAAAATACAGCTATTACTATATACTGATAATTTGTCTAATTTATTCTTTATGTCCTTTCCCCCAGAAAATACAGTGTAAATAAAACACAATAAAACATTTAATGTAGTTTAGAATTTCAAATAAGTCATTTGTTTCAGATCATAAATAAAACTATGTAAAGGTAATTTTTAAATGCAGTGACAATACTGAACCCCATTTTTTTTAATTTTACATATAAGTCTATAAATGTCTTTTTTTTCATCATGGCATATTGCCTAGTAATTCAGGTTTCTCTGTGTGTTTCTCTGTCTCTCTGTCTCTCTGTCTCTCTGTCTCTCTCTCTCTCACTCTCTCTCTCTCTCTCTCTCTCTCTTTCTCTCTCTGTCTCTCTAGAAAACAGACACATAAAACCAGTATTAAACAGCTCTAAAACAAATCAAAGAAAATAAAAAGCACAATAAACACATATACAAACAAAGCACATTATACAAAATCTAAGAAACCATGATAAACAAGGAAAAGATTAGGAAAAATATCTCAACCAATGTAATATGAAGAGAAAAAATCTAGAAAACTACCTATGAGTTCATTCTATTTCAGTCATTTTTTTGGCTTGGCATGGGCCCTACACTTAATTCTAATTTATATATACAGAATGATCCATTGAATAAAAGTAATAGCACTGTGCCACCTAATATTTGGTGACTCAATTTAGCTTTCTTTGCCTGTGTATATATATTTGAGGCTTCTACATATGATACCTCAAATGCTCCTTAGTGTTAGTTTTACATCACTGTATGCTCGCCCACATCCTCTTTACCTCCCACTTGCTATTAAGTTTGCACATTCCAATATCATTCCTGTCTTTCTGAAACTATTTTATTTCCTCTTCCTTGTAAAATATGTTTATAGTGTTCAATGTAGACTATAGACTGCATTCAACATTAAGGATGTACCTTTTTACATATCCCTTTGATTGTTTCTTCAGAAAATGTTCACTGAATATAAAGTCATACTTGAAAGGGAATGTCACTAGTGATTTCATGACATAGAAATTTAGACTGAATATAAGAATCAGTGAAATATAATATTTCCCCATTTCTGTCTCCAAATCCATTAAAGCATGATTAGCGGCATCTCACTGCAACAGGCAGGAGATGGTTCTTTAGCCATACCTTTTCAACATCTTGGTATACCACACTCAACCATGAGCCAAAACAAATCCTTCCTTTAGTGGCTTCCATAAGGAGCATCTACTCACATAAAATAGAAAAGTAACTCCTAAAAATTTTAACCAATCTTTGTCCAAAAGCAGAATGACTAAAACAACACATTATTTATCAATATCATATGGAGGAATATCATGAAACAGTATTAATTTGATATTTATGTTGATCAAAAGACTAGAGGGCTGAGGTAGAACATAGCTATAGGGGAAGTGTGATGATAACTAGAATTTTTAGGTAACATTGAGTTATGTTGAAAGAATAAAGACATTAGAATTAACCATATTCTGTTATCAAACTATTTTCCTTCTGTAGTTTAGATTCCCCAAAGGAAAATATCACAAGTTTACTTAAACATGAAAAAAAAAAGAATATTAACCATGTTACATGATGATCCAAGGAATGGTCATCACATTTTATTTATTTATTTTGTATGTTGAAGAATGAGTCAAAATCAGAAGGCAACTTGTGAAAGTCTGGTTTTATTTTTTAGTTAGTTAGTTAGTTAGTTAGTTGTTTGTTTGTTTTTATTGCTGTAGTATAAGTTACTCAAATTCATTCATTTGGGCATGTGGCAAGAATTCTTTCTCAGTGAGACATCTTGCTTGCGCAAATTGATATTTAGAGTACATAGTTGAACAGAGTATTAATTTTTCATTTTTTTATTTCTATAACTTTACGAGAAATAAGAGAATTCAAGTGAAGTATTTTTGTGTGTTTGGTTTTGAATGAAAAATTCTACCAAGAAATATTCTTCCAAGAAAATCATCTTACCGTAGACAAGAAAGTATTTGTATATTAATAAGAAGAGTGTATAATTACATTTATTTATCTTTGTCAAGTAAGTTTAAAACATGAACAGCTAAAATAGAATTGTTTCCCTTATAAGTGATTAGACCCTGAAAATGCTAACTTGGACAGCATTGTAGCTGTTTTTATTATTTTGGTTTCCTGTATCTATTTTATTACTGTCAGTGAAAATATAACATGCCGTGTTAATTATGTTCAGAAGACATTTAAAAATTCCCAGCATGAATTTATATCATTATTTCAAAAAATTAAAACAAACAAAAATAACAGCAATTTAAATTAAAGCAATGTGTGGCAATTCATGACATTCTATAAAAGAAGGACAATTTTTTGCAAGCTTTGGTTTTGCTACAAAGTAAATTTTACTTTGAATTTATTGCAATGGATTTCTAGAAGGAATGATATCTTAAGCAATTAAGATGTTACCATTCTACTCAGAAGTAGAGCAATGAAATCACTGTAAATTTTTCATGAGAAAATTGATATTGTGAGGCACCAAGACACATCCATCCATAGCATCACTCATGTAAGCTCTATGTCAGTACATACATACAGATGAAATGTTGCTTGCTTGAATAAAGATAACTTTTGATAAATAATTTCCAGGGACAAGCATAGAGACTGGTTGTCTAGAACCAAGTGGTCAGCTCTGAAAATATGTACACAGGTAACAACATACATACTAAAGAACTGCATGTATATTTAGAAATATATTTATATGTGTGTATCTGTATATGAAATAAAATAATGTCATGAGCAAGAATGGGAATGATTACCTTCAGTACTGAAGATTGTGTAGACAAGGCAATAAGAGCACTATATTTTTTCTTGATTTATGGTGATAGAGCAGACAGCATAAAATAATGAAATGTGGAATTATAACCACAGATGAATCAAAAGTTGATGATGATTTTACATATAATCTTTCAATGGATAAAGTAGACTATAGGTGCTTAATGTTAAGAATCGTCCTCATTATTAGGGAAAAAAAGAAATCAGTCAACTTTTTTAATAGAACATATAGGTTATTAATAAATAACAAATAAAACATTGCATGATCATTTATATATATCAAAAGTACATCTATATAAGACCCTTAAAGATCCCTCAAGAGGGGTCACAGACATGGGAATTCCTAAAGTGCATTGTAACTTTCAGATAATATTTGACTTCCTATTGTATAGTATATAACGTTATCTTAAGTAGCAGGATATAGTATAAAAATCTCTGTGCAGTGGAATAAAATAGATTGAATTTCCATTCAAACTGATCACTAGTTAGTGATACAGAAAAAAAGTAAAAAAGGAAGACTATAGCATTAGTTCAGGTGGTATTGTAGATCGCTCTGGTTGAGATCTAGAACAAAATTTCAGAATACATAGTGTCATTGTATTTCAGTGTTTTTGTTTGTTTGTATGTTTTTTATAGCAACACACCTGTTTCACTTTTTTTTTTTACTTTTTTTACTTTTTGGTGAACACTTTTGCTAAATTTTTATTGGATAATTTCTTTTTTCATAGTTATCATTTCCTTTAATTATATCTCTGTGGCTGCGGTACATTTCCCATACTAGAACATACTGATTTTTTTAATTTATTTATTTATTTTACACTCCAGATTTATTCTGTTCCAGGTCCACCTCCCGAGGGTTCCACATCCTATACCTCCTACATGCCCCTTTTCCCGCACTCTCCAAACTACTCCCCCTGCCCGGTCTCCACAAGAATGTCCCTAGCCCATCCACCCCACCAGACCTCTAAACTTCCTGGGACCTCCAGTGTCTTGAGCGTTAGGTGCATCTTCTCTGACGGAACACAGACCAGGAGTCCTCTGCTGTATATGTGTTTGATACCTCATCTCAGTTGGTGTATGCTACCTGGTTATGATCCAGCATCTAAGAGATATCAGGGGTCCAGGTTAATTGAGACTGCTGGTCCTCCTACAGTGTTGCCTTCCTCCTCAGCTTCCTCCAGCTTTTCCCTAATTTAACGAGAGGATTCAGCAACTTCTGTTCTTTGGTTGGGTCCGCATATCTGCATCTGACTCTTTCAGCTGTTTATTTATTGCGAGCAGTCATGGTAGGTTCCTCTTTGTGAATGTCCCATAGCTTCAGTAATTGTGTCAGGTCTTAGGGCCTCCCCTTGAGCTGGTACCTACTTTGGGCATATCGCTGGACCTTCTTCTTCTTCTTTTTTTTTTCAATTTTAACAATCTTTTATTATCTCACTGAGTTGAAAAGGCAAGAACTCAACTCAATCAATATTCAGAATTTTCTGACCAAAGAAACAGAAACTATGGTTCAAGAACAGAGAACATAAACGTAGGAAAACACTGAAACTTGAGTATTTCTTATTTGCATTTCCAGTGTTATTCCCTTTCCCGGTTTCCTGGCAAACATCCCCCTAAACCCTCCCCCTCCCCTTCTTTATGGGTGTTTCCCTCCCCATCCCCCACCATTGCCGCCCTCCCCCCAACAATCACGTTCACTGGGGGTTCAGTCTTAGCAGGACCCAGGGCTTCCCCTTCCACTGGTGATCTTACTAGGATATTCATTGCTACCTATGAGGTCAGAGTCCAGGGTCAGTCCATGCATAGTCTTTAGGTAGTGGCTTAGTCCCTGGAAGCTCTGATTGCTTGGCATTGTTGTTCCTATGGGGTCTCGAGCCCCTTCAAGCTCTTCCAGTTCTTTCTCGGATTCCTTCAACGGGGGTCCTGTTCTCAGTTCAGTGGTTTGCTGCTGTCATTCGCCTCTGTATTTGCTGTATTCTGGCTGTGTCTCTCAGGAGAGATCTACATCCGGCTCCTGTCTGCCTGCACTTCTTTGCTTCATCCATCTTGTCTAATTGGGTGGCTGTATATGTATGGGCCACATGTGGGGCAGGCTCTGAATGGGTGTTCCTTCTGCCTCTGTTTTAATCTTTGCCTCTCTATTCCTTGCCAAGGGTATTCTTGTTCCCCTTTTAAAGAAGGAGTGAAGCATTCACATTTTGATCATCCGTCTTGAGTTTCATGTGTTCTAGGCATTTGGGGTAACTCGAGAATTTGGGCTAGTAGCCACTTATCAATGAGTGCATACCATGTGTGTTTTTCTGTTATTTGGTTACCTCACTCAGGATGATATTTTCCATCGCTGGACCTTCTTTTCCTCCGGCTCTTCTCCATTTCCATCACTGCATTTCTTTCAGACAGGAAGAATTACGTTTCAGAGCTTTGGCTGTGGGATAGCAACCCCATCCCTCACTTCATGTCTTGTCTTTCTGGTGGAGGTAGATTCAATAATTTCCCTCTCCCAACTGTAAGGCCTTTCATCTAGCCCCCCACACCCTTTGAGTCCTGAGAGTCTCTTACTCCCCAGGTCTCTGGTATATTCTCGAGGTTCTTCCCAATTCCCAACTTCCTTCCTACCAAAGTGACCTGCTTCCATTCTTTCTACTGGCTCTCAGGGTTTCAGTCTTTTTCCCCCCGAACCAATAACAGATCATGATACCTATCCCCCCCACCATCACCTTTCCCTTCCCTGTCTCTTCTTCCCTCCCTCATTATGGTTGCTTTCTTCTCCCTCCCATGTGGAACTGAAGCATCCTAACCTGGGCCCTTCAGCTTGTTGAACTTTTTGAGTGCTGTGGACTCTATATTAGGTATTTTGTGCTTTCTTTTTTTCCTTCCTTCCTTCCTTCCTTCCTTCCTTCCTTCCTTCCTTCCTTCTTCTTTCCTTCTTTCTTTCTTTCCTTCTTTCTTTGGCAAATATGCTCTTATTAGTGCAGATATACTGTGCATATCCTTTTGGGTCTGAGTTACCTTACTCAGGATGATATTTTCAAGTACCATCCATTTGCCTCCAAATCTCAGGATGTCCTCATTCTTAATAGCTGAGTAGTATTCTATTTTGTAAATGAACCACATTTTCTGTATCCAATCTTGTGTCATGGGACAACTGGGTTGTTTCCAGCTTCTGGCTATCACAAATATGACTGTGGAACATGAGCCTCCATGGCATGGTGGAGTATCTTTGGGGCATATTCCCCAGCGTGGTATTTCCGGGTCTTTAGGTAGGTCTATTCCCAATTTTCTGAGGAAGCTCCAAACTGATTTCAAGAGTGGTTGTACCAGTTTAAAATCCCACAAGCAATGGAAGAGTGTTCCTCTTTCTCCACATCTTGCCAACATGTGTTGTCACCTGAGGTTTTGATCATAGCCCGTTCTGACTGATGTAGGCGGAATCTCAGGGTTGTTTTGATTTGCATTTCTCTGATCACTAAGGACTTTGAAATTTTCTTTATGTGCCTCTCAGCCATTTGAGATTCCTCTATTGCAAATTTTTGGTTTAGTTCTATACCCCATTTTTTATTGGGTTGTTTTGTTTTTTTGGAGATAAGCTTCTTGACCTCTTTATATATTTTGTATATTAGCCCTTTAACAGATGTGGGTTAGTAAAAGATTTTTTTCACAATCTGTTTGATGGTGATTTGTCTTATTGACTATGTCCTTTGCCTTACAGAAACTTTACAGTTTCATGAGGTCATATTTATCAATTCTTGATCTTAGAGTGTAAGCCACTGGAGTTCATTTTAGGAAATTTCTGCCTGTGCCAATGAGTTCAAGGCCCTTTCCTGCTTACTCTTCTATTAGAGTCAGAGTGGTTTTATGTTGAGGTTTTTAATCTACTTGGACTTGAGTTTTGTGCCTGGTGACAAACATAGGTTTATTTTCATTTTACTACACACAGACATCAAGTTAGACCAGCACCAATTTCTGAAGATGCTTTCTTTTTTTCCATTGTATACTTTTTGCTTCTTTGTCAAAAATCATGTGTGCGTATGTGTGTTTTTTCATTTCTATTTATTTTCTATTCATTTCGTTTCTATTCATTAGTTTCTGTTCAATTCTATTCCATTGCTTAACTTGTCTGTCTCTGTACCAATACCATGCAGTTTTTGTTTTTTATCACTATTGTTCTGTAGTAGAGCTTGAAGTCAGGGATGGTGATTCCCCCAGCTGGTCTTTTATTGTTAAGAATTGGTTTTTTGTTTTTGTTTTGTTTTTTTTTTTGATACTTTGGGCTTTTTGCCTTTCCAGATAAATTTTAGAATTGTTCTTTCCATGTATTTGAAGAATTGTGTTGGGATTTTGATGGAGATTGTATTGAATCTGTAGATTGCCTTTGATAGATTGGCCAATTTTACTAGGTTAATGCTGCCAATCCATGAACATGAGAGACCTCTCCATTTTCTGTGATCTTCAGATCTTGAGAGACTGGAAGTCTTATCATAAAGGTCTTTCACTTATTTAGTTAGAGTTATCCCGAGATATTTTATATTATCTGTGCCTATTGTGAATAGAAATGTTTCCCTATTTTTTCTCAGCCTGTTCATCATTTGTATAAATGAAAACTGCTGATTTATTTGAGTTAATTTGATATCCAGCCACTTTGCTGAATTGTTTATCAGCTAGACAAGTTCTCTGCTAGAATTTTTGGGGTCACTAAGGTAAACACTATATCTTCTGCAAATAGTGATACCTTTAGTTCTTCTTCGCTAATTTGTATCCCCTTAATAACTTTTTGCTGTCTTATTGTTTTAGCTAGCACTTTGAGTACTATATTGAATAGATATGGGTAGAGTGGACATCCTTGTCTTGTACCAGATTTTAGTGGTATAGCTTCAAGTATCTTTCCATTTAATTTGATATTGGCTTTTGGTTTGCAGTAAATTGCTTATATTATGTTTAGGTATCTTCCTTGAATTCCTGATCTCTTCAATTCTTTAACATGAAGAGTTGTTGTATTGTGTTACATGCTTTTTCTGCATCTAAGGAGATTATCTTCTGATTTTTTTCATTGATTTTTGTTTATATGGTGGATTATGTTAATGAATTTTCATATATTGAATTAACCTTGCAACTCTGAGATGAAGAATATTTGGTCATGATGAATGGTTTTGATGTGTTCTGGGATTCAGTTTGAAAGAATTTTACTGACATTTTGCATAGATATTCATAAGCAAGATTGGTTTGAAGTTCTCTTTTTAGTAGTGTTCTTGTGTGGTTTTGGTATTAGAGTAATTGTGGCTTCATAAAATGAATTAGGTAGTGCTCCTTCTGTTTCTATTTTATGGAATAGTTTGAAGAATATTGGTATTAGGTCTTTTTTGAAGGTCTGGTATAATTCTAACTAAATTCATCTGGCCCTGCACTTGTTTTGGTTGGTAGGTTTTTAATGACTTCTATTTTCTTATGGAATATGGGCTTGTTTAGAAAGTTTGCCTGCTGCTGATTTAACTTTTGTGTGTGGTATTTGTCTAGGAAACCATACTTTTCATCTAGATTTTCTAGTTCTGTTGAGTATGGGCTTTTATAGCAGAATCTGATTATTTTTTGAATTTCCTCAGTTTCTCTTGTTATATCTCCCTTTTCATTTCTGATTTTGTTAATTAGGATAATGCCTCTGGGCTCTATAGTTAGTTTGGCTAAGGGTTTATCTATCTTGTTGATTGTCTCAATGACCCAGCTTTTGTTTTGCTTATTCTTTGTATTGTTCTCTTTGTTTCTATTTGGTTGATTTCAGTCCTGAGTTTGACTATTTTCCTGCCTTCTACTCCTCTTGGATGAGTAGTCTTGTCGTCGTCGTCGTCGTTGTCTTCTTCTTCTTCTTCTTCTTCTTCTTCTTCTTCTTCTTCTTCTTCTTCTTCTTCTTCTTCTTCTTCTTCTTCTTCTTCTTCTTCTTCTTCTACTACTACTACTACTACTTCTCCTCCTCCTCCTCCTCCCTCTCCTCCTCCTCCTCCTCCTCCTCCTCCTCCTCCTCCTCCCTCCTCCTCCTCCTCCTCCTCCTCCTCCTCCTCCTCCTTCTTCTTCTTCTTCTTCTTCTTCTTCTTCTTCTTCTTCTTCTTCTTCTTCTTCTTCTTCTCTAGAGCTCTAGGGTGTGCTGTTAAGTTGCTTCTCTAAGATCTCTCCAGTTTCTTTAGCCGTGCAGTTAGTGCTATGAATTTTCCTCTTAGAACTGCTTTCATTGTGTCACATAGGTTTGGGTATGATTTGTCAACATTTTCATTAAACTCCAGGAAGTCTTTTTCCTTTCTTTATTTCATCCTTGACCAAACTATCATTGAGTTGAGAGTTGTTCAGTTTCCAAATGTATGTGGGTTTTCTCTTGCTTTTGTTGTTATTGAGGTTCAGCTTTAGGCCATGGTGATATGATAGGTTGAATGGGATTATTTCAATCTTCTTGTATTTGTTGAGTGTTGTTTTATGACCAATTATATGGTCAGTTTTGAAGAAGGTACCATGAGGTGTATCTTTTGTTTTTATGCCCAGAAGTGGTATAGCTGGGTCCTCAAGTAGTATGATGTCCAATTTTCTAAGAAACCTCAAGATTTATTTCCAGAGTGGTTGTACCAGCTTCCAATATTGTTATTCTTCCTATGGGGTTGCAAACCCCTTCAGCTACCTCAATCCTTTTTCTAACTTCTCCATTGGGGACCCTGTTCTCAGTCTTATGTTTGTTTGGCTGCACGTATCTGCCTCTGTATTTGTTCCTTTTTAATCTTCACCTATGTCTCAGTTCTTATTATTTCTGGTAGTTTGTAAGCTCATGGTAGTTTTCTTCCGTTTTTGTTTTTGGCCTGAAACATGCATACATCCTCTGCTGCATTTGCCAGATACAAATGTGGGGAAAGCTTAATTGGGAATATTAAACAAAATTAAGATAAGCAAACAAATAGAAAAACGTATACCCTGCAGCATTTCATGTTTGCTCTGGTGTTTTTGCATTGCTTCTTGCATATATTTTCAAATGTCAACTCCTGTGTTCAAGTTCTATTCTTTCTAAAACTATAGAAAAATTAGTTACTATTTAAAGCACAGTGTATAATGGATAAAAAGTTACTAAAATAAGACTATATAATTCATGTATGTTCCTTATTTTTCAAGCATTTAGGTTAATCATATATTATCTTATTTAATTTGGGTGAATTTTAAAATATTTACAAACATCATTTTATATAATTGGGTTAATCTAGGTACAAATAATATAATTGAGTACTTGAGAGAAACGGTTTTTTGTTTTCTTTTTATTTTGCTCATTGTTCTGAACATAAAAATAGAATATTAGTGTGCTTTGCACCTGTGATGAAGGTTGTATATTATGAAGTGTTAGTGCACAGAAAATAAAAACCAAACCAAACCAAACAAAGAAACAAAAGAACCATCATGCCTTGTGAAGAAAAGGCCAGATGGATAAGAGGTGGAAGTGAAGGTGTAAATGAGATAAGATTCGTGTTAAAGGATCGAGAAGTCAGATGTTAAAGATAGGAATGAATGGTAGACATTTATATACAAGTGCATGCCTTGAGCAAGAGCCAAAAAACATTTCCCTAAATAGAAGAATCCTGAATGATAAAATAACTCCTGATGGTATCACCATACCCAATCTCAAATTATATTACATAGCTACCGAGCTTTAATAATAAAACCAGTATAGTATGTTCACAAAATGAGAACTGTTGATCAAAAGAATAGAATTGAAGACCCACACATAACTCCACACATTTATTCAGACTGATTTTTTTTACAAAGAAACCAGAAATATTTATTGGAAAACACTGTTTTCATCAAATCATGCTGGTCAAGATGAATGACTCTATGTAGACTACTTCAAATAAATCCGTATTTACCACCCTGAACAAAATTCAACTCAAATCTAAATGGGTCAAAGTTATAAATATAATACCAGATACATTCAATCATGCAGAAGAAATAGTGAAGAATAGACTTGAACAAGTTGGCACAGAAAAAGAACACAGAGAACACAGGAACTAATAATAACAGTCAGCATATGGTATCTCATGGAACTGAAAATCTTTATTAATAACAAAAGTGTCATTTAAACAAACCAGAATGGTACAAATTAGAAAAGGATTTTTATGAACTACACATTCAATAAATGGCTAGTGTACTAAAGAGAAATTTTAAAGACATGAAATTAGGAAAATGAACCAATTTTAATATGTGGTACAAATTAAATGGAATTCTCAAAAATAGGAATCTTAAATGGCTTACAAGCACTTAAAGAACTGTTCAATATCCTTAACCAGCAAAAAAAATGTGAATCAAATCTACTTAGAGATTTAATTGTACACCTGTTTGAGTTGCTGAGTTCAATAGAACTTATTACAATATATACTGGTAAAGATATGGAGTAAGGAGAACACTGATCCATTTCTGGTGAGAATAAAACCTTGTCCAGACTCTGAGAAAGCCAATGTACAGATTCCTCAGAAAATCAGCAATTAATCTACTTTTAGATATATTTATGTCAGTCTTATGAATGTATGCAAATGCTCTACATCCTATTACAGAAAAACTTAAATCACATATATTACTGCTCTATGCATTACAACAAGAATTGGAAACAACATAGGTATCTATCAATAGATGAATGGTTAAAGAAAATGTTATACATTGACACAGTGAAATATTACTCAGACATTTAGAAAACTGAAATCATGAAATTTGGTGGTAAATGGATGGAAGTAAGAAAATCATCTTTAGTGATGTAATCCATTCCTAGAAGGACAACTATGGTAGGTATTTGACTGTTTGTGGATTTAGCTCTTATATCTTTGATAAGCAAGCTACAGTTATAATAACCATAGAGATTAGACATAGATATAGGAAAATATGGAGAGTCATGGATCCCCTAGGAAAGAAAAGGAAATACATAGTTATGGATGGATGATGAATATAGGATAATGAATGATCAAATGTGAAGGTGGAGAGATCATTTGGATGAATAAGGGAATATAAGGAAATTTAGCTCAAATAAAAATATATATGGAAATCAAATATGGTAGTAGTTTCCTAAAATACATACATATACAAAGTTGAAGTAACTGAAATCATCAAATAAGAGGGAGACAGAAACTCAAGTGGACGTCTCTCATCACTGGGATGGGGAATGGTTACACTAATTAAGTTCTTAGACAAAAGAGTCCATTGAATTTCTAAACAACCCAAAATATTGCCAATAATATTATTCTTTTTTAAATCTATTGCTAAGGTCCTATTGCTGAAGAAACCTCCTGCACAGCTCTTTGCACACAAAAAGGGCAGTTGATGCCTACCAAGAACATTCATCACTACAGAATATTATTATAAAACCAGAAATTATTCTGCATGCTACCAAATTAGAAATACTGTATATTGCCATTAGTAAATGTTTTAGCCAATTTTATTGGGAGAAAGAATAAAACTCCAGTAAAGAAATGGAATAACTATGATTATCAATATTAAAATACAGCATTATATTTTTGAAAATGTCACAGGTTTGCAAATATGAGCTACCAAATGGATGGACAAAAGTATCTTGAATTACCAATTCTAGAATTTGTCTTGATGAAGACTGGTGAGGTCCTCTAACAATCTCGAAGATTTTAGTTTCATTGTCTTTGAGAATTTGAGTCCAGGAAAATGCCATGTTTCTAATTAACTGCCAAGCTGTCAATCTTCAGCACCTACCCTTCTATAGAATGGATGGGCCTCAATTTTGGAGGAAAATTTTTCTGTGATTAAATAAGCCTCTGCAGAAAATTTGATATCATCCATTGACAGATAGTAATGGTTGGCCTTTTTCTACTTTTAACCAGAATTTTCCTTAACAGGAACTTTCAATTAAAGAATAATTAGTAATGAATGTATTTTGTAATGTAAAATAACCCAAGTCCAATGTTAACAACTCTCTATGTCTGTTGGGTCTTCTAAAAATAAAATTTAATTATTTTTCACATTTAGTATAATTATGTACACTGCCCAACAGTATAAAATGTTCTTTCTAACTAAGTAAGCAGTAGAGAACAGTACATTTTAATTGCAAATTTCTTTTATCACATGTCTTTGCTGGTTTATCTAACCAAAAAATAATATTGCTGTGACTTGCACATACTGAGAAATTATAACTTGGAAAAATATTTTTACAGTGAAAATATCAACTCAAAATTGCGATTTGATGATTCCATTTAATCCCTTATCTTATGGTACAGAAAGAAGTGATGAATAAAAAAATCAGAGAAAGAAGTATATAATGCTATCTTTGCTACTGAGATTATTTCTTTCATATAAATATTTATGATAAGGCTTTTAGGGTCAAGTGAAGATTGGATAATGGGAATATAATTCATTTACCCAATGTAATATTATTCAGCTGTTAAAGAAGCTGAAATAGTAAACTTTTTGGTAAATGGATGGAACTGGAAATTTCTCATATGAACGTGTGAGATTTTATGCTTCAACTATATGTTTAATTGTTTAGGTTGGAAGTAAGGAACCATAATACAGGAGAAATTTCTTTCAAAGAAACAGATATAGAACTTAGTGCTATAAGGAAAGAAATGGAAAACAAAACAGTACAGGAAATATTAAGAGGGGAGAGTAGGAAGTGGATTTATGTTTAAGCGCCCCCCCACACACACACACGCGCACACACACACACACACACACACACACACACAGACACGCACATCACAATTTTCATAATTTTGGAGGCTGATAAGATCAAGGCAAAAGAGAATCACTTCAATGATTTTTGCATGTGAGGTCTTGCCTTCAGATATTTAAGATACAGTTTTCTTGCTGTTTTCTGACAGGACAATGGGGTAACATGCTCCAAGTTACCTAATTACAAGAACAGTAATGGTGTCTATCAAAGAAAAGCCCTTTCTCTAATCCTGCCATTAGATTACATCAGTTTGGGAATTAGGTTACACACACTAATTTTGGGAAACATAAACGTACAATCTGTACCACCACCAATTACAGAAGTCTCAGAAGAATAGAAAAACAGAAATCTAGCTGCTATACCAGACACAAATAATAATTTTGTATAAAAAACAACCATTGATTTGACTTTGAGCTCCAATTTGTTGACAAAATAAAGGTCTACTCACATAGATACCTGCCAGAACTTGAAAGTATCCCAGAGCTCTAAGAATAACATGTCATAAGTTACTCCTTTTGTCAGTAGTTTAACTTAATTTAGTCTTATATGGGGACATTTGGTGGCCGTCATCAATAATGTTTTATTATAATAACTTATGAAAATTTTGATTGTCTTTGGATTTGTGGTTTTACTGAGTGTATCTTCTGAGGCATTGTATTGTATGTTGACCCTTAAAACCCCGTAGCAGTGTGAATAAGAATGTTCTCAATAATCACATGTATTTGAGTGGTTAGAGTCTCCAGAAAGTAGCATTTGAAAGGAGTAGCAGTCGTGGCCTTTTAGAGTAAGTATGGCTTGTGGAAGATGGGTGTCACTGAGGGTAAGGTTTACAAGTTTAAAAAGCACAAGCTAGGCCCAGTATCATGCTTCCCCACAGCTTGTAAGTCTGTATGTAGAGATTTTAACTACTGTTATGCAATATTTCCATCTGCATGTTACCATGCTGCCTGTCAGAATAAAGATGGGCTAAATATCTGAAACAGAAAGCAAACCCCTATTAATGCTTTCTGTTATAATAGTTGCCTGTATCATTTGTCTCTTAGTTACATAGAACAATTATTATGGCACTCCCTGAATTTTTTTCAGTTTACAAAAGCATCTTTTATGTATTTATTTAAAACATCTGTTCTATAAGGTTCATTACCATATTTAGATTCAATATAGATTAGTTATTGTTATTTAGATTCAAAATGTCCTTTTGCTGTTCTTGAACTGGTCTTGAACTGTAGCTATATACAAATATAAAGAAGTTGCATATTATGAGAGTATGAAATTTTTAGTTCTATAGCATAGAATAATGACTTCGCTAAACTATTTATTTTAGAAATGTACATATGAGACAAATAAGCCTCAGATCTACAAGGAAAAGCTCACTGTAGTTGGTTTCTCTAGGCTCAAAAGAGTGTTTGAAGTTAACAATATTGAACTTATCCCTTAGAAGCAGTATTCAAATGTAAATAGAATACAGACAATCTATCCAGAGGGGACATCACTGTCTCCATGATCTGTCACATTCTTTTAGCTAGTTTGTACAACTTACATCTTGCAATACTTAATTCATTTTCTCTTTTTATGAAGAAGGTGACCATGGTTGATTTCTGTAGATTACTGGAGCGGTATTCCAGTATGAGTTCTTCATTCTTTTCTTTTCTTTTCTTTTTTTTTTCGGAGCTGGGGACCGAACCCAGGGCCTTGCACTTGCTAAGCAAGCGCTCTACCACTGAGCTAAATCCCCAACCCCAAGTTCTTCATTCTTATATTGAATCATATTATGATATATTGAACTATTGATTATATCACCTCATATATTATTGGGTATACCAAAGATATTACAGTGTTTCATTTTTTAAAATCTATTTCCTCTTAATTTATCACTCAGGAGTAATTATAATAAACTATCCTTTATCTTATAACCTAAATTTGCATGAAGAAATCAAGGTAGCTAGTTGTCATAACTCATAAAAAGACCTTCTTTCCCACCGTGTAAAGCATTAACTTTTGTTAGAATTTAGACATTTAGATTACATAACTCAAAAACTTTGGATATACATAAATTTATAGCCATACATAGACACACAAAACATAGACACACACACACACATTGTTATCATGTTTGATGCTCATACTTTATATAATTAACAGGGCATCTTTTTTATAAAAAGAAGTGATTCTTTGTCTGTATAGTGCTTTTCATATCACTCTATTTTCATAAGTGGTCGTCCTAAACAATCATTTATATTCTTCCTTTAAATAAATTCATTGAGATGGTAGTCTGCCTAAAATGCATTCCATTGCAAAGTGTTTATAGAATTCACCTAATTTATCAAGGTGCTGAGTGAAATTAAAAAAAGTGATGAGCAATTTCAGTTTACATTATTTTCTTAGAGCAGAGACTTCAATCTCTACCTTTCATCATAGATTTAATGTTTAGACATGATTCATATTTTTATTGAAAAGGAGTTCATCACATATAATCATTTTCTTTTTCTTCTTCTATTAAGCTCTGATTGAAAACAACTCTAATTTAACTCAATCTTAAGCTTGCTATATTGAAACAAGTGGGGCCTCATAGTCAGACAAAAGCAATTACTTGTGATATATATCTATATATTTGCACATAAAATGTCTATGTATATGGCATTTTGAAAGATATAAAATGTATAGAAAATGTGTATATATTTATATGCATACAAATGAATCTAATGTAGATTAGATACATGAAGCTGAAAAGAGTAGGTACATCTAAATTCTGCCACAATTAATTTGTTCCAGTAAAATATTTCCTTTTAAGTTCCAAAGATTGTGCCGAAAGATCATTTTTTTTCAAATGTTTTTTCATTGGAAATATTCTTTAAGGAAAGGAAAATCACTATACAAACTAAGAATCATTTCCTTTTGTAAAAAGATGCCCTGTTAGTGATATAAACTATGACCATCAAACATGACAGCAAGTTTTTTTCCTGAATGATTTCAGGAGGATAGTCCTGTATGTGGGCAATACATTAGGACTCTGTCCATGGATACCTTGAAAAGAAGTCTTCCAAGTCCTTAATGATCAGGGAAATGCAAATCAAAACAACCCAGAGATTCCACTTTACACCAATTAGAGTGCCTAAGGTGAAAACCTCAGGTGAAAGCACATGCTGGCAAGAATATGGAGACAAAAGAATACTCCTTCATTGATGGTGGGATTGCAAACTGGTAAAACCAATCTACAAATCAATCTGGAGGTTACTCAGAAAATTGGAAATAGATCTACCTGAAAACCGAGGTATAACATCCTTTGGCATATATCCCAAAGATGCACAACCATGCCATAGTGTTCCACTATGTTCATAGTGGCCTGTTTGTGATAGCCAGAAGCAGAAATCAACCCATATGTCCCTCAAAAGAAGAATGGATATAGAAAATGTGGTTCACTTACACAATGGAATACTACTTAGCTATTAACAACAAGGACATCTTTAGTTTTACAGTCAAGTAGATGGAACTAGAATATCAGACTTCCAATCAGTTAGTGGTCCTGACTCAGACCCAAAAGGACATGCATAGTAAATACTCACTAATAAATGGATATTGGCTAAAATAGCACAGAAAACCCAGAATATAACCCACGGGACTCAAGAAGATTAAGATGTTAAAGGTTTCAATTGAGCATGCCTCAATCCTACTTGGAAGGGAGAAGAAAACACTCATGGAGGAGGCTAGACCAGAGGGAGGGTGGGACCTGAGTGGGAGAGGAGACAGAGAAAGAGATGGGAGAACATGATCAGGTATTGGGGGAGAGACATGACTGAAATTCTGAGGGCTAGCAGAAAAAAATGGAAACAGGCAACTTCAGGAGGAAGAAGTTAGGAGGACCCTCTAGAATGTACCAGAGACTTGGAAGGCAAGAGATGCTCATGACTCAGGACGGACCTTAGATGAAATGCCCTACAGTGCAGAGAGGGAAAGTATATAGTCCATCTCCAGTAGAAAGACAGGGCACCAAATGGACTGATGGGGTTGCTATCCCTCAGTCAAAGGCTCTTACCCAGAATCGTTCCTGTCTGAAAGAAATGCAGGGACAAAAATGGAGAAGAGCCTGAGGAAAAGGAATCCAGTGATGGGGCAACATGGGTGCTTAAGGGGAGGTCCCAAGGCCTGACACTATTACTTATGCTATGGTGTGCTTAAACAGGTGCCTATCATGACTGCCATCTAAAAAGCCAGACAAGGAGCTGGAAGATTCAGATGAAGATATTCATATCCAAACAATGGACAGAAGCTGGTGATCCCTGTGGTTGAACTAGGGAAAAGCTGGAAGAAGCTGAGGTAGAGGGCAATCCTACAGGAACGTCTCAACTAACCTGGATCCCCGAGATAGCTCAAAAGCCACGCCACCAACCAAGCAGCATACACCAGCTGATCTGAGACCCACCGACCCAAAAAATATGTCTGCCTCAATCCATCTGCTATTGAAGATGCAAATTCAGTGCAAGGAGGCATGGTTCACTATTTTAGAGACTAGCTGCTCTTCAAGAGGATAGAAGACATAATTTTGGTTTACTCCAATTGGTTTTAAATCTGTGTATTGGGGTTGGGGATTTAGCTCAGTCGTAGAGTGCTTGCCTAGCAAGCACAAGGCCCTGGGTTCGGTCCTTAGCTCTGAGAAAAAAAATGTATCACTTTAGCTTTCTAAGATATACAAATGAGATCTCCAGGGAACTTGTGATTAAAGAATATTTTTTTATTAACTTGAGTATTTCTTATATACATTTCGAGTGTTATTCCCTTTCCCGGTTTCCGGGCAAACATCCCCCTCCCACCTCCCCTGCCTTATGGGTGTCCCCCTCCCAACCCTCCCCGCATTGCCGCCCTCCCCCCATAGTCTAGTTCACTGGGGGTTCAGTCTTAGCAGGACCCAGGGCTTCCCCTTCCACTGGTGCTCTTACTAGGATATTCATTGCTACCTATGGGGTCAGAGTCCAGGGTCAGTCCATGTATAGTATTTAGGTAGTGGCTTAGTCCCTGGAAGCTCTTGTTGCTTGGCATTGTTGTACTTTTGGGGTCTCGAGCCCCTTCAAGCTCTTCCAGTTCATTCTCTGATTCCTTCAACGGGGGACCTATTCTCAGTTCAGTGGTTTGCTGCTGGCATTCGCCTCTGTATTTGCTGTATTCTGGCTGTGTCTCTCAGGAGCGATCTACATCCGGCTCCTGTCGCTCTGCACTTCTTTGCTTCATCCATCTTGTCTAATTGGGTGGCTGTATATGTATGGGGCACATGTGGGGCAGGCTCTGAATGGGTGTTCCTTCAGTCTCTGTTTTAATCTTTGCCTCTCCCTTCCCTGCCAAGGGTATTCTTTTTCCTCATTTAAAGAAGGAGTGAAGCATTCACATTTTGATCATCCGTCTTGAGTTTCGTTTGTTCTAGGGATCTAGGGTAATTCAAGCATTTGGGCTACTAGCCACTTATCAATGAGTGCATACCATGTATGTCTTTCTGTGATTGGGTTAGCTCACTCAGGATGATATTTTCCAGTTCCAACCATTTGCCTACGAATATCATAAACTCGTTGTTTTTGATAGCTGAGTAATATTCCATTGTGTAGATGTACCACATTTTCTGTATCCATTCCTCTGTTGAAGGGCATCTGGGTTCTTTCCATTTTCTGGCTATTATAAATAAGGCTGCGATGAACATAGTGGAGCACGTGTGTCTTTTATATGTTGAGGCATCTTTTGGGTATATGCCAAGAGAGGTATAGCTGGATCCTCAGGCAGTTCAATGTCCAATTTTCTGAGGAACCTCCAGACTGATTTCCAGAATGGTTTTACCAGTCTGCAATCCCACAAACAATGGAGGAGTGTTCCTCTTTCTCCACATCCTCGCCAGCATCTGCTGTCACCTGAGTTTTTGATCTTAGCCATTCTCACTGGTGTGAGGTGAAATCTCAGTGTTGTTTTGCTTTGCATTTCCCTTATGACTAAAGATGTTGAACATTTCTTGAGGTGTTTCTCAGCCATTCGGCATTCCTCAGCTGTGAATACTTTGTTTAGCTCTGAACCCCATTTTTAGTAGGGTTATTTGTTTCCCTGCGGTCTAACTTCTTGAGTTCTTTGTATATTTTGGATATAAGGCCTCTATCTGTTGTAGGATTGGTAAAGATCTTTTCCCAATCTGTTGGTTGCCGTTTTGTCCTAACCACAGTGTCCTTTGCCTTACAGAAGCTTTGCAGTTTTATGAGATCCCATTTGTCGATTCTTGATCTTAGAGCATAAGCCATTGGTGTTTTGTTCAGGAAATTTTTTTCCAGTGCCCATGTGTTCCAGATGCTTCCCTAGTTTTTCTTCTATTAGTTTGAGTGTGTCTGGTTTGATATGGAGGTCCTTGATCCACTTGGACTTAAGCTTTGTACAGGGTGATAAGGATGGATCGATCTGCATTCTTCTACATGTTGCCCTCCAGTTGAACCAGCACCATTTGCTGAAAATGCTATCTTTTTTCCATTGGATGGTTTTGGCTCCTTTGTCAAAAATCAAGTGACCATAGGTGTGTGGCTTCATTTCTGGGTCGTCAATTCTATTCCATTGGTCTATCTGTCTGTCTCTGTACCAATACCATGCAGTTTTTATCACTATTGCTCTGTAATACTGCTTGAGTTCAGGGATAGTGATTCCCCCTGAAGTCCTTTTATTGTTGAGGATAGCTTTAGCTATCCTGGGTTTTTTGTTATTCCGGATGATTTTGCAAATTGTTCTGTCTAACTCTTTGAAGAATTGGATTGGTATTTTGATGTGGATTGCATTGAATCTGTAGATTGCTTTTGGTAAAATGGCCATTTTTACTAAATTAATCCTGCCAATCCATGAGCATGGGAGATCTTTCCATCTTCTGAGGTCTTCTTCAATTTCTTTCCTCAGTGTCTTGAAGTTCTTATTGTACAGATCTTTTACTTGCTTGGTTAAAGTCACACCGAGGTACTTTATATTATTTGGGTCTATTATGAAGGGTGTCGTTTCCCTAATTTCTTTCTCGGCTTGTTTCTCTTTTGTATAGAGGAAGGCAACTGATTTATTTGAGTTAATTTTATACCCAGCCACTTTGCTGAAGTTGTTTATCAGCTTTAGTAGTTCTCTGGTGGAACTTTTGGGATCACTTAAATATACTATCATGTCATCTGCAAATAGTGATATTTTGACCTCTTCTTTTCCGATCTGTATCCCCTTGATCTCCTTTTGTTGTCTGATTGCTCTGGCTAGAACTTCAAGAACTATATTGAATAAGTAGGGAGAGAGAGGGCAGGCTTGTCTAGTCCCTGATTTTAGTGGGATTGCTTCAAGTTTCTCTCCATTTAGTTTAATGTTAGCAACTGGTTTGCTGTATATGGCTTTTACTATGTTTAGGTATGGGCCTTGAATTCCTATTCTTTCCAGGACTTTTATCATGAAGGGGTGTTGAATTTTGTCAAATGCTTTCTCAGCATCTAATGAAATGATCATGTGGTTCTGTTTTTCAGTTTGTTTATATAATGGATCACGTTGATGGTTTTCCGTATATTAAACCATCCCTGCATGCCTGGGATGAAGCCTACTTGATCATGGTGGATGATTGTTTTGATGTGCTCTTGAATAAAGAATATTTATAGCCCTGTGTTTCCTTTAATTTTTGTGGGAGCCTAGGTGCTTGAGAAAGGTAGGAGTAGGGTCTCACTGTGTAATTCAGACTGACCTAGAACTGGCAGTTCTCCTTAGCTTCCTGAGTGCTAGTGTTAATGCCACTGTGCCCAGCTGTTTCCCTTACTTCTGATGCAGATTTGTACTCTTTAAGGCGAACCAATGCCAATAGATTAGCTTTCCCAAAATATACAACAAGCAATTAAAGTATTCATTAACACTGTTAAGACGTCAATTGTTTTCTTGAGAGGTCATGCAGTTTATTTATATAGATTAAGCAATATTTCTGAAAGTTAATTAAGTAGCATTCTTTAGCATGTACAGTTTTCAGTAACTATTTCAGCATTCAGGTCAAACATTTGGAATGTAACTATAAAAAAGATGTCATTTAACCGGTTTTCCCCCTTAAGCTCTGAGCTGTAGTTTGGATTAAATATATGATGTATTCATGTCTACTGGACAGTGAGTTCTGTGTGCATCACCTTGGAAAAACTTGGTTTTGCTCATTTGGGTGAATCGCTTACCTAACCTAAATATGGAGGTTGTTGTTGTTTTGGTTTTGGTAACTTTAGAAAATTCTGAGATTTTCCTCAGAATCATGATTGTATCACACATAACTGATTTGCTTTGGTTTCCATTTATGGGTGGTAAATGGTTAACCTCACCATCCATGTTGGATTACCATATCATCTGCTTAATTTCAAGTGACTGCCTAAAATGCCTGCCTTGTGACTACAGCTCTTCCTGCCCTCCTTCTGGCCTGTCCTATAATCTGCGCTCTTAAATTTGATCCATAAGCCCCTTTAGGACATGAGACTTCTCAGATATAGTATTCCTTGTACTTGGTCTTGTGACTCTAATATCTCCTTCAGATTTAGCAAACCAGTGTGCATTTCCTCAGGAAGGCATTGCATTTCAGATTTTTGATCCTCAAGGTAGTATGTCAAGCCTTTGTTTTAAATACTCTCTGACCTTCTTCCTTGGGATTTTGCTTAAGCTAAAGGATTATTAATTTCAAAGAATCATAAATCCTATTTAATAAGCACCATACTATGTGGTTGCCGGTGCAATTTCTACAGATCATGTCATGTTCTGTGTAAGTATAGTGATTAAAACAAAACAAAACTCTGACTCATTATTCCTTAAGAAAAAGGATAGAAGCCATAATTTTGGTTTACTCCAATATACATACAGCATTTCATAACAATTTGAGACTCCATTTACAGGGTATTTAAGGCCATCCTGAGGTATTGATAGGCACTTCAAATGTATAAAGAAAGCATTCATAAATACTACACAAAAAGTAATAAATTATTTTAGAAAATAATAATGAGATATCTTTTATTTCAATATAAAAGATCCCATCCATCTATCCTTAGCCTTAAGTTTTAAATTATGGAGTTATAGCTAACTAGTCTACTTATGCTTCCCTGTGACTCCTCTCTGGATGTATGCAGCATTGTATCATTAGTGGTCGCTCTTCTACTTTTCTGTTAAAAAAATCCTAGTACCACTTCCTGGAACTCCAGTACCCTTCCCTGCAGCATTGGAGTTTTGGTTTACAAAGGCATCATATGCACAAAGCAGAAAAGAAATACTATTCATTTGTTTCCCTTCTGCAAAGAACTGAAATTAATAATTAGCATATTATTTTACGTGTCTCTGTCACATCTTTCTAGCACTCACTTTTCTGTAGCTCTTTCTCTCTCACTCACTCACTCTCTTGTTCTGCGTGTGTGCGTGTGCGTGTGTGTGTGTGTGTGTGTGTGTGTGTATGTGTATGTGTTTATGCATGTGGGTTTCTGTTTCTTTTATGTGAAGAACTGAAACTCATAGTTACTATGTGTTGTTTTTATATCCTCCATCTCTCTCTCTCTATAATAAACCCATACATCTATTTTTATCTGCATATAAAATATAAGTCACATAAAATTATATTTATGCCAAAGGAAATATGAATATCATATGTTATAGTTTTTATGGAAAGGAAAATTATAACTTTAATTTTTAAACTCCCTTTTTAATCGGATATTTTATGTATTTACATTTAAAATGTTATCCCTTTCCCCCTCTCCCATTCCCCCTCAACCTGATTCTATGAAGATGCTCCCTTTCCCACCTACCTACTCCCCCTCAACACCCTGGAATTCCCCTACACTAGGAAAACATGCCTTCATAGGACCTAAGGCTTCTCCTCTTATTGATGCCAGACAATGCCATCTTCTGCTACATATATGGCTAGAGCCAAGAGTCCCTGTATGTGTGCTCTTTGGTTGGTGGTTTAGTCCCCAGGAGCTCTGAATGGTCTGGTTGGTTGATATTGTTGTTCTTCCTATGGGGTTGCAAACCACTTCAGCTTTTACAGTCCTTTCTATAAGTCTTCCACTGGGGTCAGTGTGCTCAGTCTGATGGTTAGCTTCAAACATCCTCATCTGTATGAGTAAGGCTCTTGCAGAGCCTCTCAGGAGACTTTCCTATCAGGCTCCTGTCAGCAAGTAATTCTTAGCATCAGCAACAGTGACTGGGTTTGGTGGCTGCATATAGAATGAATCTCTATGTGACCTTTCCTTCAGTCCCTGCTCCATTCTTTTTCTCTATATTTCCTCCCAGGAGTATTTTTCCCCATTCTATTAAGGAATATATATATATATATATATATATATATATATGTATATGTATATATATCCAAAAATCCATATATTGTGCTTGAAAAATAAAACACAAAGTCCTGTATGTATCACAGTTATTTTTTTGTTCTAGAACAGTACATTCACTGTTCATTAATGATTTGATAAAATGACTTTATGCATTCTTTATAAAATTTTACATATTTATAATGAAGAGAGGTATAAATCCCTTCCATCCTTTTGTGTTACACTCAAAGTAATGATTTAAAGCATATGGATACTAATGCATGTAAAACCTTGTAATACATAAACAATTTCTTTAATGACACTTGAGGAATTGAATTTAAGATAATACCTTCCAATTACTCTAAAGCAGAAACTGTCTGATACTCATGGGAATCTCCATAGAAAATGGGCATGGTTTGCCATCATTGCTAAATCATTCATCATTTTCTATGTCTTTTATCATCAAGCAATTTGAAGCTTAGCCTTTCTATTCATTTTCTGGAAAAAAATGATATGCAGGTAAATTATTCCTTTTTTTCCATTTTGACATGTATGTATTTGGTGTTCATGGGAGTAAATCTTCAATGTGCACACAGGTGTTGTACACAACCACACCCACAAACACATATATACATACATACCAAATTTTCATTGAAAAATTTACCTCTCACTATGCAGCTGAAGTCAACCAAGGAAAAGGGTTCTGGTGATAACTCTGTGTCAACCATAGCTAACTAATTTCTTTCTTGGTCAGTTGTTACAAAACACTTCTCATGAGGTCCTGAACATGAGTTTAGAATGGAAAAAGTTGTTCTATGCCTTGTGAGAATCATGACTCTGAGATTTACTTTGGTGTGCCTCTTGCGCGCATGACCATGTTATTTTTATATGCACCACGTCCATTTGACAGGAAGTGCAGCTGTGCTTAATCATGAAACATATAATTAGTCAAAGTCGAAAATTCAGACCACTCTTCAAGCCAGAATTTGTTCCACCAAAGTAGAGCATTTCTCACAGATAATCCTTCCTTTTCCCTGTATTTCTAGGGAAACAATTATTATTAACTTATAAGTTCATAGAAAAAAATGAATACTGTATGTCTTGGTGATCTGGTATGATCTGTAATTGTATATAGCTATAATCACATTATCATAAAATTTGGCAAGCATCTTAATATTTTAATTATAGAATACCTAGCAAAATCATATATAATTAATTGATATTTTTATCATCTTAGTAAGAATATTAAAAGATTTCTTAATTAATCCTAAAAAAATAATTTACTTATAGAAAATCAAAAGTTCTCTTGAGATAAAACAAAAGTTTCGAAGATGGTGATTGGTTTAACTAACTGGGCACTTGTCACGGATCTCAGGACTGTGATACTTGGAACCCATATGATGAAAACAAAGCCCCACGTGTTTCTTCTGTCCTTCACATTTATGACATGGCATGAATACACAAATTTCCACAGAGGAATAGACAAAGAAATAGCCATAATGAAATTTAAGAACCTGTCAATTCTTTAAAAAACATTTGGAAATTACTGAAAATTTTTGGTTGTTGGATTGTAACTATATATTGACAATAGACCTCCCCTAAAAATTATTACCTAAAGCAAAAAAAAAAAAATAAGCATCAGGAGAAGTTTTTGAAGGGCCTATTATTGTACTTCATTATTTCATAGTTCTCATTTAATAATAGAGCTTATATGTGAAGTAATGTTAATATTAATGTAAGCTGAAGGGAATTTGTCCCAATTCCTCTTCTCACACAGTATTTAAATACTAAAACATAAACACTACATACTAAAAGAAATTGAAAGACTAAGTAGTACTTTCTCTCATTTGATCCCATATATATTCTGGTGTAAAAAATTAAAATAATGTGTGAATTTTATTGGGCTTTTTAAGTTGCACTCAGTTATTTGGTCACAGAACTGGTTAATGTTTCCTTTTCATTTCTAGGTAAAATAATATTATATATTAAGTTTTAAAATTTGAAGAATAACTAGAGAAAACTAACTTCTAATGATTAAAATAACACAACACTAAAAATATACACAAGCTTTATTGTGATGTTTACGTGAACATAAATATCTCCAGATGATGGAAGAAAATTGTGTTTACTGTGGCTCTATTCAAAATAGCCAGGAAAATGGAGAAAATATCTTGCTGTCTATCAACTGATGGATGAATAATGAAAATGTTGTACATATGTGAATTGGAATATTACTTGCCTTAATGTTTTGAAAAACATTAAGTAATTTTCAGGTAATTATATGGAACTGGATAAAAGTTGTTCTAACTAATATATTCCAGACTGAGAATGACAATCATTTCCTGCTTTTCTTCACATGTACATATTAGTTTTTAATCTTTGCATCTGTGTCGTTTGATTTGTTTGGTATGCCATTAGATGCCAGGAAACTATTAAGGGTCCATGAGGAGCAGGTTTTAAGGGAAGGGAGATAGAACCGTTTTCTGTAAAGGGGAAATGGAAACAGGGAAATGAAACAGGAATTGGAATTTGGAAATGGAAAAGGAATGTAGAGAGAGAAGAAGACAGACATCTAATATTAAGTACTTTAAAAATGTTATGTGACACCTACTACTGTAGATTCCTAAGATATATGAATTAAAAAATAAAAAAAAGGATTTTAAATGGAGTATTCCACCAACTCACATCATAGTCTAAAAAGTACAAATCCCAGTACAAAGACTGGTCTAAATGTTTTAGGCTTTTTTGGCAACTGTGGTTCTATTGACACCCAAAATATTACAGACTATTCCCTTTTGGTTTTGATTATCTCACAAGAACTTGATGATAAGACCATACTGCTGAAGATACCACATAATTTATTTGTCATATATGGAGTCCTGGTACCTAAGTAGGAGTTTTTGTACCTATTGGCTAGCTTTATACTCTTTTAGTTACTATGCACTCTACTGTGGGAGAAAAAAGAAGTTATGAATCTCACACAACTGTGAAATCAGTGAGCTATAGACTGCATGCCAGGATATGCCCACCTGTGCAGTAGTATATGAATGTCTTAGAAGTAACCAAATGCTTCTTGATTGTATCTAAGGCCCTCTCCAAAGGATCAAATTACTTGGCACTTTTATTAGACAAGAAACTGACTGAACAGTTGCTATGCCGTAAGAGAGATGTGTGATTGCTCTAAACATAGATATATTATTCATCTAAATTCTAATGACTTACTGTCATTTCACATTTTAATACATCTCTCAACACTTACATAAGAAGCTTAAACACAAAACCTCACAATTGGTAAATATTTAGAACAGTTAACTACAGAGGCTTTAACCCTAAATAACACATCATTATCAAGCACATTCTTCCTAGGCGAAGTCCTCGTGGGAGAGAAAGAGCAAGAATGATTGCAAGAGCCATATAGGGAGTTACACACATGAACTCACAGTATTTTGGACAACATGTGTAGTAGGATTTAGGTAAGGTCAAGCCAAACAACTATTAGCAGGGATGGGGGCAGGTAACATTGAGTCCCACTCTTAGGGGAAGAGCTTTTGGCAACTGATGGTTGGAGATGTAAAGTCAATTTTTGCCTTAGGATTTTCATTGCTGTAAGAGTTACCATGACCACATCAATTCTTTTAAAGGAAAGCATCTAATTGGGGCTAGCTTACAATTTCAGAGGTTTAGTTCATATTTTGTCATGTCAGGAAGCATGGAGGCTTGCGAGCTTAAGAATGAATGAGAGTTCTGCATCAGGATATATAGGCAGCAGGAAAATGCACACTGAGTACCTGAGTTCTCAAAGCTTACCTTTAGTGACACAGTTCTTTCAAGAAAGCCATACCTCCTCCAACAAGTCCATACCTCCTAATAGTATCACTCTTCTTGATTCTGTATAAGACATTTTATTTCAAATCATTACAAGTTTCTTTAAGGTTTTGCCTCTTATACTAAAAAAAAAAAAAAGCTCCTGTGTTTGGCCCCACACCCAAAGGTATATGAGATATCACAGCGATTTTTTTAAAAGGCAAAAAGTTGGGTTACTCCAGAAATCAGATGGATCCCCTAGTAACTTGGCATGCATGTGGTCGAGAGAACTTGTAGGAAACTATAATATATTTTAGTAATATAAAGTACATAAAGCTTCAAATGATTATAAATAAAGATAGTATAAACTTATAAAGGAAATAGATAGAAAAGGTAAAAATAAAACGTGTGGTATGTGTGTGTCTGTCAGTGTGTGTGTGTGTGTGTGTGTGTCTATGTGTATGTGTATAATATTACTATTATAATAAATGTGAAGTGCAACTTTTCAGTGTTTTTTACTTTTAAATACATTGATTAGAATTATGTGGTCATACATGTGCACAGGCAAACACACACACATACTCACACACACACACACACACACACACACACACTCACACACACACCATGGCAAATATATGGAGATTAGAGAAGAATTTCCAGGAGTACTTGGATTCCTTTTGTATTTTTAATAGTAATATAAAAATTGTTCACAGAAACTATATTGATGGTAGGAAATGCTGAACCAAAATGTCAAAATCATTTGTGTCATTTGTTTGGGTTCCTAATAATGCAATCTTCCTTTCTAAATCAGTTTTATAATTTACTTAGTTATTTGAAATTATATTTACATTTATTCAGTTTTCATGTATTATACATTTCCTAATTGTCAGACTATATGATACACAATGTTAGAAAAGAATATGTATAAGATGTAGTTGTTCTTTCAATATTTAGCCTTATGGGAAATGCAGACATGGAGATGTTTATCAATGAACAAAATAACTGACTCAGAATGTTCACTATCATCTTTCTTCAGCATTGTGTTACCTTCAAACACAGTACAAAACAGGCAGGCCACACACATGTTATTACAAACAATAGTTCCTCACTGGCCCATTTTTATATTTTTGTATTGGAAAAAAATGTGTCATGTCTAATTACTTAGAATTTTTTGGAAGAAGGCTTTTAATGACCCCGTAGACTGACTGACTACAATTTCATGATTCTTTAAAGATAGAATGTCACCAATAAAAAGGCAAATATTATCTGGAGCTATCTTTTTCTACTTCCTTGTCATTTGCTCTCCAGCTCTGTATTTAACTAGATGCTTAGTAAAACATTCACAATGAATTGATTAGGCAGTTTACAACTTTGCATCAACTTTGGAAGTCATTACATTTGAAACCTACATGCTGTGACCTGTCTCTGTGATGTCTGCACAATATATTTTGTTATTTCAAATTTTTATGGGCTTCTTTTGAGTTTTACATAAAAGGAACATAAGACACCTTCAAAATCAGAAAGTTACTGATTCCTGAATTCATTATTACTCATTTTTGGCTGAGAGTAATCTCTTTCATTAGAAGTGAATTTTTAGTGGATATTTTATGTATTTACATTTCAAATGTTAAATCGACTTTCTCCCTCTTCCATCCCCCCTCCTCCTTTCCCCTGCTTCTATGAAAATGCTCCCACTCCCACCCACCCACTCTGACCTCAACACCCTGGCATTCCCCTATACTGGGGAAATGAGCCTTCACAGGACCAAGGGCTTTTTCTCCTATTGATGCCAGACAATGCCATCCTCTGCTACATATGATGCTTGAGCCATGGGTCCTTCCATGTGTACTCTTTAGTTGGTGGTTTAGTCCCTGGGAGCTCTGGGAGTTCTGGTTGGTTGATATTATTGTTCTTCCTATGGGTTTGCAAACCCCTTCAACTCCTTCAGTCCTATCTCTAACTCCTCTTGGGGTGCTCAGCTCAGTCCTCTGGTTAGCTGCAAGAATCCTCATTTGTATCAGTAGGGCTCTGGTAGAGACTCAGAAGACATCAATATCAGGCTCCTGTCAGCAAAGTACTTCTTGGTATCAGCGATAGTGGCTGCATATAGAGTGGATCTCCAGGTGGGACAGACCCTGGATAACCTTTGCTTTAGTTCCTGATTCACTCTTTGTCCCTGTACTTTCTCCTTTGAGTCTTTTGTTCCCCCTTCTAAAAAGAACTGAAGGATCCACATTTTGGTGTTCCTTTGTCTTGAGTGTCATGTGGTCTGTGGATTGTAAACTGGGTAATTCAAGCTTTTAGGTTAATATCCACTTAGCAATGAGTGCATGCTATATGTATTCTTTTGTGACTGGATTACCTCACTCAGGATGATATTTTCTAGTTCCATCCATTTACCTAAATATTTCATGAAGTCTTCATTTTTAATAACTGAGTAGTACTCTACTGGGTAAATATACAACATTTTCTGAATCCATTCCTTCTTTGAAGGACATCTGGGTTCTTTCCAGCTTCTGGTTACTATAAATAAGGCTGCTATGAACATAGTGGAGTGTGTGTGTGTGTGTGTGTTTTCTTTCTTATGTCATGAAAAATACAAGGAACACCTTGGAAACCAGCGCATAGTTCACAGATAAGCATGAAAGACTGAAAACAATGAGACTAAGTATTTATATGAACATTTTTGTCTGTATGTTCATGTATATATGTGAATATATAGAAAATATATGTAACTAAAATCATCTATATAAAATGGATACAAAAGGTATAAATCTGTATATAGTTTGAGTAATACATTATTTGATGGAAGACTACAAAAGAAAATTAGAGAGCGGCTTCCAGAAGGAAAGGTTTCTGGTGCTACTCACCTAAGGGCAAATATATACATGTGCTGCTCGCTGATGTGTGTGAGAACACATGAGTTGATGCTCTAAGAACAGGAGAACACATAAGGTTCTACTCTAGATGCACAATTCTAAATGCATGGGTACTCATGAGATGTATCAAAGAGCCGAGTGACATAGCTCATCCAGTAAAGTTATACCCACCAAAAATCATGATCTGAATTTGATGCCATGATTCAACATGAAGGAAGAGAGAAGAAACTGCCAGGAGTTATTTCCTGACCCCCACAAGCCATCCCAGAATCTCTCTCTCTCTCTCTCTCTCTCTCTCTCTCTCTCTCTCTCTCTCTCTCTCTCTCTCTCTCTCTGTATGTATGTGAGTGTGTGTGTGTGTGTGTGTGTGTGTGTGTGTGTGCGTGTCAGAGAAGGGGGTTGGGTGCAGTAAAAATGCATGAGTTTATATCACATACACAAAATAAAGAAATAAATGGATTAACTTAGAAGACATTTTGATGTGTAGTCACTCTCTGAAGAGTCTCACTTTATAAATAAAAGAGAATAGTTTTGAATATCACTTATATTCTCTTGAAATTCTGTGTCCTACTTCGCTTGCCTGAATGTTTGGCCTATATTTTTTTCCATTTTTTTCGTCAAAGTTGTTCTAAAATTCCAATGAAGCCTTAAAAGGTAAAATATCTTCTTAAGAAATCTTTATATTTATGATATTATTTTCCTTCCTATGAATCTGTTCTTTTTTCCAAAAACTAACATAGATTAACATTTTGAAAGCAACTATGAAATGTATTTTGAAATAATTATATAAGAGGCTTTATATAATGAATGACCTGCTGCTAGAACATTTGTTAGTTGTAGTAAGCATTGTAGTAGAGCATTATCGTAATAATTTATAAAAGAAATAGCTAGGTAGTAAAGGATAATAACATATACAGATTTAAAAATCTTAATAATTGTTGCTGCCATGAGATCAAATTACTAACAAGGAATTTTGTGGCATACAAACCATGACATAACATAGATGGTCCAGAGCAACTCTAGACTATGGCTAATTCTTCGCTATTTCCAATGAGTTGATCTCATGCAATCATGCCATATCAGTTCATTTTCTTATTTAATGGGGAATTGTTAATTTTTGAAGTTAAGAATGCTCAGATGTACTGACACATACAAAAGGACACTATTTTGGTCTCTAATTGCATGGTAGTGATAGAAGAGTCCTATGCATGCTTTACCCTTTTAAATATAAACAATACACTTAGAAGGTTTAAAAATAGTTAAAAGTGAAAGCAATAGGACATAACACTTCTCTAGAATCAGATTATATTCTGATTTGTGTCTGACCTTGAATAGTTCAGGTCTTCACAATGCTTTAGTTTCCACTCCTTTTCTTCTTTCAATTTCCTTTAAAACCAAGGTCAGGTCTTCTGTATCAGTTCCCCACGGAGTAAGAAATGGCTTATGAGGAAGTACAGAAGCTATTTGGGGTTGGATAGATCACTTAAAGGAAAACATCTAAAGACAAAAAAAAAAGTTTGGAAGGCACAAAGGTTTCATGTGCAACCATTGGGAAGAAAAAGAAGAATGAGAAGAAAGGTCACCCAGACAGTAAAACTATGAATTTATTGCAACTTTGATGGGAAGTTCTTTAGGCATCTGAGTTTGAGAATTATTAGCAGCTGCAGTTTTAAGATGGGTTCTTGGTTTTTGACTTACTGAAACGGTTATATATTTTATAGTATATGAAAATTTTCACATTTCATGTGCTTTATTGCTTTATTTATTCATATTGGACAAATAGCCTCTTTCAGGAGCTCTTATAACCAATGAAAATAATTGAATTTATATGTTTTATTGGTGTTTATGTGAATAAACAGAAATGAAAAACAAATTCCACAGTTCTTGACCACTGTAACTAAATCTAAAATGAAATATTTTGCAACATACACATATTTTTATGTGTGAGCTGTACTATAAGTTAAGTGTATAAAACTAATGATATGGAAGAAGAATAACATCTGGATGCCATTTTCTATTGAAAAATGTGCATATACTACATTGTAATGAATGCCATAATAAAGTTGCAAAAAGGGATAAATTAAAGCAGGAGGAGTTACTTTTTTCCAGGTTTTTTTTCCATTTACTTACTCACCCCTAAATCCTGCTCACTGCTCCCTCCCTGTCAACCCCTTCCATAACACTTACTCCCTAACCCCCATCCTCCCATCCTGCCATCCTCCCATTATGCCATCTCCTTCTCCTCTGAGTGGGAGAACATCCCTGTTCTGTCTTATCAAGTCCTCTTTCCCACTGCGACCAGACAAAGTCACCCAGCTAGAGGAACATATCCCACAGATAGGCTACAGCTTTTGGGATAGTCCTGTTCTAGTTGATCAAGACCCACGTGAAGACCAAGCTGCACATCTGTTACATAAGTGTGGGGAGGTCTAGGTCCATCCTGTGTATGCTGATTAGATACTGGTTCAGTCTCTGAGAGCCCTAAGATACCAGGTTAGTTGCTTCTGTTGGTCTTCCTGTAGAGTTTCTATCCACATCAGGACTGTAATCCTTCTTCCTCTTCTTCCATAAGTCTCTAAGCTCCATTCACTGTGTGGGTGTCTGTACCTGTCTGAGTCAGCTGCTGGGTGGAGCCTCTCAGAAACAATATACCCCTGTCTGCAAGCATAACAGAGTATCATTAATAGGTTTAGAAATTGGTTCTTGCACATAGATAGGTCTCAAGTCAGGCTGATTTTTAGCTGGTCATGCGTCTCTGTTCCATTCTCTGTGTCTGAATTTCTTGTAGACAGGATACATTGAGGGTTGAAAGTTTTGTGGGTGTGGTGGTGTCTTCATTGCTCGACTGGAATTCCTTCCTTGCTGCTGGTGGTGTGCTTTCTCTGTCTTTATTTTTATATTGGAAATTTTATTTATTTACTTTCAAATGTTGTCCCCTTTCCCAGTTTCCCCTCTGGAAAACCCCGATCCCATCCTTTTTTCCATGCTTCTAGGAGGGTGCTCCCCCCACTCACCCATGTATTCCCACCTCCCTGCCCTGGCATTTGACATGGCCATCCTCTGGTACATATGAAGCTGGAGCCATGGGTCTCTCCATGTATATACTCCTTGGTTAGTGGTTTAGTCTCTGAGAACTCTGAGGGGTCTGATTGGTAGATATTGTTGTTCTTCCTATGTGTTGAAAACCCAAGGATGCAGGATATCTATGACTTTGCAGCATCTGGGAAAGAATCGTTACTGGTTCTTCCCAAAATTTGACAACTGTTACCCATTGTAACCAGTATGACGAAAATTCTTTTCTGTCTTCCCTTGATTTTGTGTTCCATTCATACATTAGAATCACTCTAAAATTTATATTCCCTGTAATGAGGATGATCACTGAAGTTGAGTCACGCTAATCCATTCTGACTTCATCCCAGTCAGCCTAATATCTGTGAAGCCTTTGAAGTCATCTCTTCATATCTATATGGACTCTTGCCCTTTTAAATAAAATGATATGCTATTAAATTTCCTACTGAATATTTTAAAATGTTTCAAAGTTATATAGTTATTCATTTAAAATATTATGTAGATAACAATTATACTATAATAATTATGAATATGAAGAATATTTTCACATATTTAGTAAAAGTACAGGTATGAGGTATTTAATTTTATTATACTGTATGCATATTAGAGAGTGATTAAAATATGCTCAGTGAAAAATCAGTAGGGAAGGGAGAATCTCCGCAGTCATATGGGGTTTTAGGAAGAAATACACTCATATCAATAGGTTATAATATTCATATGAATACTATACAATTTTCAGTATGTTCTGTAATATAATGAATGTTTTTATATTTCAAATAGTAGCTAAAGTCAAACTTAGAGTTCAAATTATTTTTCCAAGAAAGCTAATGAACATTTCTCCTTTATTGTGTAAATTGCTTGTTTTCTCCCATAATTAGAACTAGTTTAAACTATCAATATATGCTGGCTATCTACTGTAAAGTAGATATCCTTGTCTTGAAGTACCATAGTAAAATAGTTAGAGTGAAGGATCAGTAGTGAATCATAGATTATGCTAAAATAATACTGGTTTGGTGCAGAGGATGATATGATTCTGCAAGTAAGCATTAAGACATTTATGCCCAGTTCCTTTATAGAGAATACAAATAGAAAATATCTCTAACACAAATATTTCAAGATAATCAGATCTGTAAGAAGCAAAGAGTCTTTATTATTACAGAGGCAAAAGAACTTTAGAAAAACAAAACAAAGCCAAAAATAAACAACAACGAAAAACAAACAAACAACAGATGTAGAGACTTCCTTTTGAATCTCATAGGGATCACCATTTTGTTCTACTTTATAAATGAGCTGACATGAAGCAGTCATGAGAAAATCATGTACCTTCAAATCTGAAGCTAATATACATCCTGTCCAATAATTAGGAGGGGAACCCAGATTATCTATTTAGTGACCATATTCTAATGAATCTAACATGACCCAATGATCCAATGATTCATATATATACATATATATAACATATATATATATGTTATTGAATATAATTTGATATTCTTGAGACATATTCACATCTTCCAAATTTACATCAATATCATTTACAAAATTCATGTAATACTTTTAACTTTCAATTCTTACCTATGGGATAATTTGAATGGTGTTATTAATGTTCACTGGGGAATATTTCTAGTTGGAGTTTATGAAATTAGTAGAAGCATTTGGAGAGATCTTGAATATAACTAGCCTCTCTCTGTAAGATAACAAACTGGAGATAGACTGTTAAACGTTCCTCACATAAAGAAGAAACTGTCTCAGGCAGTCAGGGAAGCACTGTTTCATTGGTGTAGAAAACTTGGCATGATCATCAAGCTAGATGGCCCTCGATAAATTGGATCTGTTCATGTGTTCCACTACAATTTTCAGGGTCATATTACCTTCAATGTTATCCTGCAAGACTGGGGATTTAATTTGTATTCCGTTTGAACAACTTTCTATATACACTCTGGATTTGGTTTTTGGAAATTTTAGCCCTGCTATTGTAAAAGCTAAGGATTTACTTCAAGGCAGGTATAGTAGTTTAGTTTTAAGGTTACTGTTTTGAAGTCAGAGTTTGAGCTGGGATTCAAATCCCAAGTATATTTTTTATGGGACTCACACATCAGGTATGATGAGAAGTAATCAGAAAGTCATATTATACTTTACTCTTAAGTTTACATAAAATTATCAAAACGTATTTAATATATGACACCTACAATGTACCACCAAGAATAATTGACTAAGAATATATTCTGAAAGAATTTTCCATATATAAACTGTCACTCTAATTCTTGGACTATATACTTTTGGACAAGAGTAGAAATAAGCTAATTGTTGAATTTACATCAAGTCATCAAATAGAATTGAGTATATTATATTTAATACATGTCTTAAAATCTTTGTTAATAGAAGTATACTTTAAGAAGTGATTTGATAATAAATGATTCAGTATGTCAAACTCGCCATGGAAACAAAGCAGTTGATATATAGTATCATATCAAAGCAGTTAGGATATGTAGTAATAGGTAGGTAAAAACAAATATGTAAATTTGATGTATAAATGTATGTGTTTCCTGCAACAACTTTTTAATAGTAATGTTAGGACTTAGCCTACAGACATGTCAAATAGAACAGATTGCTATATTAATAATAATTGCCAGCTCTACACCACTGAAAATATCTATGGTATCACAGCTATTTGAACTATAAACATGGTCTATGTTCATTCTTCCAACAGATGAGAGTAACACTAATCTATTAATATGGTATCTTTCTAATACTCCTATTGTCAGCATAGAACCTGCATGGCTATATTAATGATGATGATAATTAAATTAATATCATTCTTAAAGTGTTAGCAAGCCCTTTATTCAACAGAAATATTTTTGTTTTACTATGATTTTATTTATGCATTGATTGTGCATACATGCCTACCACAATTATGCATAAAGGTATTCTCTAACTTACTGAAATATTATAACTACTCATCAGGAAAAAATCATTTTAATTTTACAGAAAACAATGTTCAGTAACTTGTGTAATTTTCAGGAAACACTATCTTTACAAATGTTTCCCACTACTCATAAGCAATATTTCTCAGAAACTCATAGAATGATTCCTGAAAACATAATTTATTATCAGGTATTAGGCAAACATCTTCTAAGCTGAATGTCTATAATTCTAGCCTATGATTTATTTAGCAAACACCACATGATTTATTTGTACCATGGCATAAAGAAGGATAATGAAGCAAAGTATTTGTGTATATTTCCCTAGAAACTTCACCATCACCATCAACGAAGCTTAATATTAGTGGAAATGAAATTGGGAATTGCAAGGATTTTTCTATTAATTAAATCTGATAATCAAATGTCTTAATATAGAAACAACGTTTATATTTAACAAAAAATTCTGATTGTGTGGTTTGAATAAGAATGGGGCACAGAGGATCATATATTTGAATGCTTAGTCCTTAAGGAGTGATGCTACCTGACAGGGAATGGGAAGTGTAGCCTTGGCGGCATATTTGTGACCTCCCTGGATTAAATGTGTTGTTAGAGCTGGATTTGGGGGTTTCAGAAACCCAAGCCAGGTCTAGTGTTCCTTCTTCTTCACGCTGCCTTTGTATACAAATTCAGAACCCTCAGGGAACTCTACAGCACTGTGTCTGACTCCATGGCATCATGATTCCCTCCATAATGATAACGGTAAAGATTTTGAATCTGTAAGCCAGGCCCAGTGAAAAGCTTTTCTTTACGAGTTGCCATGGTCATGGTGTCTCTTCAGAGAAATAACACATTGTCTAAGACCATTGAAGTTTATAGACAAAAGGGCTCTACCAAAGTACTATCAATAGAGTTATTCTGTTAATGTATAATGTTGAAAAGGGTAAATCATAGATAAAAATAGACACAGGTAATGTTCTATTCAGTTCTAGAGAGTTCTTTAAAGTTCAGAAATTGAAAAGAAACTAAATTGTTAAGGAACCCAAATTAAAACCAGCTGCATATCTGTTACATACGTCTGCCCCATGCACGCTCTTTCATTCATGGTTCAGGCTTGTGAGCACCTATGGGGCCAAATTAGTTGATTTTGTACGGTTTCTTGACCCCTCTGTATCCTTCAATTCTTCCTAGTTCTCTTTCACAAGATTCTCCAAGCTCCAGCTAATGTTTGGCTGTGGGTCTCTTCCATCAGTTGCTGAGTGAAGACTTTCTGATGACAGTTATGGGAGCCTCCTGTCTGCAAGTACAGCAGAATATCATTGTGTCAAGGATGGACCATTTCTCTCAAGGCAGGTTCTCAAGTAGAGTCAGTCATCAGTTGGCCATTCTTTCAATTTCTGCTCCATTTTTATCTGTGGGAGGCCTCCTCTTCTCTAAGAAGTGGAGGAATGGGTTAAATGGATTTGAGAGGAAATGACTGGGTGGAGAAGAGGGAGGAGAAGCTGAGATCTGGATGTAAAGAAAATGAATTAATAAAAATTACCTACAAATAAAAAATAATTAGCATAATCCTGAATTTCTCAAAGGAAAAAAGTACACAAAAATAAAGCAAATAAAATTTTGCACAAATTATTAAATTTATTTATTTATTTATTGCATTTTTTAAATTTATATTTCTAATGTGATCCACATTCCAGGCTTCTGGTCCATAAACCCTCTATCCTATTTCCCAACCCTCTGTTTCTATGAGGGTGTTTGCTCACCCTTCCACCACTTCCTGCCTCAGCACCCTGACATTCCCCTACACTGAGGGATCCAACTTTGGCAGACCAAAAGCTTTTCCTCCCATAGATGCCCAACAAGGTCATCCTCTGCTACACATGTAGCTGGCACTGTCCATGTGTACTCTTTTGATGGTGGTTTAGTCCCTGGGAGCTCTGGTTGTTGGGGATTGTGCTTCTTATGGACTTGAAAACCCCTTCAGCTCTTTTAATCCACTCTCTAACTTCTTCTCTGAGGTCCCCGTTCTCAGTTCAATGATTGGTTCTAGCATCTGCCTCTGTATTTGTCACGCTGTGGCAGAGGTTTTCAGGAGACAGCTGTATCAGGCTCCTTTCAGCTTGCACTTCTTGGTATCAGCAGTAGTGTCTGGGTTGGGTGGCTGTAATCCGAATACTCAGGTGGGGCAGGCTATGGATAACCTTTCCTTCAGTCTCCTTATTTCCTCCTCTGAATATTTTTGTTCCCCTTTCTAAGAAGGACTGAAGGATCCACATCATCCTCCTCATTGAGCTTCATATGGTCTGTGAATTGTAACTGAGGCAGTACAAGCTTTTGAGCTAACATCTACTTATCAGTGAGTGCATACCATAGGTGTGTTTTTGTGTTTAGGTTATCTCACTCGGGATGACATTTTCTAGTTCCATCCATTTGCCTAAGAATTTCATGAAGTCATTGTTCTTAATAACTCCACTGGGCGAATGTACCACATTTTCTATATCTATTCCTCAGTTGAGGAGCACCTGGTTTCTTTCCAGCTACTGGCTATTATAAATAAGGCTACTATGAACAGAGCAATAGTGATAAAAACTGTATGGTATTGGTACAGAGCAGGTAGATCAATGGAATAGAATTGAAGACCCAGAAATGTATCCAGACACCAATGGTCACTTGATCTTTGACACTTATGAAAAAAAGATAGCACTTTGAATAAATGGTGGTGGTTCAAACTGGAGCCTAGCATTTAGAAAAACGTAAATTGATCCATTATTAACACCAGAGAAAAGTTCAAGTCCAAGTGATCAAAGACCTCCACACAAAGCAAGATATACTCAAACTAATAGAAGAAAAGGTGAGGAAGAGCATCAATCACATGGGCACTGGGGAAATTTTCCTGAACAGAACACCAATGGCTATGCTCTAAGATTAAAAATTGACAAATTGTACTTCATAAAATTGTAAAGCTTCTGTAAGACAAAGGACACTGTAATTAGGACAAGATGACAACCCACAGTTTGGGAAAAGATCTTCACCAATCCCATATCCTATAGAGGACTAATATCCAATATATAAAAAGAATTCAAGAAGTTAGACTCCAGAGAAACAACCCTATTAATAATGGGGTACAGAGCTAAACAAAGCGGAGGACTATCAAATACATGAAAAGTTCCTAAAGAAATGTTCAAAATCCTTACTCTTCAAGGAAATGCAAACCAAAACAACCCTGAGATTCTACCTCATGGCAGTCTGAATGGCTAAGATCAAAAACTCAAGTGAAAACAGATGCTGTCAAGGATGTGGAGAAAAAGAACACTCCTACATTGTTGGTGGGATTGCAAACTGGTATAATCACTCCGAAATCAGTCTGGAGGTTCCTCAGAAAATTGGACATAGTACTACCTACATACCCAGCTATACCACTCCAGCACATATACCCAATAGATGCTTTAACATATAACAAGGACACATGTTCAATTATGTTCATATCAGCCTTATTTATAATAAACGTAAGCTGGAAAGAACCTAGATGCCCTTCAACAGAGGAATAGATACAAAAAATATGGCACATTTATACAATGGAGTACTAGTCAGCTGTTAAAATCAATGACTTCATGAAATTCTTAGGTAAGTAGATGGAACAAGAAAATATCTACCTGAGCGAGGTAACCCAAACACAAAAGAACACACATGATATGCACTTACTGATAAGTGGATATTAGACCCAAAACTCGGAATATCTGACATACAATACAGACCACATGAAGCTCAAGAAGATGGAAGACCAAAGTGTGGATGCTTCATTTCTTAGACGCTGTAACAAAATATTCACAGCAGATAGAGGTTGGGAGGAACTTGGGAGGAAGAGTGGAGAGGGTGATAGGTAAGCAAGACCAGGTATGGGAGGAGACTTGAATGATATACAGAGGGTCAGGAATTTGAACAGAGGTGTGTAGCAATGGGGGATGGGAAACTTGGAGTAGCCACTAGAACGTTCCAGATGACAGAAATCAAGAGGTTCCCATTACTCAACAGGGATGAGTTTAGCTGAAATGTCCAAAATATGGGAAGGAGAACATGTAGAGGCCATATCCATATAGTTGGCACGGTCCCTGATTGGGGGAATTGGCCACCTACTCATCTCCAAATTTTTAATCCAGAATTTCTCCTGTTTACAGATAATACAGGGACAAAGTTTGGAGCAGAGAAGGAAGGAATGGACATCCAAAGACTGTCCCATCTGAGCATCCATCCCATATACAGATACCAAATGAAGACACCATTTCGGATGCCAAGAAGTGCTAACTGACAGAAGCCTGATATATCTGTCTCAGAAGATGCTTTGTTGGAGCTTGACAAATACAGAGGTGGATGCTCACAGCCAACCCTTGTACTGAGCAGAGGGACACCAATGGCGGAGTTATGGAAAGGATTGAAGGACTGAAGATTTGAATTCATATAGGAAGAATAAGAATAGCAATCAAACAGATCTCCTAGAGCTCCAAGGGACTAAACCACCAAGCAAAGAGTGCACATGGAGGGACCCATGGGTCCTTCTGCAAATGTAGCAGAGGATGGCCTTATCTGGCGTCTATGTGAAGAGAGGCCCTTGGTCCTGTGGAGGCTTGACGTCCCCAGTGTAAGAGAATGCTAAGGCAGTGAGAGTAGGAGTGGGTGGGTTGGTGGCTTAGCACCTTTATAGAACAGGGGGAGGAGGGATGGATGGGGGATTTTTGGAGGGGAAACTGGAGAAAGGGGGATAACATTTGAAATGCAAATATATAAAGTATCACACATAAATTTACTCATGCTGAGAATAGTGCAATTGGAGGTAGAAAAGAAATGACCATAAATATATATGGGAATGATTGCCTAGAAATTCATTTTTAAGAAACCAAAATATGTGTATAGGAAGTTCAATACTACTTCAGAAATGTAGTTAAAAAGCTACTTACTGGCAGAAATAACATCAAATATGTCAATTCCATTATAAAACATGTTTGCCTCAGCAACAGATGAGAAAGTCAGTTAATGCCATACATTCAACATGAATTGCCAATGACTTCATACTAAACGATGTAAAACAGTATGAAACACTTGATATGACCAAAGGAATATGAATCCATATAAGCTAAATATTATATGTTCAACAAAGTTATTTTTCACAATTGTTACCCATCCTTTGTGATGTAATTAATTGAGGAATCATTCAGAGAATGATTCAGACAATAAGTTCATACATTAGATTGAAGTCACATAAAAACCAATCATATAATGCAGGTGATGCTACCTGAAAAAATGGGTCTAGCTTGAGCTACAACCTTCAGGCATATCTGGGTCTATGCCCCTGCAGCAGCAAGGGTCTGTTACCTCCAAAGGCAAGGCAGACATTACAGCTGTTAGCCAGGGACATGTTGATGTCTGAAGGCAGAGGGCTCTGCAAATGTGGTCCCACTCCTCACCTGAACCACCTGAAGACAGCTGACTCTGGGGACATGAGAGCAGAAGCTGCAACCCTGTGCCTAACTAGTGGCAGTACAAGAGGGAGCTCCATACACTGTGTGATTTGAGGTAAGCTGGCCCTGAGGGTGTGAACACTGGGAGCTGGCCCTGACACTCATCTCCACAGGAGTGGAGAGGCACTATGGAGAGATACATTTCTCCCCTTCCCCACTTGACCCTGGAACCCCCTGGACTCCTAGGTAGGAGACCTAGCCCTGGTGTCATGAGAGTAGGAGAGCTAGTTCTGCCCCTCACCAGCTGCAGCACTTGGGATCTAAACCTCACCTGGGCAACACAGTGGAACTTTCCTTGTTGCAGGGACATAGGCGTGTCTCTCAGAGTATTAGTGAGGTATAACAGACCCTGTCACTTGTCTGCCATGGCTTGACATGAGCAAGAAAGCGATGCCCCAACGCTTACCCCTTTATACCTTTGGCAGGCAGAAGAGTAGGCTTCAAGTTCATTGAAGTGGGAGAGCTGGCCCTGCTCTTCACCTGGGCAGCACACTAGAACTAACCTTGATGGCATGGGGAACAAGTAAGCTGGTGCCAGAAGGTGTAAGCATGGGAGAATTGGTCTGGCAACCTGTCTGCCTGCTGCAGCACAAGCAAAGGAGAGATACTCCTACCCCTGCTCTTTACCACCTACCCCAGTGGGTGTAGATAAGCCTCAGGTCATGAAAACAGAAGTAGACCTGCCTCTTGTTTTCTATAAGGTGGATGCTACTCTTCCTCCCCTCTCTCATCCTTCGCCACTTATAACAGGCATGAGAATTGGTTCTGGGGTCAGGAAAGTGGAAGATCTGGCCCTGTCTCACACCATCTGCAACATTTGGGAGAGCAGAACCAGCACTTGCCTGGGCAGCAGAGCAGAAATGGCTCTGGTTGTGGGTATTGCGGATGAGCTGGTCCAGGAGCATGATAGTCGGGGAGAAGGCAGGTTGACCAGCTTAGATGCCTCTCAGGATCTAAGACCTATCTAAGCCCAGAGTTGGGATTTGAATTGGCCCATCCCAATATCTACCCAATTGTTGAACTGCTAGAATGCATAAGGCTTGCCCTAAGATCCAAAACTACAGAATCTCAATGACACAGCACAACAACAGGATATCCCAGAATAGTCCCAGTGAGCTTCCAGTAATGACAGAGTAGCAGAAGCCATAGTCCTTGTACCAGGCTGAGTCATTGCAATGAACATTTACAAGCAAAAAAATGGTGTAAAACAAAACAGGTGTATTGTGGGGTACAATGTGATATACTACAGCTTTGACAAGCAGTTTTTTTATCTGCTTTGAGAGATTTTGCAAGGGTGCATAAGAGGGGTGGTGCATGAATGGGATTAGGGAGCATATGACTTTCACGGAGAACCACTAAAACATTTAAAAATGCAAAATTTCCATGGGATCAAATCTATATTAAAATAGAGAAATTGCATATAGTACAAACATGCAGGAAGTGGTAGTGAGTTTAATATAACTAATTTAGTATTGTAGACTTTTTCACCTACCTTTTCTTCTTTAAATGCAAAAATATAACACATTTTTCTTCTTTGCTCAGTGTTCAGAAAACTGTTTATAAGGTCGATTATCCCCGAGAGATTGAGGTGTTTATATTGGAAGGTATATCACAGA